>NC_086104.1:109590534-109923097 GCF_963921235.1 Mobula hypostoma
AGTGCTCTATGACTCTGTGACTCTGTGCTGTAGTGCTCTATGACTCTATGACGCTGTGCTGTAGTGCTCTGTGACTCTATGTCTATGTGCTGTACTGCTCTATGACTCTGTGCTGTAGTACTCTATGATTCTATGACTCTGTGCTGTCGTATTCTATGACTCTGTGACTGTGTGCTGTGGTGCTCTATGACTGTGCTGTAGTGCTCTATGACTCTATGCTGTAGTGCTCTATGATTCTATGACTCTGTGCTGTAGTGCTCTATGGCTCTATGACTCTGTGCTCTATTGCTCTATGTGTCTATGACTGTGCTGTAGTGCTCTCTGACTCTGGGCTCTCGTGCTCTATGACTCTATGACCCTGTGCTGTAATGCTCTATGACTCTGTGCTGTAGTGCTCTATGACTCTATGACTCTGTGCTGTAGTGCTCCATGATTCAATGTCTCTGTGCTGTTGTGCTCTATGACTCTATAACTGTGTGCTGTAGTGCTCTATGACTCTATGACTCTGTGCTGTAGTGTTCTATGATTCTGTGCTGTAGTGCTCTATGACTCTATGACTGTGCTGTAGTGCTCTATGACTCTGTGCTGTAGTGCTCTATGACTCTATGACTGTGTGCTGTAGTGCTCTATGACTCTGTGCTGTAGTGCTCTATGATTCTATGACTCTGTGCTGTAGTGCTCTATGACTCTATGACTGTGTGCTGTAGTGCTCTATGACTCTATGACTCTGTGCTGTAGTGCTCTATGACTCTGTGACTCTGTGTTGTAGTGCTCTATGACTCTATGACGCTGTGCTGTAGTGCTCTATGACTCTGTGCTGTAGTACTCTATGATTCTATGACTCTGTGCTGTCGTGCTCTATGACACTCTGACTGTGTGCTGTAGTGCTCTATGACTGTGCTGTAGTGCTCTATGACTCTGTGCTGTAGTGCTCTATGACTCTATGACTCTGTGCTGTAGTGCTCTATGACTCTATGACTCTGTGCTGTAGTGCTCTATGACTCTATGACTCTGTGCTGTAGTGCTCTATGACTCTATGACTCTGTGCTGTAGTGCTCTATGACTCTGTGCTGTAGTTCTCTATGATTCTATGACTCTGTGCTGTAGTGCTCTATGACTCTATGACTGTGTGCTGTAGTGCTCTATGACTGTGCTGTAGTGCTCTATGACTCTGTGCTGTAGTGCTCTATGATTCTATGACTCTGTGCTGTAGTGCTCTATGACTCTATGACTGTGTGCTGTAGTGCTCTATGACTCTATGACTCTGTGCTGTAGTGCTCTATGACTCTGTATGTCTACTCTGTGCTGTAGTGCTCTATGACTCTATGACTCTGTGCTGTAGTGCTCTATGACTCTGTGCTGTAGTGCTCTATGACTCTATGACTCTGTGCTGTAGTGCTCTATGACTCTATGACACTGTGCTGTAGTGCTCTATGACTCTATGACTCTGTGCTGTAGTGCTCTATGACTCTATGACTGTGCTGTAGTGCTCTATGACTCTGTGCTGTAGTGCTCTATGACTCTATGACTCTGTGCTGTAGTGCTCTATGACTCTATGACGCTGTGCTGTAGTGCTCTATGACTCTATGTCTCTGTGCTGTAGTGCTCTATGACTCTGTGCTGTAGTGCTCTATGATTCTATGACTCTGTGCTGTCGTGCTCTATGACTCTATGACTGTGTGCTGTAGTGCTCTATGACTGTGCTGTAGTGCTCTATGACTCTGTGCTGTGCTGTAGTGCTCTATGATTCTATGACTCTGTGCTGTAGTGCTCTATGACTCTATGACTGTGCTGTATTTCTCTGTGACTCTGTGCTGTAGTGCTCTATGACTCTATGACGCTGTGCTGTAGTGCTCTATGACTCTGTGCTGTCGTGCTCTATGACTCTATGACTCTGTGCTGTAGTGCTCGATGACTCTGTCCTCTAGTGCACTATGACTCTATGACTCTGTGCTGTCGTGCTCTATGATCCTATGACTCTGTGCTGTTGTGCTCTATGACTCTATGACTCTGTGCTGTTGTGCTCTATGACTCTATGACTCTGTGCAGTAGTGCTCTATGACTCTGTGCTGTAGTGCTCTATGACTCTATGACTCTGTGCTGTAGTGCTCTATGGCTCTATGACTCTGTGCTGTAGTGCTCTATGACTCTATGACTCTGTGCTGTAGTGCTCTATGACTCTATGACTCTGTGCTGTAGTGCTCTATGACTCTGTGCTGTAGTGCTCTGTGACTCTGTGCTGTAGTGCTCTATGACTCTATGACTCTGTGCTGTAGTGCTCTATGACTCTATGACTCTGTGCTGTAGTGCTCTATGACTCTGTGCTGTAGTGCTCTATGACTCTATGACTCTGTGCTGTAGTGCTCTATGACGCTATGACTCTGTGCTGTAGTGCTCTATGACTCTGTGCTGTAGTGCTCTATGATTCTATGACTCTGTGCTGTAGTGCTCTATGACTCTGTGACTGTGTGCTGTTGTGCTCTATGACTGTGCTGTAGTGCTCTATGACTCTGTGCTGTACTGCTCTATGATTCTATGACTCTGTGCTGTAGTGCTCTATGACTCTGTGACTCTGTGCTGTAGTGCTCTATGACTCTATGACTCTGTGCTGTAGTGCTCTATGACTGTGCTGTAGTGCTCTATGACTCTGTGCTGTTGTGCTATATCACTCTATGACTCTGTGCTGCAGTGCTCCATGATTCTATGACTCTGTGCTGTAATGCTCTATGACTCTATGACTCTGTGCTGTAGTGCTCCGTGACTCTATCTCTCTCTGCTGTAGTGCTCTATGACTCTGGGCTGTAGTGCTCTATGGCTCTATGACTCTGTGCTGTAATTCTCTATGACTCTATGACTCTGTGCTGTAGTGCTCTATGACTCTATGACTCTGTGCTGTAGTGCTCAATGCTTCTGTGCTTTAGTGCTCTATGACTCTGTGCTACAGTGCTCTATGTCTCTATGACTCTGTGCTGTAGTGCTCTATGACTCTATGACTGTGCTGTAGTGCTCTATGACTCTGTGCTGTAGTGCTCTATGACTCTATGACTCTGTGCTGTAGTGCTCTATGACTCTATGACTCTGTGCTTTAGTGCTCTATGACTCTGTACTGTAGTGCTCTATGATTCTATGACTCTGTGCTGTAGTGCTCTATGACTCCATGACAGTGTGCTGTTGTGTTCTATGACTCTATGACTCTGTGCTGTAGTGCTCTATGACTCCATGACTGTGTGCTGTTGTGCTCTATGACTCTATGACTCTGTGCTGTAGTGCTCTATGACTCTGTGCTGTAGTGCTCTATGACTCTATGACTCTGTGCTGTAGTGCTCTATGACTCTATGACTGTGTGCTGTAGTGCTCTATGACTGTGCTGTAGTGCTCTATGACTCTGTGCTGTAGTGCTCTATGATTCTATGACTCTGTGCTGTAGTGCTCTATGACTCTATGACTCTGTGCTGTAGTGCTCTATGACTATCGCTCTGCGCTGTAGTGATCTATGACTATGACTCTGTGCTGTAGTGCTCTTTGACTCTGTGCTGTAGTTCTCTATGATTCTATGACTCTGTGCTGTAGTGCTCTATGACTCTATGACTGTGTGCTGTAGTGCTCTATGACTGTGCTGTAGTGCTCTATGACTCTGTGCTGTAGTGCTCTATGATTCTATGACTCTGTGCTGTAGTGCTCTATGACTCTATGACTCTGTGCTGTAGTGCTCTATGACTCTATGACTCTGTGCTGTAGTGCTCTATGACTCTATGACTCTGTGCTGTAGTGCTCTATGACTCTATGACTCTGTGCTGTAGTGCTCTATGACTCTGTGCTGTAGTGCTCTATGACTCTATGACTCTGTGCTGTAGTGTTCTATGATCCTATGACACTGTGCTGTCGTGCTCTATGACTCTATGACTGTGCTGTAGTGTTCTATGACTCTGTGCTGTAGTGCTCTATGAATCTATGACTGTGCTGTAGTGTTCTATGACTCTGTGCTGTAGTGCTCTATGACTCTGTGACTGTGTGGTGTTGCGCTCTATGACTCTGTGACTCTGTGTTGTAGTGCTCTATGACTCTATGACGCTGTGCTGTAGTGCTCTATGACTCTCTGACTGTGCTGTAGTGCTCTTTGACTCTGTGCCATAGTGCTCTATGACTCTGTGCTGTAGTGCTCTATGACTCTATGACTGTGTGATGTTGCGCTCTATGACTCTATGACTCTGTGCTGTAGTGCTCTATGACTCTATGTCTCTGTGCTGTAATGCTCTATGACTCTATGACTCTGTGCTGTAGTGCTCTGTAACTCTATCTCTCTCTGCTGTAGTGCTCTATGACTCTGTGCTCTAGTGCTCTATGACTCTGTGCTGTAGTGCTCTATGACTCTGTGCTGTAGTGCTCTATGTCTCTATGACTCTGTGCTGTAGTGCTCTATGACTCTGTGCTGTAGTGCTCTATGACTCTATGACTCTGTGCTGTAGTGCTCTATGACTCTATGTCTCTGTGCTGTAGTGTTCTATGATTCTGTGCTGTAGTGCTCTATGACTCTATGACTGTGCTGTAGTGCTCTATGACTCTATGACTGTGTGCAGTAGTGCTCTATGACTCTGTGCTGTAGTGCTCTATGACTCTGTGCTGTAGTGCTCTATGATTCTATGACTCTGTGCTGTAGTGCTCTATGACTCTATGACTCTGTGCTGTAGTGCTCTATGACTCTATGACTCTGTGCTGTAGTGCTATATCACTCTATGACTCTGTGCTGCAGTGCTCCATGATTCTATGACTCTGTGCTGTTGTGCTCTATGACTCTATAACTGTGTGCTGTAGTGCTCTATGACTCTATGACTCTGTGCTGTAGTGCTCTATGACTCTATGACTCTGTGCTGTAGTGCTATATCACTCTATGACTCTGTGCTGCAGTGCTCCATGATTCTATGACTCTGTGCTACAGTGCTCTATGGCTCTATGACTCTGTGCTGTAATGCTCTATGACTCTATTATTCTGTGTTGTAGTACTCTATGACTCTATCTCTCTCTCCAGTAGTGCTCTATGATTCTGGGCTGTAGAGCTCTATGACTCTATGACTCTGTGCTGTAGTGCTCTATGATTCTATGACTCTGTGCGGTAGTGCTTTATGACTCTATGACTCTGTGCTGTAGTGCTCTATGACTCTGTGCTGTAGTGCTCTGTGACTCTGTGCTGTAGTGCTCTATGATTCTATGACTCTGTGCTGTAGTGCTCTATGACTCCATGACTCTGTGCTGTAGTGCTCTATGACTGTGCTCTGGTGCTCTGTGACTCTGTGCTGTAGTGCTCTAAGATTCTATGACTCTGTGCTTTAGTGCTCTATGACTCTATGACTGTGCTGTAGTGCTCTCTGACTCTGTGCTATAGTGTTCTATGACTCTATGACTCTGTGCTGTAGTACTCTATGACTCTATGACTCTGTGCTGTAGTGCTCTATGACTCTATGACTCTGTGCTGTAGTGCTCTATGACTCTATGACTCTGTGCTGTAGTGCTCTATGACTCTATGACTCTGTGCTGTAGTGCTCTATGACTCTGTGCTGTAGTGCTCTATGACTCTATGACTGTGCTGTAGTGCTCTATGACTCTGTGCTGTAGTGCTCTATGACTGTGCTGTAGTGCTCTTTGACTCTGTGCTGTAGTGCTCTATGAATCTATGACTCTGTGCTGTAGTGCTCTATCACTCTATGACTCTGTGCTGTAGTGCTCTATGACTCTATGACTGTGCTGTAGTGCTCTATGACTCTGTGCTGTAGTGCTCACTCTATGACTCTGTGCTGTAGTGCTCTATGACTCTGTGCTGTGGTGCTCTATGACTCTGTGACATGTGCTGTTGTGCTCTATGATTCTATGACTCTGTGCTGTAGTGCTCTATGACTCTATGACTGTGCTGTAGTGCTCTATGACTCTGTGCTGTAGTGCTCTATGACTCTGTGCTGTAGTGCTCTATGACTCTGTGCTGTAGTGCTCTATGACTCTATGACTCTGTGCTGTAGTGCTCTATGACTCTATGACTCTGTGCTGTAGTGCTCTATGACTCTATGACTCTGTGCTGTAGTGCTCTATGACTCTGTGCTGTAGTGCTCTATGACTCTATGACTCTGTGCTGTATTGCTCTATGTGTCTATGACTGTGCTGTAGTGCTCTATGACTCTGTGCTGTAGTGCTCTATGACTCTGTGACTGTGTGCTGTGGTGCTCTATGACTGTGCTGTAGTGCTCTATGACTCTATGCTGTAGTGCTCTATGATTCTATGACTCTGTGCTGTAGTGCTCTATGGCTCTATGACTCTGTGCTGTATTGCTCTATGTGTCTATGACTGTGCTGTAGTGCTCTCTGACTCTGGGCTGTTGTGCTCTATGACTCTATGACCCTGTGCTGTAATGCTCTATGACTCTGTGCTGTAGTGCTCTATGACTCTATGACTCTGTGCTGTCGTGCTCTATGATTCTATGACTCTGTGCTGTAGTGCTCTATGACTCTATGACTGTGTGCTGTAGTGCTCGATGACTCTGTCCTCTAGTGCACTATGACTCTATGACTCTGTGCTGTCGTGCTCTATGATCCTATGACTCTGTGCTGTAGTGCTCTATGACTCTATGACGCTGTGCTGTAGTGCTCTATGACTCTATGACTCTGTGCTGTAGTGCTCTATGACTTGTGCTGTAGTACTCTATGATTCTATGACTCTGTGCTGTCGTATTCTATGACTCTGTGACTGTGTGCTGTGGTGCTCTATGACTGTGCTGTAGTGCTCTATGACTCTATGCTGTAGTGCTCTATGATTCTATGACTCTGTGCTGTAGTGCTCTATGGCTCTATGACTCTGTGCTGTATTGCTCTATGTGTCTATGACTGTGCTGTAGTGCTCTCTGACTCTGGGCTGTTGTGCTCTATGACTCTATGACCCTGTGCTGTAATGCTCTATGACTCTGTGCTGTAGTGCTCTATGACTCTATGACTCTGTGCTGCAGCGCTCCATGATTCTATGACTCTGTGCTGTTGTGCTCTATGACTCTATAACTGTGTGCTGTAGTGCTCTATGACTCTATGACTCTGTGCTGTAGTGCTCTATGACTCTATGACTGTGCTGTAGTGCTCTATGACTCTGTGCTGTAGTGCTCTATGACTCTATGACTGTGCTGTAGTGCTCTATGACTCTATGACTCTGTGCTGTAGTGCTCTATGACTCTGTGCTGTAGTGCTCTATGATTCTATGACTCTGTGCTGTAGTGCTCTATGACTCTATGACTCTGTGCTGTAGTGCTCTATGACTCTATGACTCTGTGCTGTAGTGCTCTATGACTCTGTGACTCTGTGCTGTAGTGCTCTATGACTCTATGACTCTGTGCTGTAGTGCTCTATGACTCTGTGCTGTAGTACTCTATGATTCTATGACTCTGTGCTGTCGTATTCTATGACTCTGTGACTGTGTGCTGTGGTGCTCTATGACTGTGCTGTAGTGCTCTATGACTCTGTGCTGTAGTGCTCTATGATTCTATGACTCTGTGCTGTAGTGCTCTATGACTCTATGACTCTGTGCTGTATTGCTCTATGTGTCTATGACTGTGCTGTAGTGCTCTATGACTCTATGACTCTGTGCTGTAGTGCTCTATGTCTCTATGACTCTGTGCTGTAGTGCTCTATGACTCTCTGACTCTGTGCTGTAGTGCTCTTTGACTCTGTGCCATAGTGCGCTATGACTCCGTACTGTAGTGCTCTAAGATTCTATGACTCTGTGCTGTTCTGCTCTATGACTCTATAACTGTGTGCTGTAGTGCTCTATGACTCTATGACGCTGTGCTGTAGTGCTCTATGACTCTATGTCTCTGTGCTGTAGTGCTCTATGACTCTGTGCTGTAGTGCTCTATGATTCTATGACTCTGTGCTGTCGTGCTCTATGACACTCTGACTGTGTGCTGTAGTGCTCTATGACTGTGCTGTAGTGCTCTATGACTGTGTGCTGTAGTGCTCTATGATTCTATGACTCTGTGCTGTAGTGCTCTATGATTGTATGACTCTGTGCTGTAGTGCTCTATGACTCTATGACTCTGTGCTGTAGTGCTCTATGACTCTATGACTCTGTGCTGTAGTGCTCTATGACTCTGTGCTGTAGTGCTCTATGACTCTATGACTCTGTGCTGTAGTGCTCTATGACTCTGTGCTGTAGTGCTCTATGACTCTATGACTCTGTGCTGTAGTGCTCTATGACTCTGTGCTGTAGTGCTCTATGACTCTATGACTCTGTGCTGTAGTGCTCTATGATTCTATGACTCTGTGCTGTAGTGCTCTATGACTCTATGACTCTGTGCTGTAGTGCTCTATGACTCCATGACTCTGTGCTGTAGTGCTCTGTGACTCTGTGCTGTAGTGGTCTACGACTCTGTGCTGTAGTGCTCTATGGCTCTATGACTCTGTGCTGTAGTGCAATATGATTCTGCGACTCTGTGCTGTAGTGCTCTATGACTCTATGACTCTGTGCTGTAGTGCTCTATGACTCTGTGCTGTAGTGCTCTATGACTCTGTGCTGTAGTGCTCTATGACTCTATGACTCTGTGCTGTAGTGCTCTATGACTCTATGACTCTGTGCTGTAATTCTCTATGACTGTGTGCTGTAGTGCTCTATGACTCTGTGCTGTAGTGCTCTATGACTCTGTGCTGTAGTGCTCTATGACTCTATGACTGTGCTGTAGTGCTCTATGACTCTGGGCTGTAGTGCTCTATGACTCTATGACTCTGTGCTGTAGTGCTCTATGACGCTATGACTCTGTGCTGTAGTGCTCTATGACTCTGTGCTGTAGTGCTCTATGATTCTATGACTGTGCTGTAGTGCTCTATGACTCTGTGACTGTGTGCTGTGGTGCTCTATGACTGTGCTGTAGTGCTCTATGACTCTGTGCTGTAGTGCTCTATGATTCTATGACTCTGTGCTGTAGTGCTCTATGACTCTATGACTCTGTGCTGTAGTGCTCTATGACTCTATGACTCTGTGCTGTAGTGCTATATCACTCTATGACTCTGTGCTGCAGTGCTCCATGATTCTATGACTCTGTGCTGTTGTGCTCTATGACTCTATAACTGTGTGCTGTAGTGCTCTATGACTCTATGACTCTGTGCTGTAGTGCTCTATGACTCTATGACTCTGTGCTGTAGTGCTATATCACTCTATGACTCTGTGCTGCAGTGCTCCATGATTCTATGACTCTGTGCTACAGTGCTCTATGGCTCTATGACTCTGTGCTGTAATGCTCTATGACTCTATTACTCTGTGTTGTAGTACTCCGTGACTCTATCTCTCTCTCCAGTAGTGCTCTATGATTCTGGGCTGTAGTGCTCTATGACTCTATGACTCTGTGCTGTACTGTTCTATGATCCTATGACACTGTGCTGTAGTGCGCTATGACTCTATGACTGTGTGCTGTAGTGCTCTATGACTGTGCTGTAGTGCTCTATGTCTGTGTGCTGTAGTGCTCTATGATTCTATGACTCTGTGCTGTAGTGCTCTATGATTGTATGACTCTGTGCTGTAGTGCTCTATGGCTCTATGACTCTGTGCTGTAGTGCTCTATGACTCTATGACTATGTGCTGTAGTGCTCTATGACTCTGTGCTGTAGTGCTCTATGACTCTATGACTCTGTTCTGTAGTGCTCTATGACTCTGGACTCTCGTGCTCTATGACTCTATGACCCTCTGCTGTAATGCTCTATGACTCTGTGCTGTAGTGCTCTATGACTCCATGACTCTGTGCTGTAGTGCTCCATGATTCTATGACTCTGTGCTGTTGTGCTCTATGACTCTATAACTGTGTGCTGTAGTGCTCTATGACTCTATGACTCTGTGCTGTAGTGCTCTATGAGTCTGTGCTGTAGTACTCTATGACTCTGTGCTATAGTGCTCTATGGCTCTATGACTCTGTGCTGTAATTCTCTATGACTCTATTACTCTGTGTTGTAGTGCTCTATGACTCTATGACTCTGTGCTGTAGTGCTCTATGACTCTGTGCTGTAGTGCTCTATGACTCTGTGCTGTAGTGCTCTATGACTCTATGACTCTGTGCTGTAGTGCTCTATGACTCTATGTCTGTGCTGTAGTGCTCTATGACTCTGGGCTGTAGTGCTCTATGACTCTATGATTCTGTGCTGTAGTGCTCTATGACGCTATGACTCTGTGCTGTAGTGCTCTATGACTCTGTGCTGTAGTGCTCTATGATTCTATGACTGTGCTGTAGTGTTCTATGACTCTGTGACTGTGTGCTGTAGTGTTCTATAACTGTGCTGTAGTGCTCTATGACTGTGCTGTAGTGCTCTATGATTCTATGACTCTGTGCTGTAGTGCTCTATGACTCTATGACTCTGTGCTGTAGTGCTCTATGACTCTATGACTCTGTGCTGTAGTGCTATATCACTCTATGACTCTGTGCTGCAGTGCTCCATGATTCTATGACTCTGTGCTGTTGTGCTCTATGACTCTATAACTGTGTGCTGTAGTGCTCTATGACTCTATGACTCTGTGCTGTAGTGCTCTATGACTCTATGACTCTGTGCTGTAGTGCTATATCACTCTATGACTCTGTGCTGCAGTGCTCCATGATTCTATGACTCTGTGCTACAGTGCTCTATGGCTCTATGACTCTGTGCTGTAATGCTCTATGACTCTATTACTCTGTGTTGTAGTACTCCGTGACTCTATCTCTCTCTCCTGTAGTGCTCTATGATTCTGGGCTGTAGTGCTCTATGACTCTATGACTCTGTGCTGTAGTGTTCTATGATCCTATGACTCTGTGCTGTAGTGCTCTATGACTCTATGACTGTGTGCTGTAGTGCTCTATGACTGTGCTGTAGTGCTCTATGACTCCGTGCTGTAGTGCTCTAAGATTCTATGACTCTGTGCTTTAGTGCTCTATGACTCTATGACTGTGCTGTAGTGCTCTATGACTCTGTGCTGTAGTGCTCTATGACTCTATGACTCTGTGCTGTAGTGCTCTATGACTCTATGACTCTGTGCTGCAGTGCTCCATGATTCTATGACTCTGTGCTGTTGTGCTCTATGACTCTATAACTGTGTGCTGTAGTGCTCTATGACTCTATGACTCTGTGCTGTAGTGCTCTATGGCTCTATGACTCTGTGCTGTAATTCTCTATGACTCTATTACTGTATGTTGTAGTGCTCTATGACTCTATGACTCTGTGCTGTAGTGCTCTATGACTCTGTGCTGTAGTGCTCTATGACTCTATGACTCTGTGCTGTAGTGCTCTATGACTCTATGACTCTGTGCTGTAGTGCTCTATGACTCTATGACTGTGTGCTGTAGTGCTCTATGACTGTGCTGTAGTGCTCTATGACTCTGTGCTGTAGTGCTCTATGATTCTATGACTCTGTGCTGTAGTGTTCTATGACTCTATGACTCTGTGCTGCAGTGCTCTATGACTATCGCTCTGCGCTGTAGTGATCTATGACTATGACTCTGTGCTGTAGTTCTCTATGATTCTATGACTCTGTGCTGTAGTGCGCTATGACTCTATTACTGTGTGCTGTAGTGCTCTATGTCTGTGCTGTAGTGCGCTATGACTCCGTACTGTAGTGCTCTAAGATTCTATGACTCTGTGCTGTTCTGCTCTATGACTCTATAACTGTGTGCTGTAGTGCTCTATGACTCTATGACGCTGTGCTGTAGTGCTCTATGACTCTATGTCTCTGTGCTGTAGTGCTCTATGACTCTGTGCTGTAGTGCTCTATGACTCTATGACTCTGTGCTGTAGTGCTCTATGACTCTATGACTGTGTGCTGTAGTGCTCTATGACTGTGCTGTAGTGCTCTATGACTGTGTGCTGTAGTGCTCTATGATTCTATGACTCTGTGCTGTAGTGCTCTATGATTGTATGACTCTGTGCTGTAGTGCTCTATGGCTCTATGACTCTGTCCTGTATTGCTCTATGACTCTATGACTGTGCTGTAGTGTTCTCTGACTCTGGGCAGTTGTGCTCTATGACTCTATGACTCTGTTCTGTAGTGCTCTATGACTCTGGACTCTCGTGCTCTATGACTCTATGACCCTCTGCTGTAATGCTCTATGACTCTGTGCTGTAGTGCTCTATGACTCCATGACTCTGTGCTGTAGTGCTCCATGATTCTATGACTCTGTGCTGTAGTGCTCTATGACTCTATGACTGTGTGCTGCAGTGCTCTATGATTATATGACTCTGTGCTGTAGTGCTCTATGACTCTGTGCTGTAGTACTCTATGACTCTGTGCTATAGTGCTCTATGGCTCTATGACTCTGTGCTGTAATTCTCTATGACTCTATTACTCTGTGTTGTAGTGCTCTGTAACTCTATCTCTCTCTGCTGTAGTGCTCTATAACTCTTTGCTGTAGTGCTCTGCGACTCTGTTGTGTAGTGCTCTATGACTCTATGACTCTGTGCTGTAGTGCTCTATGACTCTATGTCTGTGCTGTAGTGCTCTATGACTCTGGGCTGTAGTGCTCTATGACTCTATGACTCTGTGCTGTAGTGCTCTATGACGCTATGACTCTGTGCTGTAGTGCTCTATGACTCAGTGCTTTAGTGCTCTATGACTCTATGACTCTGTGCTTTAGTGCTCTATGACTCTGTGACTGTGTGCTGTGGTGCTCTGTGACTGTGCTGTAGTGCTCTATGACTCTATGCTGTAGTGCTCTATGATTCTATGACTCTGTGCTTTAGTGCTCTATGACTCTATGACTCTGTGCTGTAGTGCTCTATGACTCTATGACTCTGTGCTGTAGTGCTATATCACTCTATGACTCTGTGCTGCAGTGCTCCATGATTCTATGACTCTGTGCTGTTGTGCTCTATGACTCTATAACTGTGTGCTGTAGTGCTCTATGACTCTATGACTCTGTGCTGTAGTGCTCTATGACTCTATGACTCTGTGCTGTAGTGCTATATCACTCTATGACTCTGTGCTGCAGTGCTCCATGATTCTATGACTCTGTGCTACAGTGCTCTATGGCTCTATGACTCTGTGCTGTAATGCTCTATGACTCTATTACTCTGTGCTGTAGTGCTCTATGACTCTATGACTCTGTGCTGTAGTGCTCTATGATTCTGTGCTGTAGTGCTCTATGACTCTATGACTCTGTGCTGTAGTGCTCTATGACTCTATGACTCTGTGCTGTAGTGCTCTATGACTCTATGACTGTGTGCTGTAGTGCTCTATGACTGTGCTGTAGTGCTCTATGTCTGTGTGCTGTAGTGCTCTATGATTCTATGACTCTGTGCTGTAGTGCTCTATGACTCTATGACTCTGTGCTGTAGTGCTCTATGACTCTGTGCTGTAGTGCTCTATGACTCTATGACTGTGCTGTAGTGCTCTATGACTCTGTGCTGTAGTGCTCTATGACTCTATGACTCTGTGCTGTAGTGCTCGATGACTCTGCTGTAGTGCTCTATGACTCTATAACTGTGTGCTGTAGTGCTCGATGACTCTGTCCTCTAGTGCACTATGACTCTATGACTCTGTGCTGTCGTGCTCTATGATCCTATGACTCTGTGCTGTAGTGCTCTATGACTCTATGACTGTGTGCTGTAGTGCTCTATGACTCTATGACTCTGTGCTGTAGTGCTCTATGAGTCTGTGCTGTAGTACTCTATGACTCTGTGCTATAGTGCTCTATGGCTCTATGACTCTGTGCTGTAATTCTCTATGACTCTATTACTCTGTGTTGTAGTGCTCTGTAACTCTATCTCTCTCTGCTGTAGTGCTCTATAACTCTTTGCTGTAGTGCTCTGCGACTCTGTTGTGTAGTGCTCTATGACTCTATGACTCTGTGCTGTAGTGCTCTATGACTCTATGTCTGTGCTGTAGTGCTCTATGACTCTGGGCTGTAGTGCTCTATGACTCTATGACTCTGTGCTGTAGTGCTCTATGACGCTATGACTCTGTGCTGTAGTGCTCTATGACTCTGTGCTGTAGTGCTCTATGATTCTATGACTCTGTGCTGTAGTGTTCTATGACTCTGTGACTGTGTGCTGTAGTGTTCTATAACTGTGCTGTAGTGCTCTATGACTGTGCTGTAGTGCTCTATGATTCTATGACTCTGTGCTGTTGTGCTCTATGTCTCTATGACTCTGTGCTGTAGTGCTCTATGACTCTATGACTCTGTGCTGTAGTGCTCTATGACTCTATGACTCTGTGCTGTAGTGCTCTATGATTCTATGACTCTGTGCTGTAGTGCTCTATGACTCTATGACTGTGTGCTGTAGTGCTCTATGACTCTATGACTCTGTGCTGTAGTGCTCTATGACTCTATGACTCTGTGCTGTAGTGCTATATCACTCTATGACTCTGTGCTGCAGTGCTCCATGATTCTATGACTCTGTGCTTTAGTGCTCTATGGCTCTATGACTCTGTGCTGTAGTGCTCTATGACTCTATGACTCTGTGTTGTAGTGCTCCGTAACTCTATCTCTCTGTGCTGTAGTGCTCTATGACTCTGTGCTGTAGTGCTCTATGACTCTATGACTCTGTGCTGTCGTGCTCTATGATTCTATGACTCTGTGCTGTAGTGCTCTATGACTCTTTGACTCTGTGCTGTAGTGCTCTATGACTCTGTGCTGTAGTGCTCTATGACTCTATGACTCTGTGCTGTAGTGCTCTATGACTCTATGACTCTGTGCTGTAGTGCTCTATGACTCTGTGCTGTAGTGCTCTATGACTCTATGACTCTGTGCTGTAGTGCTCTATGACTCTATGACTCTGTGCTGTAGTGCTCTATGATTCTATGACTCTGTGCTGTTGTGCTCTATGACTCTATAACTGTGTGCTGTAGTGCTCGATGACTCTGTGCTGTAGTGCTCTATGACTCTATGACTCTGTGCTGTAGTGCTCTATGACTCTATGACTGTGCTGTCGTACTCTATGACTCTATGACTCTGTGCTGTACTGTTCTATGACTCTGTGCTGTAGTGCTCTATGACTCTATGACTCTGTGCTGTAGTGCTCTATGACTCTATGACTCTGTGCTGTAGTGCTCTATGACTCTATGACTGTGCTGTAGTGTTCTATGACTCTGTGCTGTAGTGCTCTATGAATCTATGACTGTGCTGTAGTGTTCTATGACTCTGTGCTGTAGTGCTCTATGACTCTGTGACTGTGTGCTGTTGCGCTCTATGACTCTATGACTCTGTGCTGTAGTGCTCTATGACTCTATGACTCTGTGCTGTAGTGCTCTATGACTCTGTGCTGTAGTGCTCTATGACTCTGTGCTGTAGTGCTCTATGACTCTGTGCTATAGTGCTCTATGGCTCTATGACTGTGTGATGTTGCGCTCTATGACTCTATGACGCTGTGCTGTAGTGCTCTATGACTCTATGTCTCTGTGCTGTAATTCTCTATGACTCTATTACTCTGTGCTGTAGTGCTCTATGACTCTATGTCTCTGTGCTGTAGTGCTCTATGAGTCTGTGCTGTAGTACTCTATGACTCTTTGCTATAGTGCTCTATGGCTCTATGACTCTGTGCTGTAGTGCTCTATGACTCTATGACTGTGCTGTAGTGCTCTATGACTCTGGGCTGTAGTGCTCTATGACTCTATGACTCTGTGCTGTAGTGCTCTATGACTCTATGACTCTGTGCTGTAGTGCTCTATGACTCTGTGCTGTAGTGCTCTATGATTCTATGACTGTGCTGTACTGCTCTATGACTCTGTGACTGTGTGCTGTAGTGTTCTATGACTGTGCTGTAGTGCTCTATGACTGTGCTGTAGTGCTCTATGATTCTATGACTCTGTGCTGTAGTGCTCTATGACTCTATGACTCTGTGCTGTAGTGCTCTATGACTCTATTACTCTGTGCTGTAGTGCTCTATGACTCTATGACTCTGTGCTGTAGTGCTCTATGACTCTGTGCTGTAGTGCTCTATGACTCTATGACTCTGTGCTGTAGTGCTCTATGACGCTATGACTCTGTGCTGTAGTGCTCTATGACTCTATGACTCTGTGCTGTAGTGCTCTATGACTCTGTGCTGTAGTGCTCTATGACTCTATGAATGTGCTGTAGTGTTCTATGACTCTGTGCTGTAGTGCTCTATGACTCTGTGACTGTGTGATTTTGCGCTCTATGTCTCTATGACGCTGTGCTGTAGTGCTCTATGACTCTATGTCTCTGTGCTGTAGTGCTCTATGACTCTGTGCTGTAGTACTCTATGATTCTATGACTCTGTGCTGTCGTGCTCTATGACTCTTGTGACTGTGTGCTGTAGTGCTCTATGACTGTGCTGTAGTGCTCTATGACTCTGTGCTGTAGTGCTCTATGATTCTATGACTCTGAGCTGTAGTGCTCTATGATTGTATGACTCTGTGCTGTAGTGCTCTATGGCTCTATGACTCTGTCCTGTATTGCTCTATGACTCTATGACTGTGCTGTAGTGCTCTATGACTCTGGGCAGTTGTGCTCTATGACTCTATGACTCTGGGCTCTCGTGCTCTATGACTCTATGACCCTGTGCTGTAATGCTCTATGACTCTATGCTGTAGTGCTCTATGATTCTATGACTCTGTGCTGTAGTGCTCTATGGCTCTATGACTCTGTGCTGTAGTGCTCTATGACTCTATGACTCTGTGCTGTAGTGCTCTATGACTCTCTGCTGTAGTGCTCTATGACTCTATGACTCTGTGCTGTAGTGCTCTATGACTCTGTGCTGTAGTGCTCTATGACTCTATGACTCTGTGCTGTAGTGCTCCATGATTCAATGTCTCTGTGCTGTTTTGCTCTATGACTCTATAACTGTGTGCTGTAGTGCTCTATGACTCTATGACTCTGTGCTGTAGTGCTCTATGACTCTGTGCTGTAGTGCTCTATGACTCTATGACTGTGCTGTAGTGCTCTATGACTCTGTGCTGTAGTGCTCTATGACTCTGTGCTGTAGTGCTCTATGATTCTATGACTCTGTGCTGTAGTGCTCTATGACTCTATGATTCTGTGCTGTTGTGCTCTATGACTCTATGACTCTGTGCTGTAGTGCTCTATGACTCTGTGACTGTGTGATGTTGTGCTCTATGACTCTATGACGCTGTGCTGTAGTGCTCTATGACTCTGTGCTGTAGTTCTCTATGATTCTATGACTCTGTGCTGTCGTGCTCTATGACACTCTGACTGTGTGCTGTAGTGCTCTATGACTGTGCTGTAGTGCTCTATGACTCTGTGCTGTAGTGCTCTATGATTCTATGACTCTGTGCTGTAGTGTTCTATGACTCTATGACTCTGTGCTGTAGTGCTCTATGACTATCGCTCTGAGCTGTACTGATCTATGACTATGACTCTGTGCTGTAGTGCTCTTTGACTCTGTGCTGTAGTTCTCTATGATTCTATGACTCTGTGCTGTAGTGCTCTATGACTCTATGACTGTGTGCTGTAGTGCTCTATGACTGTGCTGTAGTGCTCTATGACTCCGTGCTGTAGTGCTCTAAGATTCTATGACTCTGTGCTTTAGTGCTCTATGACTCTATGACTGTGCTGTAGTGCTCTATGGCTCTATGACTCTGTGCTGTAATTCTCTATGACTCTATTACTGTGTGTTGTAGTGCTCCGTGACTCTATCTCTCTCTGCTGTAGTGCTCTATGACTCTGTGCTGTAGTGCTCTATGACTCTATGACTCTGTGCTGTAGTGCTCTATGACTCTATGACTCTGTGCTGTCGTGCTCTATGACTCTATGACTGTGCTGTAGTGCTCTATGACTCTATGCTGTAGTGCTCTATGATTCTATGACTCTGTGCTTTAGTGCTCTATGACTCTGTGCTGTAGTGCTCTATGACTCTGTGACTCTGTGATGTTGCGCTCTATGACTCTGTGACTCTGTGTTGTAGTGCTCTATGACTCTATGACGCTGTGCTGTAGTGCTCTGTGACTCTATGTCTATGTGCTGTAGTGCTCTATGACTCTGTGCTGTAGTACTCTATGATTCTATGACTCTGTGCTGTCGTATTCTATGACACTGTGACTGTGTGCTGTGGTGCTCTATGACTGTGCTGTAGTGCTCTATGACTCTATGCTGTAGTGCTCTATGATTCTATGACTCTGTGCTGTAGTGCTCTATGGCTCTATGACTCTGTGCTGTATTGCTCTATGTGTCTATGACTGTGCTGTAGTGCTCTCTGACTCTGGGCTGTTGTGCTCTATGACTCTATGACCCTGTGCTGTAATGCTCTATGACTCTGTGCTGTAGTGCTCTATGACTCTATGACTCTGTGCTGTAGTGCTCCATGATTCAATGTCTCTGTGCTGTTTTGCTCTATGACTCTATAACTGTGTGCTGTAGTGCTCTATGACTCTATGACTCTGTGCTGTAGTGTTCTATGATTCTGTGCTGTAGTGCTCTATGACTCTATGACTGTGCTGTAGTGCTCTATGACTCTGTGCTGTAGTGCTCTATGACTCTGTGCTGTAGTGCTCTATGATTCTATGACTGTGCTGTAGTACTCTATGACTCTATGATTGTGTGCTGTTGTGTTCTATGACTCTATGACTCTGTGCTGTAGTGCTCTATGACTCTGTGACTGTGTGATGTTGTGCTCTATGACTCTATGACGCTGTGCTGTAGTGCTCTATGACTCTGTGCTGTAGTACTCTATGATTCTATGACTCTGTGCTGTCGTGCTCCATGACACTCTGACTGTGTGCTGTAGTGCTCTATGACTGTGCTGTAGTGCTCTATGACTCTGTGCTGTAGTGCTCTATGATTCTATGACTCTGTGCTGTAGTGTTCTATGACTCTATGACTCTGTGCTGCAGTGCTCTATGACGATCGCTCTGCGCTGTAATGATCTATGACTATGACTCTGTGCTGTAGTGCTCTTTGACTCTGTGCAGTAGTTCTCTATGATTCTATGACTCTGTGCTGTAGTGCTCTATGACTCTATGACTGTGTGCTGTAGTGCTCTATGACTCTGACCTCTAGTGCTCTATGACTCTATGACTCTGTGCTGTCGTGCTCTATGATCCTATGACTCTGTGCTGTAGTGCTCTATGACTCTATGACTGTGCTGTAGTGCTCTATGGCTCTATGACTCTGTGCTGTAATTCTCTATGACTCTATTACTGTGTGTTGTAGTGCTCCGTGACTCTATCTCTCTCTCCTGTAGTGCTCTATGATTCTGGGCTGTAGTGCTCTATGACTCTATGACTCTGTGCTGTAGTGCTCTATGACTCTATGACTCTGTGCTGTCGTGCTCTATGATCCTATGACTCTGTGCTGTAGTGCTCTATGACTCTATGACTGTGCTGTAGTGTTCTATGACTCTGTGCTGTAGTGCTCTATGACTCTGTGACTGTGTGATGTTGCGCTCTATGACTCTATGACGCTGTGCTGTAGTGCTCTATGACTCTATGTCTCTGTGCTGTAGTGCTCTATGACTCTGTGCTGTAGTACTCTATGATTCTATGACTCTGTGCTGTCGTGCTCTATGACACTCTGACTGTGTGCTGTAGTGCTCTATGACTGTGCTGTAGTGCTCTATGACTCTGTGCTGTAGTGCTCTATGATTCTATGACTCTGTCCTGTATTGCTCTATGACTCTATGAGTGTGCTGTAGTGCTCTATGACTCTGTGCTGTTGTGCTCTATGACTCTATGACTCTGTGCTGTAGTGCTCTATGACTCTGGGCTCTCGTGCTCTATGACTCTATGACCCTGTGCTGTAATGCTCTATGACTCTGTGCTGTAGTGCTCTATGACTCTATGACTCTGTGCTGTAGTGCTCCATGATTCTATGACTCTGTGCTGTTGTGCTCTATGACTCTATAACTGTGTGCTGTTGTGCTCTATGACTCTATGACTCTGTGCAGTAGTGCTCTATGAGTCTGTGCTATAGTACTCTATGACTCTGTGCTATAGTGCTCTATGGCTCTATGACTCTGTGCTGTAATTCTCTATGACTCTATTACTCTGTGTTGTAGTGCTCTGTAACTCTATCTCTCTCTGCTGTAGTGCTCTATAACTCTTTGCTGTAGTGCTCTGCGACTCTGTTGTGTAGTGCTCTATGACTCTATGACACTGTGCTGTAGTGCTCTATGACTCTATGACTGTGCTGTAGTGCTCTATGACTGGGCTGTAGTGCTCTATGACTCTATGACTCTGTGCTGTAGTGCTCTATGACGCTATGACTCTGTGCTGTAGTGCTCTATGACTCTGTGCTGTAGTGCTCTGTGATTCTATGACTGTGCTGTAGTACTCTATGACTCTGTGACTGTGTGCTGTAGTGTTCTATGACTGTGCTGTAGTGCTCTATGACTCTGTGCTGTAGTGCTCTATGATTCTATGACTCTGTGCTGTAGTGCTCTATGACTCTGTGACTCTGTGCTGTAGTGCTCTATGACTCTATGACTCTGTGCTGTAGTGCTCTATGACTCTATGACTCTGTGCTGTTGTGCTATATCACTCTATGACTCTGTGCTGCAGTGCTCCATGATTCTATGACTCTGTGCTGTAATGCTCTATGACTCTATTACTCTGTGTTGTAGTGCTCCGTGACTCTATCTCTCTCTGCTGTAGTGCTCTATGATTCTGGGCTGTAGTGCTCTATGGCTCTATGACTCTGTGCTGTAATTCTCTATGACTCTATGACTCTGTGTTGTAGTGCTCTGTAACTCTATCTCTCTCTGCTGTAGTGCTCTATAACTCTTTGCTGTAGTGCTCTGCGACTCTGTTGTGTAGTGCTCTATGACTCTATGACTCTGTGCTGTAGTGCTCTATGACTCTATGACTGTGCTGTAGTGCTCTATGACTCTGGGCTGTAGTGCTCTATGACTCTATGACTCTGTGCTGTAGTGCTCTATGACGCTATGACTCTGTGCTGTAGTGCTCTATGACTCTGTGCTGTAGTGCTCTATGATTCTATGACTGTGCTGTAGTGCTCTATGACTCCATGACTGTGTGCTGTTGTGTTCTATGACTCTATGACTCTGTGCTGTAGTGCTCTATGACTCTGTGACTGTGTGATGTTGTGCTCTATGACTCTATGACGCTGTGCTGTAGTGCTCTATGACTCTGTGCTGTAGTACTCTATGATTCTATGACTCTGTGCTGTCGTGCTCCATGACACTCTGACTGTGTGCTGTAGTGCTCTATGACAGTGCTGTAGTGCTCTATGACTCTGTGCTGTAGTGCTCTATGATTCTATGACTCTGTGCTGTAGTGCTCTATGACTCTATGACATTGTGTTGTAGTGCTCTATGACTGTGCTGTAGTGCTCTATGATCCTATGACTCTGTGCTGTAGTGCTCTTTGACTCTGTGCTGTAGTTCTCTATGATTCTATGACTCTGTGCTGTAGTGCTCTATGACTCTATGACTCTGTGCTGTTGTGCTATATCACTCTATGACTCTGTGCTGCAGTGCTCCATGATTCTATGACTCTGTGCTGTAATGCTCTATGACTCTATTACTCTGTGTTGTAGTGCTCCGTGTCTCTACCTCTCTCTCCTGTAGTGCTCTATGATTCTGGGCTGTAGTGCTCTATGGCTCTATGACTCTGTGCTGTAATTCTCTATGACTCTATTACTCTGTGTTGTAGTGCTCTGTAACTCTATCTCTCTCTGCTGTAGTGCTCTATAACTCTGTGCTGTAGTGCTCTGCGACTCTGTGCTGTAGTGCTCTATGACTCTATGACTCTGTGCTGTAGTGCTCTATGACTCTATGACTCTGTGCTGTAGTGCTCTATGACTCTGTGCTGTAGTGCTCTATGACTCTATGACTCTGTGCTGTAGTGCTCTATGACTCTATGACTCTGTGCTGTAGTGCTCTATGACTCTGTGCTGTAGTGCTCTATGATTCTATGACTGTGCTGTAGTGCTCTATGACTCTATGACTGTGTGCTGTTGTGTTCTATGACTCTATGACTCTGTGCTGTAGTGCTCTATGACTCTGTGACTGTGTGATGTTGTGCTCTATGACTCTATGACGCTGTGCTGTAGTGCTCTATGACTCTGTGCTGTAGTACTCTATGATTCTATGACTCTGTGCTGTCGTGCTCTATGACACTCTGACTGTGTGCTGTAGTGCTCTATGACTGTGCTGTAGTGCTCTATGACTGTGTGCTGTAGTGCTCTATGATTCTATGACTCTGTGCTGTAGTGCTCTATGACTCTATGACTCTGTGCTGTAGTGCTCTATGACTCTCTGCTGTAGTGATCTATGACTATGACTCTGTGCTGTAGTGCTCTATGACTCTGTGCTGTAGTTCTCTATGATTCTATGACTCTGTGCTGTAGTGCGCTATGACTCTATGACTGTGTGCTGTAGTGCTCTATGACTGTGCTGTAGTGCTCTATGACTCCGTGCTGTAGTGCTCTATGATTCTATGACTCTGTGCTTCAGTGCTCTATGACACTCTGACTGTGTGCTGTAGTCCTCTATGACTGTGCTGTAGTGCTCTATGACTGTGTGCTGTAGTGCTCTATGATTCTATGACTCTGTGCTGTAGTGCTCTATGATTGTATGACTCTGTGCTGTAGTGCTCTATGGCTCTATGACTCTGTCCTGTATTGCTCTATGACTCTATGACTGTGCTGTAGTGCTCTCTGACTCTGGGCAGTTGTGCTCTATGACTCTATGACTCTGTTCTGTAGTGCTCTATGACTCTGGACTCTCGTGCTCTATGACTCTATGACCCTCTGCTGTAATGCTCTATGACTCTGTGCTGTAGTGCTCTATGACTCCATGACTCTGTGCTGTAGTGCTCCATGATTCTATGACTCTGTGCTGTTGTGCTCTATGACTCTATAACTGTGTGCTGTAGTGCTCTATGACTCTATGACTCTGTGCTGTAGTGCTCTATGAGTCTGTGCTGTAGTACTCTATGACTCTGTGCTATAGTGCTCTATGGCTCTATGACTCTGTGCTGTAATTCTCTATGACTCTATTACTCTGTGTTGTAGTGCTCTGTAACTCTATCTCTCTCTGCTGTAGTGCTCTATAACTCTTTGCTGTAGTGCTCTGCGACTCTGTTGTGTAGTGCTCTATGACTCTATGACTCTGTGCTGTAGTGCTCTATGACTCTATGACTGTGCTGTAGTGCTCTATGACTCTGGGCTGTAGTGCTCTATGACTCTATGACTCTGTGCTGTAGTGCTCTATGACGCTATGACTCTGTGCTGTAGTGCTCTATGACTCTGTGCTGTAGTGCTCTATGATTCTATGACTGTGCTGTAGTGTTCTATGACTCTGTGACTGTGTGCTGTAGTGTTCTATAACTGTGCTGTAGTGCTCTATGACTGTGCTGTAGTGCTCTATGATTCTATGACTCTGTGCTGTAGTGCTCTATGACTCTATGACTCTGTGCTGTAGTGCTCTATGACTCTATGACTCTGTGCTGTAGTGCTATATCACTCTATGACTCTGTGCTGCAGTGCTCCATGATTCTATGACTCTGTGCTGTTGTGCTCTATGACTCTATAACTGTGTGCTGTAGTGCTCTATGACTCTATGACTCTGTGCTGTAGTGCTCTATGACTCTATGACTCTGTGCTGTAGTGCTATATCACTCTATGACTCTGTGCTGTAGTGCTCCATGATTCTATGACTCTGTGCTACAGTGCTCTATGGCTCTATGACTCTGTGCTGTAATGCTCTATGACTCTATTACTCTGTGTTGTAGTGCTCCGTGACTCTATCTCTCTCTCCTGTAGTGCTCTATGATTCTGGGCTGTAGTGCTCTATGACTCTATGACTCTGTGCTGTACTGTTCTATGATCCTATGACACTGTGCTGTAGTGCGCTATGACTCTATGACTGTGTGCTGTCGTGCTCTATGACTGTGCTGTAGTGCTCTATGACTCCGTGCTGTAGTGCTCTAAGATTCTATGACTCTGTGCTTTAGTGCTCTATGACTCTATGACTGTGCTGTAGTGCTCTCTGACTCTGGGCTGTCGTGCTCTATGACTCTATGACTCTGTGCTGTAGTGCTCTATGACTCTATGACTCTGTGCTGCAGTGCTCCATGATTCTATGACTCTGTGCTGTTGTGCTCTATGACTCTATAACTGTGTGCTGTAGTGCTCTATGACTCTATGACTCTGTGCTGTAGTGCTCTATGGCTCTATGACTCTGTGCTGTAATTCTCTATGACTCTATTACTCTGTGTTGTAGTGCTCCGTGACTCTATCTCTCTCTCCTGTAGTGCTCTATGATTCTGTGCTGTAGTGCTCTATGACTCTATGACTCTGTGCTGTAGTGTTCTATGATCCTATGACACTGTGCTGTCGTGCTCTATGACTCTATGACTGTGCTGTAGTGTTCTATGACTCTGTGCTGTAGTGCTCTATGAATCTATGACTGTGCTGTAGTGTTCTATGACTCTGTGCTGTAGTGCTCTATGACTCTGTGACTGTGTGATGTTGCGCTCCATGACTCTATGACGCTGTGCTGTAGTGCTCTATGACTCTATGTCTCTGTGCTGTAGTGCTCTATGACTCTGTGCTGTAGTGCTCTATGAGTCTGTGCTGTAGTACTCTATGACTCTTTGCTATAGTGCTCTATGGCTCTATGACTGTGTGATGTTGCGCTCTATGACTCTATGACGCTGTGCTGTAGTGCTCTATGACTCTATGTCTCTGTGCTGTAATTCTCTATGACTCTATTACTCTGTGTTGTAGTGCTCTGTAACTCTATCTCTCTCTGCTGTAGTGCTCTATAACTCTTTGCTGTAGTGCTCTGCGACTCTGTTGTGTAGTGCTCTATGACTCTATGACTCTGTGCTGTAGTGCTCTATGACTCTATGACTGTGCTGTAGTGCTCTATGACTCTGGGCTGTAGTGCTCTATGACTCTATGACTCTGTGCTGTAGTGCTCTATGACGCTATGACTCTGTGCTGTAGTGCTCTATGACTCTGTGCTGTAGTGCTCTATGATTCTATGACTGTGCTGTACTGCTCTATGACTCTTTGACTGTGTGCTGTAGTGTTCTATGACTCTGTGCTGTAGTGCTCTATGACTCTGTGCTGTAGTGCTCTATGATTCTATGACTCTGTGCTGTAGTGCTCTATGACTCTATGACTCTGTGCTGTAGTGCTCTATGACTCTATGACTCTGTGCTGTAGTGCTCTATGACTCTATGACTCTGTGCTGTAGTGCTCTATGACTCTGTGCTGTAGTGCTCTATGACTCTATGACTCTGTGCTGTAGTGCTCTATGATTCTATGACTCTGTGCTGTAGTGCTCTATGACTCTATGACTGTGCTGTAGTGCTCTATGACTCTATGCTGTAGTGCTCTATGATTCTATGACTCTGTGCTTTAGTGCTCTATGACTCTGTGCTGTAGTGCTCTATGACTCTGTGACTCTGTCTTGTAGTGCTCTATGACTCTATGACGCTGTGCTGTAGTGCTCTGTGACTCTATGACTCTGTGCTGTAGTGCTCTACGACTCTGTTGTGTAGTGCTCTATGACTCTATGACTCTGTGCTGTAGTACTCTATGATTCTATGACTCTGTGCTGTCGTGCTCTATGACACTCTGACTGTGTGCTGTAGTGCTCTATGACTGTGCTGTAGTGCTCTATGACTCTGTGCTGTAGTGCTCTATGATTCTATGACTCTGAGCTGTAGTGCTCTATGATTGTATGACTCTGTGCTGTAGTGCTCTATGGCTCTATGACTCTGTCCTGTATTGCTCTATGACTCTATGACTGTGCTGTAGTGCTCTCTGACTCTGGGCAGTTGTGCTCTATGACTCTATGACTCTGTGCTCTCGTGCTCTATGACTCTATGACCCTGTGCTGTAATGCTCTATGACTCTATGCTGTAGTGCTCTATGATTCTATGACTCTGTGCTGTAGTGCTCTATGGCTCTATGACTCTGTGCTGTATTGCTCTATGTGTCTATGACTGTGCTGTAGTGCTCTCTGACTCTGGGCTGTTGTGCTCTATGACTCTATGAACCTGTGCTGTAATGCTCTATGACTCTGTGCTGTAGTGCTCTATGACTCTATGACTCTGTGCTGTAGTGCTCCATGATTCAATGTCTCTGTGCTGTTTTGCTCTATGACTCTATAACTGTGTGCTGTAGTGCTCTATGACTCTATGACTCTGTGCTGTAGTGTTCTATGATTCTGTGCTGTAGTGCTCTATGACTCTATGACTGTGCTGTGGTGCTCTATGACTCTGTGCTGTAGTGCTCTATGACTCTGTGCTGTAGTGCTCTATGATTCTATGACTGTGCTGTAGTGCTCTATGACTCTATGATTGTGTGCTGTTGTGTTCTATGACTCTATGACTCTGTGCTGTAGTGCTCTATGACTCTGTGACTGTGTGATATTGTGCTCTATGACTCTATGACGCTGTGCTGTAGTGCTCTATGACTCTGTGCTGTAGTACTCTATGATTCTATGACTCTGTGCTGTCGTGCTCCATGACACTCTGACTGTGTGCTGTAGTGCTCTATGACAGTGCTGTAGTGCTCTATGACTCTGTGCTGTAGTGCTCTATGATTCTATGACTCTGTGCTGTAGTGTTCTATGACTCTATGACTCTGTGCTGCAGTGCTCTATGACTATCGCTCTGCGCTGTAGTGATCTATGACTATGACTCTGTGCTGTAGTGCTCTTTGACTCTGTGCTGTAGTTCTCTATGATTCTATGACTCTGTGCTGTAGTGCTCTATGACTCTATGACTGTGTGCTGTAGTGCTCTATGACTGTGCTGTAGTGCTCTATGACTCCGTGCTGTAGTGCTCTAAGATTCTATGACTCTGTGCTGTAGTGCTCTATGACTCTATGACTGTGTGCTGTAGTGCTCTATGGCTCTATGACTCTGTGCTGTAATTCTCTATGACTCTATTACTGTGTGTTGTAGTGCTCCGTGACTCTATCTCTCTGTGCTGTAGTGCTCGATGACTCTGTCCTCTAGTGCACTATGACTCTATGACTCTGTGCTGTCGTGCTCTATGATCCTATGACTCTGTGCTGTCGTGCTCTATGACTCTATGACTGTGCTGTAGTGTTCTATGACTCTGTGCTGTAGTGCTCTATGAATCTATGACTGTGCTGTAGTGTTCTATGACTCTGTGCTGTAGTGCTCTATGACTCTGTGACTGTGTGATGTTGCGCTCTATGACTCTGTGACTCTGTGCTGTAGTGCTCTATGACTCTATGACGCTGTGCTGTAGTGCTCTGTGACTCTATGTCTATGTGCTGTAGTGCTCTATGACTCTGTGCTGTAGTACTCTATGATTCTATGACTCTGTGCTGTCGTATTCTATGACACTGTGACTGTGTGCTGTGGTGCTCTATGACTGTGCTGTAGTGCTCTATGACTCTATGCTGTAGTGCTCTATGATTCTATGACTCTGTGCTGTAGTGCTCTATGGCTCTATGACTCTGTGCTGTATTGCTCTATGTGTCTATGACTGTGCTGTAGTGCTCTCTGACTCTGGGCTGTTGTGCTCTATGACTCTATGACCCTGTGCTGTAATGCTCTATGACTCTGTGCTGTAGTGCTCTATGACTCTATGACTCTGTGCTGTAGTGCTCCATGATTCAATGTCTCTGTGCTGTTTTGCTCTATGACTCTATAACTGTGTGCTGTAGTGCTCTATGACTCTATGACTCTGTGCTGTAGTGTTCTATGATTCTGTGCTGTAGTGCTCTATGACTCTATGACTGTGCTGTAGTGCTCTATGACTCTGTGCTGTAGTGCTCTATGACTCTGTGCTGTAGTGCTCTATGATTCTATGACTGTGCTGTAGTACTCTATGACTCTATGATTGTGTGCTGTTGTGTTCTATGACTCTATGACTCTGTGCTGTAGTGCTCTATGACTCTGTGACTGTGTGATATTGTGCTCTATGACTCTATGACGCTGTGCTGTAGTGCTCTATGACTCTGTGCTGTAGTACTCTATGATTCTATGACTCTGTGCTGTCGTGCTCCATGACACTCTGACTGTGTGCTGTAGTGCTCTATGACAGTGCTGTAGTGCTCTATGACTCTGTGCTGTCGTGCTCTATGACTCTATGACTCTGTGCTGTAGTGCTCTATGACTCTGTGACTGTGTAATGTTGTGCTCTATGACTCTATGACGCTGTGCTGTAGTGCTCTATGACTCTGTGACTGTGTGATGTTGTGCTCTATGACTCTATGACTCTGTGCTGTAGTGCTCTATGACTCTGTGCTGTAGTGCTCTATGACTCTATGACTCTGTGCTGTCGTGCTCTATGATCCTATGACTCTGTGCTGTAGTGCTCTATGACTCTATGACTCTGTGCTGTAGTGCTCTATGACTCTATGACTCTGTGCTGTAGTGCTCTATGACTCTGTGCTGTAGTTCTCTATGATTCTATGACTCTGTGCTGTAGTGCTCTATGACTCTATGACTGTGTGCTGTAGTGCTCTATGACTGTGCTGTAGTGCTCTATGACTCCGTGCTGTAGTGCTCTAAGATTCTATGACTCTGTGCTTCAGTGCTCTATGACTCTATGACTGTGCTGTAGTGCTCTATGGCTCTATGACTCTGTGCTGTAGTGCTCTATGACTCTGGACTCTGTGTGTTGTAGTGCTCTATGACTCTATGACTCTCTGTGCTGTAATGCTCTATGATTCTGGGCTGTAGTGCTCTATGACTCTATGACTCTGTGCTGTAGTGTTCTATGATCCTATGACACTGCGCTGTCGTGCTCTATGACTCTATGACTGTGCTGTAGTGCTCTATGAATCTATGACTGTGCTGTAGTGTTCTATGACTCTGTGCTGTAGTGCTCTATGACTCTGTGACTGTGTGATGTTGCGCTCTATGACTCTATGAAGCTGTGCTGTAGTGCTCTATGACTCTATGTCTCTGTGCTGTAGTGCTCTATGACTCTGTGCTGTAGTACTCTATGATTCTATGACTCTGTGCTGTCGTGCTCTATGACACTCTGACTGTGTGCTGTAGTGCTCTATGACTGTGCTGTAGTGCTCTATGACTCTGTGCTGTAGTGCTCTATGATTCTATGACTCTGTGCTGTAGTGCTCTATGACTCTATGACTCTGTGCTGTAGTGCTCTATGACTCTGTGCTGTAGTGCTCTATGACTCTATGACGCTGTGCTGTAGTGCTCTGTGACTCTGGGCTCTCGTGCTCTATGACTCTATGACCCTGTGCTGTAATGCTCTATGACTCTGTGCTGTAGTGCTCTATGACTCTATGACTCTGTGCTGTAGTGCTCCATGATTCTATGACTCTGTGCTGTTGTGCTCTATGACTCTATAACTGTGTGCTGTAGTGCTCTATGACTCTATGACTCTGTGCTGTAGTGCTCTATGACTCTGTGCTGTAATGCTCTATGACTCTGTGCTATAGTGCTCTATGGCTCTATGACTCTGTGCTGTAATTCTCTATGACTCTATTACTCTGTGTTGTAGTGCTCCGTGACTCTATCTCTCTCTGCTGTAGTGCTCTATGACTCTTTGCTGTAGTGCTCTGCGACTCCGTTCTGTAGTGCTCTATGACTCTATGACTCTGTGCTGTCGTACTCTATGATCCTATGACTCTGTGCTGTACTGTTCTATGCATCTGTACTGTAGTGCTCTATGACTCTATGACTCTGTGCTGTAGTGCTCTATGACGCTATGACTCTGTGCTGTAGTGCTCTATGACTCTGTGCTGTAGTGCTCTGTGATTCTATGACTGTGCTGTAGTACTCTATGACTCTGTGACTGTGTGCTGTAGTGTTCTATGACTGTGCTGTAGTGCTCTATGACTCTGTGCTGTAGTGCTCTATGATTCTATGACTCTGTGCTGTAGTGCTCTATGACTCTGTGACTCTGTGCTGTAGTGCTCTATGACTCTATGACTCTGTGCTGTAGTGCTCTATGACTCTATGACTCTGTGCTGTTGTGCTATATCACTCTATGACTCTGTGCTGCAGTGCTCCATGATTCTATGACTCTGTGCTGTAATGCTCTATGACTCTATTACTCTGTGTTGTAGTGCTCCGTGACTCTATCTCTCTCTCCTGTAGTGCTCTATGATTCTGGGCTGTAGTGCTCTATGGCTCTATGACTCTGTGCTGTAGTGCTCTATGACTCTATGACTCTGTGCTGTAGTGCTCTATGACTCTATGTCTCTGTGCTGTAGTGCTCTATGACTCTTTGCTGTAGTGCTCTATGACTCTGTGCTGTAGTGCTCTATGACTCTATGACTCTGTGCTGTAGTGCTCTATGACTCTATGACTCTGTGCTGTAGTGCTCTATGACTCTGTGCTGTAGTGCTCTATGACTCTATGACTCTGTGCTGTAGTGCTCTATGACTCTATGACTCTGTGCTGTAGTGCTCTATGACTCTGTGCTGTAGTGCTCTATGATTCTATGACTGTGCTGTAGTGCTCTATGACTCTTTGACTGTGTGCTGTAGTGTTCTATGACTCTATGACTCTGTGCTGTAGTGCTCTATGACTCTGTGACTCTGTGCTGTAGTGCTCTATGACTCTATGACGCTGTGCTGTAGTGCTCTGTGACTCTATGACTCTGTGCTGTAGTGCTCTATGACTCTGTGCTGTAGTGCTCTATGATTCTATGACTCTGTGCTGTCGTGCTCTATGACACTCTGACTGTGTGCTGTAGTGCTCTATGACTGTGCTGTAGTGCTCTATGACTGTGTGCTGTAGTGCTCTATGATTCTATGACTCTGTGCTGTAGTGCTCTATGACTCTATGACCCTGTGCTGTAGTGCTCTATGACTCTATGACTGTGCTGTAGTGCTCTATGACTCTATGACTCTGTGCTGTAGTGCTCTATGACTCTGTGCTGTAGTGCTCTATGATTCTATGACTCTGTGCTGTAGTGCTCTATGACTCTATGACTCTGTGCTGTAGTGCTCTATGACTCTATGACTCTGTGCTGTAGTGCTCTATGATTCTATGACTCTGTGCTGTAGTGCTCTATGACTCTATGACTGTGTGCTGTAGTGCTCTATGACTCTATGTCTCTGTGCTGTAGTGCTCTATGACGCTGTGCTGTAGTGCTCTATGACTCTATGTCTCTGTGCTGTAATTCTCTATGACTCTATTACTCTGTGTTGTAGTGCTCTGTAACTCTATCTCTCTCTGCTGTAGTGCTCTATAACTCTTTGCTGTAGTGCTCTATGACTCTGTGCTGTAGTGCTCTATGACTCTATGACTCTGTGCTGTAGTGCTCTATGACTCTATGACTGTGCTGTAGTGCTCTATGACTCTGGGCTGTAGTGCTCTATGACTCTATGACTCTGTGCTGTAGTGCTCTATGACGCTATGACTCTGTGCTGTAGTGCTCTATGACTCTGTGCTGTAGTGCTCTATGATTCTATGACTGTGCTGTAGTGCTCTATGACTCTATGACTGTGTGCTGTTGTGTTCTATGACTCTATGACTCTGTGCTGTAGTGCTCTATGACTCTGTGACTGTGTGATGTTGTGCTCTATGACTCTATGACGCTGTGCTGTAGTGCTCTATGACTCTGTGCTGTAGTACTCTATGATTCTATGACTCTGTGCTGTCGTGCTCCATGACACTCTGACTGTGTGCTGTAGTGCTCTATGACAGTGCTGTAGTGCTCTATGACTCTGTGCTGTAGTGCTCTATGATTCTATGACTCTGTGCTGTAGTGTTCTATGACTCTATGACTCTGTGCTGCAGTGCTCTATGACTATCGCTCTGCGCTGTAGTGATCTATGACTATGACTCTGTGCTGTAGTGCTCTTTGACTCTGTGCTGTAGTTCTCTATGATTCTATGACTCTGTGCTGTAGTGCTCTATGACTCTATGACTGTGTGCTGTAGTGCTCTATGACTGTGCTGTAGTGCTCTATGACTCCGTGCTGTAGTGCTCTAAGATTCTATGACTCTGTGCTTTAGTGCTCTATGACTCTATGACTGTGCTGTAGTGCTCTATGGCTCTATGACTCTGTGCTGTAATTCTCTATGACTCTATTACTGTGTGTTGTAGTGCTCCGTGACTCTATCTCTCTCTCCTGTAGTGCTCTATGATTCTGTGCTGTAGTGCTCTATGACTCTATGACTCTGTGCTGTAGTGTTCTATGATCCTATGACACTGTGCTGTCGTGCTCTATGACTCTATGACTGTGCTGTAGTGTTCTATGACTCTGTGCTGTAGTGCTCTATGAATCTATGACTGTGCTGTAGTGTTCTATGACTCTGTGCTGTAGTGCTCTATGACTCTGTGACTGTGTGCTCTATGACTCTATGACTCTGTGCTGTAGTGCTCTATGACTCTATGACTCTGTGCTGTAGTGCTCTATGACTCTATGACTCTGTGCTGTAGTGCTCTATGACTCTGTGCTGTAGTGCTCTATGACTCTGTGCTGTAGTGCTCTATGACTCTATGACTCTGTGCTGTAGTGCTCTATGACTCTATGACTCTGTGCTGTAGTGCTCTATGACTCTATGACTCTGTGCTGTAGTGCTCTATGACTCTATTACTCTGTGTTGTAGTGCTCTATGACTCTATCTCTCTGTGCTGTAGTGCTCTATGACTCTTTGCTGTAGTGCTCTGCGACTCTGTTCTGTAGTGCTCTATGACTCTATGACTCTGTGCTGTAGTGCTCTATGACTCTATGACTGTGCTGTAGTGCTCTATGACTCTGGGCTGTAGTGCTCTATGACTCTATGACTCTGTGCTGTAGTGCTCTATGACGCTATGACTCTGTGCTGTAGTGCTCTATGACTCTGTGCTGTAGTGCTCTATGATTCTATGACTGTGCTGTAGTGTTCTATGACTCTGTGACTGTGTGCTGTAGTGTTCTATAACTGTGCTGTAGTGCTCTATGACTCTGTGCTGTAGTGCTCTATGATTCTATGACTCTGTGCTGTAGTGCTCTATGACTCTATGACTCTGTGCTGTAGTGCTCTATGACTCTATGACTCTGTGCTGTAGTGCTATATCACTCTATGACTCTGTGCTGCAGTGCTCCATGATTCTATGACTCTGTGCTGTTGTGCTCTATGACTCTATAACTGTGTGCTGTAGTGCTCTATGACTCTATGACTCTGTGCTGTAGTGCTCTATGACTCTATGACTCTGTGCTGTAGTGCTATATCACTCTATGACTCTGTGCTGCAGTGCTCCATGATTCTATGACTCTGTGCTACAGTGCTCTATGGCTCTATGACTCTGTGCTGTAATGCTCTATGACTCTATTACTCTGTGTTGTAGTACTCCGTGACTCTATCTCTCTCTCCAGTAGTGCTCTATGATTCTGGGCTGTAGTGCTCTATGACTCTATGACTCTGTGCTGTACTGTTCTATGATCCTATGACACTGTGCTGTAGTGCGCTATGACTCTATGACTGTGTGCTGTCGTGCTCTATGACTGTGCTGTAGTGCTCTATGACTCCGTGCTGTAGTGCTCTAAGATTCTATGACTCTGTGCTTTAGTGCTCTATGACTCTATGACTGTGTGCTGTAGTGCTCTCTGACTGTGCTGTAGTGCTCTATGACTCCATGCTGTAGTGCTCTAAGATTCTATGACTCTGTGCTTTAGTGCTCTATGACTCTATGACTGTGCTGTAGTGCTCTCTGACTCTGGGCTGTCGTGCTCTATGACTCTATGACTCTGTGCTGTAGTGCTCTATGACTCTATGACTCTGTGCTGCAGTGCTCCATGATTCTATGACTCTGTGCTGTTGTGCTCTATGACTCTATAACTGTGTGCTGTAGTGCTCTATGACTCTATGACTCTGTGCTGTAGTGCTCTATGGCTCTATGACTCTGTGCTGTAATTCTCTATGACTCTATTACTGTGTGTTGTAGTGCTCCGTGACTCTATCTCTCTCTCCTGTAGTGCTCTATGATTCTGTGCTGTAGTGCTCTATGACTCTATGACTCTGTGCTGTAGTGTTCTATGATCCTATGACACTGTGCTGTCGTGCTCTATGACTCTATGACTGTGCTGTAGTGTTCTATGACTCTGTGCTGTAGTGCTCTATGAATCTATGACTGTGCTGTAGTGTTCTATGACTCTGTGCTGTAGTGCTCTATGACTCTGTGACTGTGTGATGTTGCGCTCTATGACTCTATGACTCTGTGCTGTAGTGCTCTATGACTCTATGACTCTGTGCTGTAGTGCTCTATGACTCTGTGCTGTAGTGCTCTATGAGTCTGTGCTGTAGTACTCTATGACTCTTTGCTATAGTGCTCTATGGCTCTATGACTGTGTGATGTTGCGCTCTATGACTCTATGACGCTGTGCTGTAGTGCTCTATGACTCTATGTCTCTGTGCTGTAATTCTCTATGACTCTATTACTCTGTGTTGTAGTGCTCTGTAACTCTATCTCTCTCTGCTGTAGTGCTCTATAACTCTTTGCTGTAGTGCTCTGCGACTCTGTTGTGTAGTGCTCTATGACTCTATGACTCTGTGCTGTAGTGCTCTATGACTCTATGACTGTGCTGTAGTGCTCTATGACTCTGTGCTGTAGTGCTCTATGACTCTATGACTCTGTGCTGTAGTGCTCTATGACTCTATGACTCTGTGCTGTAGTGCTCTATGACTCTGTGCTGTAGTGCTCTATGATTCTATGACTGTGCTGTAGTGCGCTATGACTCTATGACTGTGTGCTGTAGTGCTCTATGACTGTGCTGTAGTGCTCTATGACTCCGTGCTGTAGTGCTCTATGATTCTATGACTCTGTGCTGTAGTGCTCTATGACTCTATGACTCTGTGCTGTAGTGCTCTATGACTCTATGACTCTGTGCTGTAGTGCTCTATGACTCTATGACTCTGTGCTGTAGTGCTCTATGACTCTATGACTCTGTGCTGTAGTGCTCTATGACTCTATGACTCTGTGCTGTAGTGCTCTATGACTCTGTGCTGTAGTGCTCTATGACTCTATGACTGTGCTGTAGTGCTCTATGACTCTGTGCTGTAGTGCTCTATGACTCTGTGACTCTGTGCTGTAGTGCTCTATGACTCTATGACGCTGTGCTGTAGTGCTCTGTGACTCTATGTCTCTGTGTTGTAGTGCTCTATGACTCTGTGCTGTAGTACACTATGATTCTATGACTCTGTGCTGTCGTGCTCTATGACACTCTGACTGTGTGCTGTAGTGCTCTATGACTGTGCTGTAGTGCTCTATGACTCTGTGCTGTAGTGCTCTATGATTCTATGACTCTGTGCTGTAGTGCTCTATGACTCTATGACTCTGTGCTGTAGTGCTCTATGGCTCTATGACTCTGTGCTGTAGTGCTCTATGACTCTATGACGCTGTGCTGTAGTGCTCTATGACTCTGTGCTGTAGTACTCTATGATTCTATGACTCTGTGCTGTCGTATTCTATGACACTGTGACTGTGTGCTGTGGTGCTCTATGACTGTGCTGTAGTGCTCTATGACTCTATGCTGTAGTGCTCTATGATTCTATGACTCTGTGCTGTAGTGCTCTATGGCTCTATGACTCTGTGCTGTATTGCTCTATGTGTCTATGACTGTGCTGTAGTGCTCTCTGACTCTGGGCTGTTGTGCTCTATGACTCTATGACCCTGTGCTGTAATGCTCTATGACTCTGTGCTGTAGTGCTCTATGACTCTATGACTCTGTGCTGTAGTGCTCCATGATTCAATGTCTCTGTGCTGTTTTGCTCTATGACTCTATAACTGTGTGCTGTAGTGCTCTATGACTCTATGACTCTGTGCTGTAGTGTTCTATGATTCTGTGCTGTAGTGCTCTATGACTCTATGACTGTGCTGTAGTGCTCTATGACTCTGTGCTGTAGTGCTCTATGACTCTGTGCTGTAGTGCTCTATGATTCTATGACTGTGCTGTAGTACTCTATGACTCTATGATTGTGTGCTGTTGTGTTCTATGACTCTATGACTCTGTGCTGTAGTGCTCTATGACTCTGTGACTGTGTGATGTTGTGCTCTATGACTCTATGACGCTGTGCTGTAGTGCTCTATGACTCTGTGCTGTAGTACTCTATGATTCTATGACTCTGTGCTGTCGTGCTCCATGACACTCTGACTGTGTGCTGTAGTGCTCTATGACAGTGCTGTAGTGCTCTATGACTCTGTGCTGTAGTGCTCTATGATTCTATGACTCTGTGCTGTAGTGTTCTATGACTCTATGACTCTGTGCTGCAGTGCTCTATGACTATCGCTCTGCGCTGTTGTGCTCTATGACTATGACTCTGTGCTGTAGTGCTCTTTGACTCTGTGCTGTAGTTCTCTATGATTCTATGACTCTGTGCTGTAGTGCTCTATGACTCTATGACTGTGTGCTGTAGTGCTCTATGACTGTGCTGTAGTGCTCTATGACTCCGTGCTGTAGTGCTCTAAGATTCTATGACTCTGTGCTTTAGTGCTCTATGACTCTATGACTGTGCTGTAGTGCTCTATGGCTCTATGACTCTGTGCTGTAATTCTCTATGACTCTATGACTCTGTGCTGTTGTGCTCTATGACTCTATAACTCTGTGCTGTAGTGCTCTATGACTCTGTGCTGTAGTGCTCTATGACTCTATGACTCTGTGCTGTAGTGCTCTATGACTCTATGACTCTGTGCTGTAGTGCTCTATGACTCTATGACTGTGCTGTAGTGCTCTATGACTCTGTGCTGTAGTGCTCTATGACTCTATGACTCTGTGCTGTAGTGCTCTATGACTCTGTGCTGTAGTGCTCTATGACTCTATGACTCTGTGCTGTAGTGCTCTATGACTCTGTGACTCTGTGCTGTAGTGCTCTATGACTCTATGACGCTGTGCTGTAGTGCTCTGTGACTCTATGTCTATGTGCTGTAGTGCTCTATGACTCTGTGCTGTAGTACTCTATGATTCTATGACTCTGTGCTGTCGTATTCTATGACACTGTGACTGTGTGCTGTGGTGCTCTATGACTGTGCTGTAGTGCTCTATGACTCTATGCTGTAGTGCTCTATGATTCTATGACTCTGTGCTGTAGTGCTCTATGGCTCTATGACTCTGTGCTGTATTGCTCTATGTGTCTATGACTGTGCTGTAGTGCTCTCTGACTCTGGGCTGTTGTGCTCTATGACTCTATGACCCTGTGCTGTAATGCTCTATGACTCTGTGCTGTAGTGCTCTATGACTCTATGACTCTGTGCTGTAGTGCTCCATGATTCAATGTCTCTGTGCTGTTTTGCTCTATGACTCTATAACTGTGTGCTGTAGTGCTCTATGACTCTATGACTCTGTGCTGTAGTGTTCTATGATTCTGTGCTGTAGTGCTCTATGACTCTATGACTGTGCTGTAGTGCTCTATGACTCTGTGCTGTAGTGCTCTATGATTCTATGACTGTGCTGTAGTACTCTATGACTCTATGATTGTGTGCTGTTGTGTTCTATGACTCTATGACTCTGTGCTGTAGTGCTCTATGACTCTGTGACTGTGTGATATTGTGCTCTATGACTCTATGACGCTGTGCTGTAGTGCTCTATGACTCTGTGCTGTAGTACTCTATGATTCTATGACTCTGTGCTGTCGTGCTCCATGACACTCTGACTGTGTGCTGTAGTGCTCTATGACAGTGCTGTAGTGCTCTATGACTCTGTGCTGTAGTGCTCTATGACTCTATGACTCTGTGCTGTAGTGTTCTATGACTCTATGACTCTGTGCTGCAGTGCTCTATGACGATCGCTCTGCGCTGTAGTGATCTATGACTATGACTCTGTGCTGTAGTGCTCTTTGACTCTGTGCTGTAGTTCTCTATGATTCTATGACTCTGTGCTGTAGTGCTCTATGACTCTATGACTGTGTGCTGTAGTGCTCTATGACTCTATGACTCTGTGCTGTAGTGCTCTATGACTCTGTGCTGTAGTGCTCTATGATTCTATGACTCTGTGCTTCAGTGCTCTATGACTCTATGACTGTGCTGTAGTGCTCTATGGCTCTATGACTCTGTGCTGTAATTCTCTATGACTCTATGACTCTGTGCTGTTGTGCTCTATGACTCTATAACTGTGTGCTGTAGTGCTCGATGACTCTGTCCTCTAGTGCACTATGACTCTATGACTCTGTGCTGTCGTGCTCTATGATCCTATGACTCTGTGCTGTAGTGCTCTATGACTCTATGACTGTGCTGTAGTGCTCTATGAATCTATGACTGTGCTGTAGTGTTCTATGACTCTGTGCTGTAGTGCTCTATGACTCTGTGACTGTGTGATGTTGCGCTCTATGACTCTATGAAGCTGTGCTGTAGTGCTCTATGACTCTATGTCTCTGTGCTGTAGTGCTCTATGACTCTGTGCTGTAGTACTCTATGATTCTATGACTCTGTGCTGTCGTGCTCTATGACACTCTGACTGTGTGCTGTAGTGCTCTATGACTGTGCTGTAGTGCTCTATGACTCTGTGCTGTAGTGCTCTATGATTCTATGACTCTGTCCTGTATTGCTCTATGACTCTATGAGTGTGCTGTAGTGCTCTCTGACTCTGGGCAGTTGTGCTCTATGACTCTATGACTCTGTTCTGTAGTGCTCTATGACTCTGGGCTCTCGTGCTCTATGACTCTATGACCCTGTGCTGTAATGCTCTATGACTCTGTGCTGTAGTGCTCTATGACTCCATGACTCTGTGCTGTAGTGCTCCATGATTCTATGACTCTGTGCTGTTGTGCTCTATGACTCTATAACTGTGTGCTGTTGTGCTCTATGACTCTATGACTCTGTGCAGTAGTGCTCTATGAGTCTGTGCTATAGTACTCTATGACTCTGTGCTATAGTGCTCTATGGCTCTATGACTCTGTGCTGTAATTCTCTATGACTCTATTACTCTGTGTTGTAGTGCTCTGTAACTCTATCTCTCTCTCCTGTAGTGCTCTATGACTCTTTGCTGTAGTGCTCTGCGACTCTGTTCTGTAGTGCTCTATGACTCTCTGGCTGTCGTACTCTATGACTCTATGACTCTGTGCTGTAGTGCTCTATGACTCTGTGCTGTAGTGCTCTATGACTCTATGACTCTGTGCTGTAGTGCTCTATGACTCTATGACTCTGTGCTGTAGTGCTCTATGACTCTGTGCTGTAGTGCTCTATGATTCTATGACTGTGCTGTAGTGTTCTATGACTCTGTGACTGTGTGCTGTAGTGTTCTATGACTGTGCTGTAGTGCTCTATGACTCTGTGCTGTAGTGCTCTATGATTCTATGACTCTGTGCTGTAGTGCTCTATGACTCTGTGACTCTGTGCTGTAGTGCTCTATGACTCTATGACTCTGTGCTGTAGTGCTCTATGACTCTATGACTCTGTGCTGTTGTGCTATATCACTCTATGACTCTGTGCTGCAGTGCTCCATGATTCTATGACTCTGTGCTGTAATGCTCTATGACTCTATTACTCTGTGTTGTAGTGCTCCGTGACTCTATCACTCTGTGCTTTAGTGCTCTATGACTCTGTGCTATAGTGCTCTATGGCTCTATGACTCTGTGTTGTAGTGCTCTATGACTCTATTACTCTGTGTTGTAGTGCTCTGTAACTCTATCTCTCTCTGCTGTAGTGCTCTATAACTCTTTGCTGTAGTGCTCTGCGACTCTGTTGTGTAGTGCTCTATGACTCTATGACTCTGTGCTGTAGTGCTCTATGACTCTATGACTGTGCTGATACTGTGCTGTAGTGCTCTATGACTCTGTGCTGTAGTGCTCTATGACTCTATGACTCTGTGCTGTAGTGCTCTATGACTCTGTGCTGTAGTGCTCTATGATTCTATGACTCTGTGCTGTAGTGCTCTATGACTCCATGACTGTGTGCTGTAGTGCTCTATGACTCTATGACTCTGTGCTGTAGTGCTCTATGACTCTGTGCTGTAGTGCTCTATGACTCTATGACTCTGTGCTGTAGTGCTCTATGACTCTATGACGCTGTGCTGTAGTGCTCTATGACTCTATGTGCTGTAGTGCTCTATGATTCTATGACTCTGTGCTGTCGTGCTCCATGACACTCTGACTGTGTGCTGTAGTGCTCTATGACTCTGTACTGTGTGCTGTAGTGCTCTATGACTCTGAGTGACTCTATGATTCTATGACTCTGTGCTGTAGTGCTCTATGACTCTATGACTCTGTGCTGTAGTGCTCTATGACTCTATCTCTCTCTGCTGTAGTGCTCTATGACTCTGTGCTGTAGTGCTCTTTGACTCTGTGCTGTAGTGCTCTATGACTCTATGACTCTGTGCTGTAGTGCTCTATGACTCTATGACTCTGTGCTGTAGTGCTCTATGACTCTATGACTGTGCTGTAGTGCTCTATGACTCTGTGCTGTTGTGCTCTATGACTCTATGACTCTGTGCTGTAGTGCTCTATGACTCTGTGCTGTAGTGCTCTATGACTCTATGACTCTGTGCTGTAGTGCTCTATGAATCGATGACTGTGCTGTAGTGCTCTGTGACTCTATGATTGTGTGCTGTTCTGTTCTATGACTCTATGACTCTGTGCTGTAGTGCTCTATGACTCTATGACTCTGTGCTGTAGTGCTCTATGACTCTATGACTCTGTGCTGTAGTGCTCTATGACTCTATGACTCTCTCCTGTAGTGCTCTATGACTCTGTGCTGTAGTGCTCTATGAATCTATGACTGTGCTGTAGTGTTCTATGACTCTGTGCTGTAGTGCTCTATGACTCTGTGACTGTGTGGTGTCTGCGCTGTAGTGCTCTATGACTCTTTGCTGTAGTGCTCTATGACTCTGTGCTGTAGTGCTCTATGACTCTATGACTCTGTGCTGTAGTGCTCTATGACTCTATGACTCTGTGCTGTAGTGCTCTATGACTCTGTGCTGTAGTGCTCTATGACTCTATGACTCTGTGCTGTAGTGCTCTATGACTCTGTGCTGTAGTGCTCTATGACTCTATGACTCTGTGCTGTAGTGCTCTATGACTCTATGACTCTGTGCTGTAGTGCTCTATGACTCTATCTCTCTGTGCTGTAGTGCTCTATGACTCTGTGCTGTAGTGCTCTATGTCTCTATGACTCTGTGCTGTAGTGCTCTATGTCTCTATGACTCTGTGCTGTAGTGCTCTATGACTCTATGACTGTGCTGTAGTGCTCTATGACTCTGGGCTGTAGTGCTCTATGACTCTATGACTCTCTGCTGTAGTGCTCTATGATTCTGTGCTACAGTGCTCTATGGCTCTATGACTCCGTGCTGTAATGCTCTATGACTCTATTACTCTGTGTTGTAGTGCTCCGTGACTCTATCTCTCTCTCCTGTAGTGCTCTATGATTCTGGGCTGTAGTGCTCTATGACTCTATGACTCTGTGCTGTAGTGCTCTATGACTCTATGACTCTGTGCTGTAGTGCTCTATGACTCTATGACTGTGCTGTAGTGCTCTATGACTCTGTGCTGTAGTGCTCTATGATTCTATGACTCTGTGCTGTAGTGCTCTATGACTCTATGACTGTGCTGTAGTGCTCTATGACTCTGTGCTGTAGTGCTCTATGACTCTATGACTGTGTGCTGTTGCGCTCTATGACTCTATGACTCTGTGCTGTAGTGCTCTATGACTCTATGACTCTGTGCTGTAGTGCTCTATGACTCTGTGCTGTAGTGCTCTATGATTCTATGACTCTGTGCTGTAGTGCTCTATGACTCTATGACTGTGTGCTGTAGTGCTCTATGACTGTGCTGTAGTGCTCTATGATTCTATGACTCTGTGCTGTAGTGCTCTATGACTCTATGACTGTGTGCTGTAGTGCTCTATGACTCTGTGACTCTGTGTTGTAGTGCTCTATGACTCTATGACGCTGTGCTGTAGTGCTCTATGACTCTATGTCTCTGTGCTGTAGTGCTCTATGACTCTGTGCTGTAGTACTCTATGATTCTATGACTCTGTGCTGTCGTGCTCTATGACTCTGTGACTGTGTGCTGTGGTGCTCTATGACTGTGCTGTAGTGCTCTATGACTCTGTGCTGTAGTGCTCTATGATTCTATGACTCTGTGCTGTAGTGCTCTATGATTCTATGACTCTGTGCTGTAGTGCTCTATGGCTCTATGACTCTGTCCTGTATTGCTCTATGACTCTATGACTGTGCTGTAGTGCTCTCTGACTCTGGGCAGTTGTGCTCTATGACTCTATGACTCTGGGCTCTCGTGCTCTATGACTCTATGACCCTGTGCTGTAATGCTCTATGACTCTGTGCTGTAGTGCTCTATGACTCTATGACTCTGTGCTGTAGTGCTCCATGATTCTATGACTCTGTGCTGTAGTGCTCTATGACTCTATAACTGTGTGCTGTAGTGCTCTATGACTCTATGACTCTGTGCTGTAGTGCTCTATGACTCTGTGCTGTAGTGCTCTATGACTCTGTGCTGTAGTGCTCTATGACTCTATGACTCTGTGCTGCAGTGCTCCATGATTCTATGACTCTGTGCTGTAGTGCTCTATGACTCTATCTCTCTCTCCTGTAGTGCTCTATGACTCTTTGCTGTAGTGCTATGCGACTCTGTTCTGTAGTGCTCTATGACTATATGACTCTGTGCTGTCGTGCTCTATGACTCTATGACTGTGCTGTAGTGCTCTATGACTCTGTGCTGTAGTGCTCTATGACTCTATGACTCTGTGCTGTAGTGCTCTATGACTCTGTGCTGTAGTGCTCTATGACTCTATGACTCTGTGCTGTAGTGCTCTATGACTCTATGACTCTGTGCTGTAGTGCTCTATGACTCTATGACTCTGTGCTGTAGTGCTCTATGACTCTGTGACTGTGTGCTGTAGTGCTCTATGACTGTGCTGTAGTGCTCTATGACTCTGTGCTGTAGTGCTCTATGATTCTATGACTCTGTGCTGTAGTGCTCTATGACTCTGTGACTCTGTGCTGTAGTGCTCTATGACTCTGTGACTCTGTGCTGTAGTGCTCTATGACTCTATAACTGTGTGCTTTAGTGCTCTATGGCTCTATGACTCTGTGCTGTAGTGCTCTATGACTCTGTGACTCTGTGCTGTAGTGCTCTATGACTCTATGACTCTGTGCTGTACTGTTCTATGATCCTATGACACTGTGCTGTAGTGCGCTATGACTCTATGACTGTGTGCTGTAGTGCTCTATGACTGTGCTGTAGTGCTCTATGACTCCATGCTGTAGTGCTCTATGATTCTATGACTCTGTGCTGTAGTGCTCTATGACTCTGTGACTCTGTGCTGTAGTGCTCTATGACTCTATGACTCTGTGCTGTAGTGCTCTATGATTCTATGACTCTGTGCTGTAGTGCTCTATGACTCTATGACTCTGTGCTGTAGTGCTCTATGACTCTATAACTGTGTGCTTTAGTGCTCTATGACTCTGTGCTACAGTGCTCTATGGCTCTATGACTCTGTGCTGTAATGCTCTATGACTCTATTACTCTGTGTTGTAGTGCTCCGTGACTCTATCTCTCTCTCCTGTAGTGCTCTTTGACTCTTTGCTGTAGTGCTCCGCGACTCTGTTCTGTAGTGCTCTATGACTCTATGACTCTGTGCTGTAGTGCTCTATGATCCTATGACTCTGTGCTGTAGTGCTCTATGACTCTATGACTGTGCTGTAGTGCTCTATGACTCTGTGCTGTAGTGCTCTATGATCCTATGACTCTGTGCTGTAGTGCTCTATGACTCTATGACTGTGTGCTGCAGTGCTCTGTGACTCTATGTCTATGTGCTGTAGTGCTCTATGACTCTATGACTGTGTGCTGCAGTGCTCTGTGACTCTATGTCTATGTGCTGTAGTGCTCTATGACTCTCTGCTGTAGTGCTCTATGATTCTATGACTCTGTGCTGTAGTGCTCTATGGCTCTATGACTGTGCTGTAGTGCTCTCTGACTCTGGGCTGTTGTGCTCTATGACTCTATGACCCTGTGCTGTAATGCTCTATGACTCTGTGCTGTAGTGCTCTATGACTCTATAACTCTGTGCTGCAGTGCTCCATTATTCTATGACTCTGTGCTGTTGTGCTCTATGACTCTATAACTGTGTGCTGTAGTGCTCTATGACTCTATGACTCTGTGCTGTAGTGCTCTATGACTCTGTGCTGTAGTGCTCTATGACTCTGTGCTATAGTGCTCTATGGCTCTATGACTCTGTGCTGTAATGCTCTATGACTCTATTACTCTGTGTTGTACTGCTCCGTAACTCTATCTCTCTCTGCTGTAGTGCTCTATGACTCTTTGCTGTAGTGCTCTATGACTCTGTGCTGTAGTGCTCTATGACTCTATGACTCTGTGCTGTAGTGCTCTATGACTCTATGACTGTGCTGTAGTGCTCTATGACTCTGGGCTGTAGTGCTCTATGACTCTGTGCTGTAGTGCTCTATGATTCTATGACTGTGCTGTAGTGCTCTATGACTCTATGACTGTGTGCTGTTGTGTTCTATGACTCTATGACTCTGTGCTGTAGTGCTCTATGACTCTGTGACTGTGTGCTGTAGTGCTCTATGACTGTGCTGTAGTGCTCTATGACTCTGTGCTGTAGTGCTCTATGATTCTATGACTCTGTGCTGTAGTGCTCTATGACTCTATGACTCTGTGCTGTAGTGCTCTATGACTCTATGACTCTGTGCTGTAGTGCTCTATGATTCTATGACTCTGTGCTGTAGTGCTCTATGACTCTGTGACTCTGTGCTGTAGTGCTCTATGACTCTATAACTGTGTGCTTTAGTGCTCTATGACTCTGTGCTACAGTGCTCTATGGCTCTATGACTCAGTGCTGTAATGCTCTATGACTCTGTGACTCTGTGCTGTAGTGCTCTATGACTCTATGACTCTGTGCTGTAGTGCTCTATGATTCTATGACTCTGTGCTGTAGTGCTCTATGACTCTGTGACTGTGTGCTGTAGTCTTCTATGACTGTGCTGTAGTGCTCTATGACTCTGTGCTGTAGTGCTCTATGATTCTATGACTCTGTGCTGTAGTGCTCTATGACTCTGTGACTCTGTGCTGTAGTGCTCTATGACTCTATGACTCTGTGCTGTAGTGCTCTATGATTCTATGACTCTTTGCTGTAGTGCTCTATGACTCTGTGCCTCTGTGCTGTAGTGCTCTATGACTCTATAACTGTGTGCTTTAGTGCTCTATGACTCTTTGCTACAGTGCTCTATGGCTCTATGACTCTGTGCTGTAGTGCTCTATGATTCTATGACTCTGTGCTGTAGTGCTCTATGACTCTATGACTCTGTGCTGTAGTGCTCTATGATCCTATGACACTGTGCTGTAGTGCTCTATGACTCTATGACTGTGCTGTAGTGCTCTATGACTCTCTGCTGTAGTGCTCTATGACTCTATGACTCTGTGCTGTAGTGCTCTATGATTCTCTGCTGTAGTGCTCTATGACTCTATGACTCTGTGCTGTAGTGCTCTATGAATCGATGACTGTGCTGTAGTGCTCTGTGACTCTATGATTGTGTGCTGTTCTGCTCTATGACTCTATGACTCTGTGCTGTAGTGCTCTATGACTCTGTGACTGTGTGCTGTTGTGCTCTATGACTCTATGACTCTGTGCTGTAGTGCTCTATGACTCTATGACTCTGTGCTTTAGTGCTCTATGACTCTGTGCTATAGTGCTCTATGGCTCTATGACTCTGTGCTATAGTGCTCTATGGCTCTATGACTCTGTGTTGTAGTGCTCCGTAACTCTATCTCTCTCTGCTGTAGTGCTCTATGACTCTTTGCTGTAGTGCTCTGCGACCCTGTTGTGTAGTGCTCTATGACTCTATGACTCTGTGCTGTAGTGCTCTATGACTCTATGACTCTGTGCTGTAGTGCTCTATGACTCTGTGCTGTAGTGCTCTATGATTCTATGACTCTGTGCTGTAGTGCTCTATGACTCTGTGCTGTAGTGCTCTATGGCTCTATGACTCTGTGCTGTAGTGCTCTATGACTCTATGACTCTCTGCTGTAGTGCTCTATGACTCTATCTCTCTGTGCTGTAGTGCTCTATGATTCTGGGCTGTAGTGCTCTATGACTCTATGACTCTGTGCTGTAGTGCTCTATGATCCTATGACACTGTGCTGTAGTGCTCTATGACTCTATGACTGTGCTGTAGTGCTCTATGACTCTGTGCTGTAGTGCTCTATGATTCTATGACTCTGTGCTGTAGTGCTCTATGACTCTATGACTGTGCTGTAGTGTTCTATGACTCTGTGCTGTAGTGCTCTATGACTCTGTGACTGTGTGATGTTGCGCTCTATGACTCTATGACGCTGTGCTGTAGTGCTCTATGACTCTATGTCTCTGTGCTGTAGTGCTCTATGACTCTGTGCTGTAGTACACTATGATTCTATGACTCTGTGCTGTCGTGCTCCATGACACTCTGACTGTGTGCTGTAGTGCTCTATGACTGTGCTGTAGTGCTCTATGATTCTATGACTCTGTGCTGTAGTCCTCTATGATTGTATTACTCTGTACTGTAGTGCTCTATGACTCTGTGACTGTGTGATGTTGCGCTCTATGACTCTATGACGCTGTGCTGTAGTGCTCTATGACTCTATGTCTCTGTGCTGTAGTGCTCTATGACTCTGTGCTGTAGTACTCTATGATTCTATGACTCTGTGCTGTCGTGCTCTATGACACTCTGACTGTGTGCTGTAGTGCTCTATGACTGTGCTGTAGTGCTCTATGACTCTGTGCTGTAGTGCTCTATGATTCTATGACTCTCTGCTGTAGTGCTCTATGATTGTATTACTCTGTACTGTAGTGCTCTAAGGCTCTATGACTCTGTCCTGTATTGCTCTATGACTCTATGACTGTGCTGTAGTGCTCTCTGACTCTGGGCAGTTGTGCTCTATGACTCTATGACTCTGGGCTCTCGTGCTCTATGACTCTATGACCCTGTGCTGTAATGCTCTATGACTCTGTGCTGTAGTGCTCTATGACTCCATGACTCTGTGCTGTAGTGCTCCATGATTCTATGACTCTGTGCTGTTGTGCTCTATGACTCTATAACTGTGTGCTGTAGTGCTCTATGACTCTATGACTCTGTGCTGTAGTGCTCTATGAGTCTGTGCTGTAGTGCTCTATGATTCTGGGCTGTAGTGCTCTATGGCTCTATGACTCTGTGCTGTAATTCTCTATGACTCTATTACTCTGTGTTGTAGTGCTCTGTAACTCTATCTCTCTCTGCTGTAGTGCTCTATAACTCTTTGCTGTAGTGCTCTGCGACTCTGTGCTGTAGTGCTCTATGACTCTATGACTCTGTGCTGTAGTGCTCTATGACTCTATGACTGTGCTGTAGTGCTCTATGACTCTGTGCTGTAGTGCTCTATGACTCTATGACTCTGTGCTGTAGTGCTCTATGACTCTGTGCTGTAGTGCTCTATGATTCTATGACTGTGCTGTAGTGCTCTATGACTCCATGACTGTGTGCTGTTGTGTTCTATGACTCTATGACTCTGTGCTGTAGTGCTCTATGACTCTGTGACTGTGTGCTGTAGTCTTCTATGACTGTGCTGTAGTGCTCTATGACTCTGTGCTGTAGTGCTCTATGATTCTATGACTCTGTGCTGTAGTGCTCTATCACTCTGTGACTCTGTGCTGTAGTGCTCTATGACTCTGTGACTCTGTGCTGTAGTGCTCTATGACTCTATAACTGTGTGCTTTAGTGCTCTATGGCTCTATGACTCTGTGCTGTAATGCTCTATGACTCTGTGACTCTGTGCTGTAGTGCTCTATGACTCTATGACTCTGTGCTGTAGTGCTCTATGATTCTATGACTCTGTGCTGTAGTGCTCTATGACTCTGTGACTGTGTGCTGTAGTCTTCTATGACTGTGCTGTAGTGCTCTATGACTCTGTGCTTTAGTGCTCTATGATTCTATGACTCTGTGCTGTAGTGCTCTATGACTCTGTGACTCTGTGCTGTAGTGCTCTATGACTCTATGACTCTGTGCTGTAGTGCTCTATGATTCTATGACTCTGTGCTGTAGTGCTCTATGACTCTATGACTCTGTGCTGTAGTGCTCTATGACTCTATAACTGTGTGCTTTAGTGCTCTATGACTCTGTGCTACAGTGCTCTATGGCTCTATGACTCTGTGCTGTAATGCTCTATGACTCTATTACTCTGTGTTGTAGTGCTCCGTGACTCTATCTCTCTCTCCTGTAGTGCTCTTTGACTCTTTGCTGTAGTGCTCCGCGACTCTGTTCTGTAGTGCTCTATGACTCTATGTCTCTGTGCTGTAGTGCTCTATGATCCTATGACACTGTGCTGTAGTGCTCTATGACTCTATGACTGTGCTGTAGTGCTCTATGACTCTATGACTCTGTGCTGTAGTGCTCTATGACTCTCTGACTCTGTGATGTAGTGCTCTATGACTCTATGACTCTGTGCTGTAGTGCTCTATGACTCTATGACTCTGTGCTGTAGTGCTCTATGATCCTATGACACTGTGCTGTAGTTCTCTATGACTCTATGACTGTGCTGTAGTGCTCTATGACTCTGTGCTGTAGTGCTCTATGATTCTATGACTCTCTGCTGTGGTGCTCTATGGCTCTATGACTGTGCTGTAGTGCTCTCTGACTCTGGGCTGTTGTGCTCTATGACTCTATGACCCTGTGCTGTAATGCTCTATGACTCTGTGCTGTAGTGCTCTATGACTCTATGACTCTGTGCTGTAGTGCTCCATGATTCTATGACTCTGTGCTGTTGTGCTCTATGACTCTATAACTGTGTGCTGTAGTGCTCTATGACTCTATGACTCTGTGCTGTAGTGCTCTATGACTCTGTGCTTTAGTGCTCTATGACTCTATGACTCTGTGCTTTAGTGCTCTATGACTCTGTGCTATAGTGCTCTATGGCTCTATGACTCTGTGTTGTAGTGCTCCGTAACTCTATCTCTCTCTGCTGTAGTGCTCTATGACTCTTTGCTGTAGTGCTCTGCGACCCTGTTGTGTAGTGCTCTATGACTCTATGACTCTGTGCTGTAGTGCTCTATGACTCTATGACTGTGCTGTAGTGCTCTATGACTCTGTGCTGTAGTGCTCTATGACTCTGTGCTGTAGTGCTCTATGATTCTATGACTGTGCTGTAGTGCTCTATGACTCCATGACTGTGTGCTGTAGTGCTCTATGACTCTATGACTCTGTGCTGTAGTGCTCTATGACTCTGTGACTGTGTGCTGTAGTGCTCTATGACTGTGCTGTAGTGCTCTATGACTCTGTGCTGTAGTGCTCTATGATTCTATGACTCTGTGCTGTAGTGCTCTATGACTCTGTGACTCTGTGCTGTAGTGCTCTATGACTCTATGACTCTGTGCTGTAGTGCTCTATGATTCTATGACTCTGTGCTGTAGTGCTCTATGACTCTGTGACTCTGTGCTGTAGTGCTCTATGACTCTATGACTGTGTGCTGTAGTGCTCTATGACTCTGTGCTACAGTGCTCTATGGCTCTATGACTCTGTGCTGTATTGCTCTATGACTCTGTGACTCTGTGCTGTAGTGCTCTATGACTCTATGACTCTGTGCTGTAGTGCTCTATGATTCTATGACTCTGTGCTGTAGTGCTCTATGACTCTGTGACTGTGTGCTGTAGTCTTCTATGACTGTGCTGTAGTGCTCTATGACTCTGTGCTGTAGTGCTCTATGATTCTATGACTCTGTGCTGTAGTGCTCTATGACTCTGTGACTCTGTGCTGTAGTGCTCTATGACTCTATGACTCTGTGCTGTAGTGCTCTATGATTCTATGACTCTGTGCTGTAGTGCTCTATGACTCTGTGACTCTGTGCTGTAGTGCTCTATGACTCTATAACTGTGTGCTTTAGTGGTCTACGACTCTGTGCTGTAGTGCTCTATGGCTCTATGACTCTGTGCTGTAGTGCTCTATGATTCTATGACTCTGTGCTGTAGTGCTCTATGACTCTGTGACTCTGTGCTGTAGTGCTCTATGACTCTATAACTGTGTGCTTTAGTGCTCTATGACTCTGTGCTACAGTGCTCTATGGCTCTATGACTCTGTGCTGTAATGCTCTATGACTCTATTACTCTGTGTTGTAGTGCTCCGTGACTCTATCTCTCTCTCCTGTAGTGCTCTTTGACTCTTTGCTGTAGTGCTCCGCGACTCTGTTCTGTAGTGCTCTATGACTCTATGACTCTGTGCTGTAGTGCTCTATGTCTCTATGACTCTGTGCTGTAGTGCTCTATGACTCCATGACTGTGCTGTAGTGCTCTATGACTCTGTGCTGTAGTGCTCTATGACTCTATGACTCTGTGCTGTAGTGCTCTATGACTCTATGACTGTGTGCTGTAGTGCTCTATGACTCTATGACTGTGCTGTAGTGCTCTATGACTCTATGACTCTGTGCTGTAGTGCTCTATGACTCTATGACTGTGCTGTAGTGCTCTATGACTCTGTGCTGTAGTGCTCTATGATTCTATGACTCTGTGCTTTAGTGCTCTATGACTCTATGACTGTGCTGTAGTGCTCTCTGACTCTGGGCTGTCGTGCTCTATGACTCTATGACCCTGTGCTGTAATGCTCTATGACTCTGTGCTGTAGTGCTCTATGACTCTATGACTCTGTGCTGCAGCGCTCCATGATTCTATGACTCTGTGCTGTTGTGCTCTATGACTCTATAACTGTGTGCTGTAGTGCTCTATGACTCTATGACTCTGTGCTGTAGTGCTCTATGACTCTGTGCTGTAGTGCTCTATGACTCTGTGCTATAGTGCTCTATGGCTCTATGACTCTGTGCTGTAGTGCTCTATGACTCTATGACTCTGTGCTGTAGTGCTCCGTAACTCTATCTCTCTCTGCTGTAGTGCTCTATGACTCTTTGCTGTAGTGCTCTGCGACTCTTTTCTGTAGTGCTCTATGACTCTATGACTCTGTGCTGTAGTGCTCTATGACTCTATGACTGTGCTGTAGTGCTCTATGACTCTGGGCTGTAGTGCTCTATGACTCTGTGCTGTAGTGCTCTATGATTCTATGACTGTGCTGTAGTGCTCTATGACTCTATGACTGTGTGCTGTTGTGTTCTATGACTCTATGACTCTGTGCTGTAGTGCTCTATGACTCTGTGACTGTGTGCTGTAGTCTTCTATGACTGTGCTGTAGTGCTCTATGACTCTGTGCTGTAGTGCTCTATGATTCTATGACTCTGTGCTGTAGTGCTCTATGACTCTGTGACTCTGTGCTGTAGTGCTCTATGACTCTATGACTCTGTGCTGTAGTGCTCTATGATTCTATGACTCTGTGCTGTAGTGCTCTATGACTCTGTGACTCTGTGCTGTAGTGCTCTATGACTCTATAACTGTGTGCTTTAGTGCTCTATGACTCTGTGCTACAGTGCTCTATGGCTCTATGACTCTGTGCTGTAATGCTCGATGACTCTGTGACTCTGTGCTGTAGTGCTCTATGACTCTATGACTCTGTGCTGTAGTGCTCTATGATTCTATGACTCTGTGCTGTAGTGCTCTATGACTCTGTGACTGTGTGCTGTAGTCTTCTATGACTGTGCTGTAGTGCTCTATGACTCTGTGCTGTAGTGCTCTATGATTCTATGACTCTGTGCTGTAGTGCTCTATGACTCTGTGACTCTGTGCTGTAGTGCTCTATGACTCTATGACTCTGTGCTGTAGTGCTCTATGATTCTATGACTCTGTGCTGTAGTGCTCTATGACTCTATGACTCTGTGCTGTAGTGCTCTATGACTCTATAACTGTGTGCTTTAGTGCTCTATGACTCTGTGCTACAGTGCTCTATGGCTCTATGACTCTGTGCTGTAATGCTCTATGACTCTATTACTCTGTGTTGTAGTGCTCCGTGACTCTATCTCTCTCTCCTGTAGTGCTCTTTGACTCTTTGCTGTAGTGCTCCGCGACTCTGTTCTGTAGTGCTCTATGACTCTATGTCTCTGTGCTGTAGTGCTCTATGATCCTATGACACTGTGCTGTAGTTCTCTATGACTCTATGACTGTGCTGTAGTGCTCTTTGACTCTGTGCTGTAGTGTTCTAAGAATCTATGACTGTGCTGTAGTGCTCTATGACTCTATGATTGTGTGCTGTTGTGTTCTATGACTCTATGACTCTGTGCTGTAGTGCTCTATGATCCTATGACACTGTGCTGTAGTTCTCTATGACTCTATGACTGTGCTGTAGTGCTCTATGACTCTGTGCTGTAGTGCTCTATGATTCTATGACTCTCTGCTGTGGTGCTCTATGGCTCTATGACTGTGCTGTAGTGCTCTCTGACTCTGGGCTGTTGTGCTCTATGACTCTATGACCCTGTGCTGTAATGCTCTATGACTCTGTGCTGTTGTGCTCTATGACACTCTGACTGTGTGCTGTAGTGCTCTATGACTGTGCTGTAGTGCTCTATGATTCTATGACTCTGTGCTGTAGTGCTCTATGATTGTATGACTCTGTGCTGTAGTGCTCTATGACTCTGTGACTGTGTGATGTTGTGCTCTATGACTCTATGACGCTGTGCTGTAGTGCTCTATGACTCTATGTCTCTGTGCTGTAGTGCTCTATGACTCTGTGCTGTAGTACTCTATGATTCTATGACTCTGTGCTGTCGTGCTCTATGACACTCTGACTGTGTGCTGTAGTGCTCTATGACTGTGCTGTAGTGCTCTATGACTCTGTGCTGTAGTGCTCTATGATTCTATGACTCTGTGCTGTAGTGCTCTATGATTGTATGACTCTGTGCTGTAGTGCTCTATGGCTCTATGACTCTGTCCTGTATTGCTCTATGACTCTATGACTGTGCTGTAGTGCTCTCTGACTCTGGGCAGTTGTGCTCTATGACTCTATGACTCTGGGCTCTCGTGCTCTATGACTCTATGACCCTGTGCTGTAATGCTCTATGACTCTATGCTGTAGTGCTCTATGACTCCATGACTCTGTGCTGTAGTGCTCCATGATTCTATGACTCTGTGCTGTTGTGCTCTATGACTCTATAACTGTGTGCTGTAGTGCTCTATGACTCTATGACTCTGTGCTGTAGTGCTCTATGAGTCTGTGCTGTAGTACTCTATGACTCTGTGCTATAGTGCTCTATGGCTCTATGACTCTGTGCTGTAATTCTCTATGACTCTATTACTCTGTGTTGTAGTGCTCTGTAACTCTATCTCTCTCTGCTGTAGTGCTCTATAACTCTTTGCTGTAGTGCTCTGCGACTCTGTTGTGTAGTGCTCTATGACTCTATGACTCTGTGCTGTAGTGCTCTATGACTCTATGACTGTGCTGTAGTGCTCTATGACTCTGGGCTGTAGTGCTCTATGACTCTATGACTCTGTGCTGTAGTGCTCTATGACTCTGTGCTGTAGTGCTCTATGATTCTATGACTGTGCTGTAGTGCTCTATGACTCCATGACTGTGTGCTGTTGTGTTCTATGACTCTATGACTCTGTGCTGTAGTGCTCTATGACTCTGTGACTGTGTGCTGTAGTCTTCTATGACTGTGCTGTAGTGCTCTATGACTCTGTGCTGTAGTGCTCTATGATTCTATGACTCTGTGCTGTAGTGCTCTATGACTCTGTGACTCTGTGCTGTAGTGCTCTATGACTCTGTGACTCTGTGCTGTAGTGCTCTATGACTCTATAACTGTGTGCTTTAGTGCTCTATGACTCTGTGCTACAGTGCTCTATGGCTCTATGACTCTGTGCTGTAATGCTCGATGACTCTGTGACTCTGTGCTGTAGTGCTCTATGACTCTATGACTCTGTGCTGTAGTGCTCTATGATTCTATGACTCTGTGCTGTAGTGCTCTATGACTCTGTGACTGTGTGCTGTAGTGTTCTATGACTGTGCTGTAGTGCTCTATGACTCTGTGCTGTAGTGCTCTATGATTCTATGACTCTGTGCTGTAGTGCTCTATGACTCTGTGACTCTGTGCTGTAGTGCTCTATGACTCTATGACTCTGTGCTGTAGTGCTCTATGATTCTATGACTCTGTGCTGTAGTGCTCTATGACTCTGTGACTCTGTGCTGTAGTGCTCTATGACTCTATAACTGTGTGCTTTAGTGCTCTATGACTCTGTGCTACAGTGCTCTATGGCTCTATGACTCTGTGCTGTAATGCTCTATGACTCTATTACTCTGTGTTGTAGTGCTCCGTGACTCTATCTCTCTCTCCTGTAGTGCTCTTTGACTCTTTGCTGTAGTGCTCCGCGACTCTGTTCTGTAGTGCTCTATGACTCTATGTCTCTGTGCTGTAGTGCTCTATGATCCTATGACACTGTGCTGTAGTTCTCTATGACTCTATGACTGTGCTGTAGTGCTCTTTGACTCTGTGCTGTAGTGTTCTAAGAATCTATGACTGTGCTGTAGTGCTCTATGACTCTATGATTGTGTGCTGTTGTGTTCTATGACTCTATGACTCTGTGCTGTAGTGCTCTATGATCCTATGACACTGTGCTGTAGTTCTCTATGACTCTATGACTGTGCTGTAGTGCTCTATGACTCTGTGCTGTAGTGCTCTATGATTCTATGACTCTCTGCTGTAGTGCTCTATGACTCTATGACCCTGTGCTGTAATGCTCTATGACTCTGTGCTGTCGTGCTCTATGACTCTATGACTCTGTGCTGTAGTGCTCCATGATTCTATGACTGTGCTGTTGTGCTCTATGACTCTATAACTGTGTGCTGTAGTGCTCTATGACTCTATGACTTTGTGCTGTAGTGCTCTATGACTCTGTGCTTTAGTGCTCTATGACTCTGTGCTATAGTGCTCTATGGCTCTATGACTCTGTGCTGTAATACTCTATGACTCTATTACTCTGTGTTGTAGTGCTCCGTAACTCTATCTCTCTCTGCTGTAGTGCTCTATGACTCTTTGCTGTAGTGCTCTGCGACTCTTTTCTGTAGTGCTCTATGACTCTATGACTCTGTGCTGTAGTGCTCTATGACTCTATGACTGTGCTGTAGTGCTCTATGACTCTGGGCTGTAGTGCTCTATGACTCTGGGCTGTAGTGCTCTATGATTCTATGACTGTGCTGTAGTGCTCTATGACTCCATGACTGTGTGCTGTTGTGTTCTATGACTCTATGACTCTGTGCTGTAGTGCTCTATGACTCTGTGACTGTGTGCTGTAGTCTTCTATGACTGTGCTGTAGTGCTCTATGACTCTGTGCTGTAGTGCTCTATGATTCTATGACTCTGTGCTGTAGTGCTCTATGACTCTGTGACTCTGTGCTGTAGTGCTCTATGACTCTATGACTCTGTGCTGTAGTGCTCTATGATTCTATGACTCTGTGCTGTAGTGCTCTATGACTCTGTGACTCTGTGCTGTAGTGCTCTATGACTCTATAACTGTGTGCTGTAGTGCTCTATGACTCTGTGCTCTAGTGCTCTATGACTCTATGACTCTGTGCTGTAGTGCTCTATGACTCTATGACTCTGTGCTGTAGTGCTCTATGACTCTATGACTCTGTGCTGTAGTGCTCTATGATTCTATGACTCTGTGCTGTAGTGCTCTATGACTCTGTGACTGTGTGCTGTAGTCTTCTATGACTGTGCTGTAGTGCTCTATGACTCTGTGCTGTAGTGCTCTATGATTCTATGACTCTGTGCTGTAGTGCTCTATGACTCTGTGACTCTGTGCTGTAGTGCTCTATGACTCTATGACTCTGTGCTGTAGTGCTCTATGATTCTATGACTCTGTGCTGTAGTGCTCTATGACTCTGTGACTCTGTGCTGTAGTGCTCTATGACTCTATGACTGTGTGCTGTAGTGCTCTATGACTCTGTGCTACAGTGCTCTATGGCTCTATGACTCTGTGCTGTAATGCTCTATGACTCTATTACTCTGTGTTGTAGTGCTCCGTGACTCTATCTCTCTCTCCTGTAGTGCTCTTTGACTCTTTGCTGTAGTGCTCCGCGACTCTGTTCTGTAGTGCTCTATGACTCTATGTCTCTGTGCTGTAGTGCTCTATGATCCTATGACACTGTGCTGTAGTTCTCTATGACTCTATGACTGTGCTGTAGTGCTCTTTGACTCTGTGCTGTAGTGTTCTAAGAATCTATGACTGTGCTGTAGTGCTCTATGACTCTATGATTGTGTGCTGTTGTGTTCTATGACTCTATGACTCTGTGCTGTAGTGCTCTATGATCCTATGACACTGTGCTGTCGTTCTCTATGACTCTATGACTGTGCTGTAGTGCTCTATGACTCTGTGCTGTAGTGCTCTATGATTCTATGACTCTCTGCTGTGGTGCTCTATGGCTCTATGACTGTGCTGTAGTGCTCTCTGACTCTGGGCTGTTGTGCTCTATGACTCTATGACCCTGTGCTGTAATGCTCTATGACTCTGTGCTGTTGTGCTCTATGACTCTATGACTCTGTGCTGTAGTGCTCCATGATTCTATGACTGTGCTGTTGTGCTCTATGACTCTATAACTGTGTGCTGTAGTGCTCTATGACTCTATGACTTTGTGCTGTAGTGCTCTATGACTCTGTGCTTTAGTGCTCTATGACTCTGTGCTATAGTGCTCTATGGCTCTATGACTCTGTGCTGTAATACTCTATGACTCTATTACTCTGTGTTGTAGTGCTCCGTAACTCTATCTCTCTCTGCTGTAGTGCTCTATGACTCTTTGCTGTAGTGCTCTGCGACTCTTTTCTGTAGTGCTCTATGACTCTATGACTCTGTGCTGTAGTGCTCTATGACTCTATGACTGTGCTGTAGTGCTCTATGACTCTGGGCTGTAGTGCTCTATGACTCTGGGCTGTAGTGCTCTATGACTCTATGACTCTGTGCTGTAGTGCTCTATGACTCTATGACTCTGTGCTGTAGTGCTCTATGACTCTGTGCTGTAGTGCTCTATGATTCTATGACTGTGCTGTAGTGCTCTATGACTCCATGACTGTGTGCTGTTGTGTTCTATGACTCTATGACTCTGTGCTGTAGTGCTCTATGACTCTGTGACTGTGTGCTGTAGTGCTCTATGATTGTGCTATAGTGCTCTATGACTCTGTGCTGTAGTGCTCTATGATTCTATGACTCTGTGCTGTAGTGCTCTATGACTCTTTGACTCTGTGCTGTAGTGCTCTATGACTCTATGACTCTGTGCTGTAGTGCTCTATGACTCTATGACTCTGTGCTGTAGTGCTATATCACTCTATGACTCTGTGCTGCAGTGCTCCATGATTCGATGACTCTGTGCTGTTATGCTCTATGACTCTGTAACTGTGTGCTGTAGTGCTCTATGACTCTATGACTCTGTGCTGTAGTGCTCTATGACTCTATTACTCTGTGTTGTAGTGCTCCGTGACTCTATCTCTCTCTCCTGTAGTGCTCTATGACTCTTTGCTGTAGTGCTCCGCGACTCTGTTCTGTAGTGCTCTATGACTCTATGACTCTCTGCTGTCGTGCTCTATGATCCTATGACTCTGTGCTGTAGTCCTCTATGACTCTTTGACTGTGCTGTAGTGCTCTATGACTCTCTGCTGTCGTGCTCTATGATCCTATGACTCTGTGCTGTAGTGCTCTATGACTCTCTGCTGTAGTGCTCTATGACGCTATGACTCTGTGCTGTAGTGTTCTATGAATCGATGACTGTGCTGTAGTGCTCTGTGACTCTATGATTGTGTGCTGTTCTGTTCTATGACTCTATGACTCTGTGCTGTAGTGCTCTATGACTCTGTGACTGTGTGCTGTAATGCTCTATGACTCTATTACTCTGTGTTGTAGTGCTCCGTGACTCTATCTCTCTCTCCTGTAGTGCTCTATGATTCTGGGCTGTAGTGCTCTATGGCTCTATGACTCTGTGCTGTAGTGCTCTATGACTCTATGACTGTGCTGTAGTGCTCTATGACTCTGGGCTGTAGTGGTCTATGACTCTATGACTCTGTGTTGTAGTGCTCTGTGATTCTCTGCTGTAGTGCTCTATGACGCTATGACTCTGTGCTGTAGTGTTCTATGAATCTATGACTGTGCTGTAGTGCTCTGTGACTCTATGATTGTGTGCTGTTCTGTTCTATGACTCTATGACTCTGTGCTGTAGTGCTCTATGACTCTGTGACTGTGTGATGTTGCGCTCTATGACTCTATGACGCTGTGCTGTAGTGCTCTATGACTCTATGTCTCTGTGCTGTAGTGCTCTATGACTCTGTGCTGTAGTACTCTATGATTCTATGACTCTGTGCTGTCGTACTCTATGTCACTCTGACTGTGTGCTGTAGTGCTCTATGACTGTGCTGTAGTGCTCTATGACTCTGTGCTGTAGTGCTCTATGATTCTATGACTCTGTGCTGTAGTGCTCTATGGCTCTATGACTGTGCTGTAGTGCTCTCTGACTCTGTGCTGTAGTGCTCTATGACTCTATGACTCTGTGCTGTAGTGCTCTATGACTCTATGACTCTGTGCTGCAGTGCTCCATGATTCTATGACTCTGTGCTGTTATGTTCTATGACTCTGTAACTGTGTGCTGTAGTGCTCTATGACTCTATGACTCTGTGCTGTAGTGCTCTATGACTCTATTACTCTGTGTTGTAGTGCTCCGTGACTCTATCTCTCTCTCCTGTAGTGCTCTATGACTCTTTGCTGTAGTGCTCCGCGACTCTGTTCTGTAGTGCTCTATGACTCTATGACTCTGTGCTGTAGTGCTCTATGATCCTATGACACTGTGCTGTAGTGCTCTATGACTCTATGACTGTGCTGTAGTGCTCTATGACTCTGGGCTGTAGTGGTCTATGACTCTATGACTCTGTGTTGTAGTGCTCTGTGATTCTCTGCTGTAGTGCTCTATGACTCTATGACTCTGTGCTGTAGTGCTCTATGAATCTATGACTCTGTGCTGTAGTGCTCTATGACTCTATGATTGTGTGCTGTTCTGTTCTATGACTCTATGACTCTGTGCTGTAGTGCTCTATGACTCTGTGACTGTGTGATGTTGCGCTCTATGACTCTATGACGCTGTGCTGTAGTGCTCTATGACTCTATGTCTCTGTGCTGTAGTGCTCTATGACTCTGTGCTGTAGTACTCTATGATTCTATGACTCTGTGCTGTCGTACTCTATGTCACTCTGACTGTGTGCTGTAGTGCTCTATGACTGTGCTGTAGTGCTCTATGACTCTGTGCTGTAGTGCTCTATGATTCTATGACTCTGTGCTGTAGTGCTCTATGGCTCTATGACTCTGTGCTCTATTGCTCTATGTGTCTATGACTGTGCTGTAGTGCTCTCTGACTCTGGGCTCTCGTGCTCTATGACTCTATGACCCTGTGCTGTAATGCTCTATGACTCTGTGCTGTAGTGCTCTATGACTCTATGACTCTGTGCTGCAGCGCTCCATGATTCTATGACTCTGTGCTGTTGTGCTCTATGACTCTATAACTGTGTGCTGTAGTGCTCTATGACTCTATGACTCTGTGCTGTAGTGCTCTATGACTCTGTGCTGTAGTGCTCTATGACTCTGTGCTATAGTGCTCTATGGCTCTATGACTCTGTGCTGTAATTCTCTATGACTCTATTATTCTGTGTTGTAGTGCTCCGTGACTCTATCTCTCTCTCCTGTAGTGCTCTATGACTCTTTGCTGTAGTGCTCTGCGACTCTGTTCTGTAGTGCTCTATGACTCTATGACTCTGTGCTGTAGTGCTCTATGACTCTATGACTGTGCTGTAGTGCTCTATGACTCTGTGCTGTAGTGCTCTATGACTCTATGACTCTGTGCTGTAGTGCTCTATGACTCTCTGCTGTAGTGCTCTATGACGCTATGACTCTGTGCTGTAGTGCTCTATGACTCTGTGCTGTAGTGCTCTATGATTCTATGACTGTGCTGTCGTGCTCTATGACTCCATGACTGTGTGCTGTTGTGTTCTATGACTCTATGGCTCTGTGCTGTAGTGCTCTATGATTCTATGACTTTGTGCTGTAGTGCTCTATGACTGTGCTGTAGTGCTCTATGACTCTGTGCTGTAGTGCTCTATGATTCTATGACTCTGTGCTGTAGTGCTCTATGACTCTGTGACTCTGTGCTGTAGTGCTCTATGACTCTATGACGCTGTGCTGTAGTGCTCTATGATTCTATGACTCTGTGCTGTAGTGCTCTATGATTCTATGACTCTGTCCTGTATTGCTCTATGACTCTATGACTGTGCTGTAGTGCTCTCTGACTCTGGGCTGTTGTGCTCTATGACTCTATGACCCTGTGCTGTAATGCTCTATGACTCTGTGCTGTAGTGCTCTATGACTCTATGACTCTGTGCTGTAGTGCTCCATGATTCTATGACTCTGTGCTGTTATGCTCTATGACTCTATAACTGTGTGCTGTAGTGCTCTATGACTCTATGACTCTGTGCTGTAGTGCTCTATGACTCTGTGCTGTAGTGCTCTATGACTCTGTGCTTTAGTGCTCTATGACTGTGCTATAGTGCTCTATGGCTCTATGACTCTGTGCTGTAATGCTCTATGACTCTATTACTCTGTGTTGTAGTGCTCTGTAACTCTATCTCTCTCTGCTGTAGTCCTCTATGACTCTTTGCTGTAGTGCTCTGCGACTCTGTTGTGTAGTGCTCTATGACTCTATGACTCTGTGCTGTAGTGCTCTATGACTCTATGACTGTGCTGTAGTGCTCTATGACTCTGGGCTGTAGTGCTCTATGACTCTATGACTCTGTGCTGTAGTGCTCTATGACTCTGTGCTGTAGTGCTCTATGATTCTATGACTGTGCTGTAGTGCTCTATGACTCCATGACTGTGTGCTGTTGTGTTCTATGACTCTATGACTCTGTGCTGTAGTGCTCTATGACTCTGTGACTGTGTGCTGTTGTGCTCTATGACTCTATGACTCTGTGCTGTAGTGCTCTATGATTCTATGACATTGTGTTGTAGTGCTCTATGACTGTGCTGTAGTGCTCTATGACTCTGTGCTGTAGTGCTCTATGATCCTATGACTCTGTGCTGTAGTGCTCTATGACTCTGTGACTCTGTGCTGTAGTGCTCTATGACTCTATGACTCTGTGCTGTAGTGCTCTATGATTCTATGGCTCTGTGCTGTAGTGCTCTATGACTCTATGACTCTGTGCTGTAGTGCTCTATGACTCTATGACTCTGTGCTGTAGTGCTCTATGATTCTATGACTCTGTGCTGTAGTGCTATATCACTCTATGACTCTGTGCTGTAGTGCTCTATGATTCTATGGCTCTGTGCTGTAGTGCTCTATGACTCTGTGACTCTGTGCTGTAGTGCTCTATGACTCTATGACTCTGTGCTGTAGTGCTCTATGATTCTATGGCTCTGTGCTGTAGTGCTCTATGACTCTATGACTCTGTGCTGTCGTGCTCTATGACTCTATGACTCTGTGCTGTAGTGCTCTATGATTCTATGACTCTGTGCTGTAGTGCTATATCACTCTATGACTCTGTGCTGTAGTGCTCTATGATTCTATGGCGCTGTGCTGTAGTGCTCTATGACTCTATGACTGTGCTGTAGTGCTCTATGACTCTATGACTCTGTGCTGTAGTGCTCTATGATTCTATGACTCTGTGCTGTAGTGTTCTATGACTCTGTGCTGTCGTGCTCTATGATTCTGTGACTCTGTGCTGTAGTGCTCTATGATTCTATGACTCTGTGCTGTAGTGCTATATCACTCTATGACTCTGTGCTGTAGTGCTCTATGATTCTATGACTCTGTGCTGTAGTGCTATATCACTCTATGACTCTGTGCTGTAGTGCTCTATGACTCTATGACTCTGTGCTGTAGTGCTATATCACTCTATGACTCTGTGCTGTAGTGCTCTATGATTCTATGGCTCTGTGCTGTAGTGCTCTATGACTCTATGATGCTAAATTTTTGACTGCTGCCTCCCTCTTTCTCCGTGACTCCTCTCCAGCCTGTCTCAGTAGGGAGTAGGTGTGAGGAAGGAATGTTTTCATAATTTTCTGTTTCAGTCCTCTTGAGAAAGGAAGGCAAAGGACAGAATTAGAAGGACAACATTAAAAGACAGATGTGACTGGTTGGAAAGAGTGATAAGAATATACTCATGCTGCTCTGCTTTCTCTGCTACCTCTATCACTGACCCAGACTATCATGGTGAGCTGTTTATTTTTAGCATGACTGTGGATCAGTTCTGGAGAGACTGTGTCCTCTGATATCAGCTCCTTGTAGAAGGAATTTAAAAATCTATCGAGTCTGGGGTCTGCTGAATGCTCACAGCTTTGATGCAAGATTTAGCAGTGAGATCTGTCCTTGACTGGTGTTGCATTACCCAAGAGACGGGTGGAGACGCACACTTACCACTGCTCATTAGTCTATCATTTCCTGCGTAATTATTGGAGCTGCAGGAGGCCGATAGTGTCATCACTTAAGGACTGCATCACCGACTGTAATAGTAGGTAACAACTGCCAATGCCTTAATGTGGTTCCAACCTTAACCTTAACCATTGCTGAATCCTTCCCCCATACGTATTGACCAAACCAAGGGATATGACTTTCTGGTTCCTGGTATGGAGCCAGCTGGATGGTGCCCCACAATCTGTCTGTCATGGAAATGTTCTTTGACCACAAGTCCTTCAGCCAGAGATCAGAATTGCAGTAGAAGGATTTGGTGGATGTAGTGGTGATGTTCCCTGAGCAGACTGTCCAGACTATCTGGTAGAATGCCTGTTTGCCAGATCTCACCAATAGGCACCAGGACTTTGCCTGTCTTGCGGTGAGAGGGGCCCTCCCGGTCAGATCCTTCCTGCCTGCCCATACCATGTTCTTCCCGCGGAATGACTGTAGTCGCTCGCCCTTTGCGGACAGTGGGTTTGCGAAGAGAGTGTGGAGAAAGATGCAAGAGCCTGTGTCATAGTTCATCCTGAGCAGCTGCGTGACAGGGGACTCTCTAAGTTACAGGGCGCACTCACAGATGGACATCAGGTGCAGCTGGCAAATCACAAACCCATGAAAGATGTCCTTTGGTTGGCTAGACACTCACGGTCTGGCAGCACATCGCGGGGTTGCTGACTGGCACAATTCTGGCTGCAGGGTCTGTACTGAAGGACATATTGAAGGTGGGTGCAGCCACTGCAAAGGCTTGCCAGGGAAGGACCGCAGTGTAGGGTTCTTCCACTATTGGAAAAAGAGGGGCCAGATAGGCTGAGGAAGCCCCTCAGTTATTGAGCAGTGTACCACCCCAGGTGACCTCATGGTTTTTAGGAAAACTGCTTAAAGCATTGACTATGAATGTAAGAATGAAAAAGCATTTTTGTAAATAACTTTTTTATTATGAATAAAAACGAAAATCCATTGACATGGAGGTCAAAACCAATCCTTATTAGTTATTAGTTAGCTCAGAGTTCAAAATCCTAGGATGTGACCCAGAGTAGCTGAGCTGTAGTCTGTGGTTGGGACCCAGCAGCCTACCAGCTCGCCGGAGGCAGACTGGCCAAGAGGCAAGTTCGGCAGCTGCCTAGCTAGACAGGGCACTTGACTAGCTCAGAGAAGCCTTGGGCAGGGCTGCTGGTGAATGGGCAGCAGGAAATGTCTCCAAATGGAAGGAAACTATTCCAGGTGGTGGAGATCTGAAATAAAAGAGAAAGCTGACTGAGCAGGTTTGGCTGCATCTGTGAAGAAAGGAACAGAGCTACAGATCAGTGTTCTTCAGTTTTTTATTTTGAGATACTGCACGGTAACAGGACCTCCCGGCCCAATCAGCCCATGCCGCCAATTAACCTGCTAACCCGTACATCTTTGGAATGTGGGAGGAAAACTGTCACGTGATCACGAGGAGAATGTACAAACTCCTTACAGACAGAGGCGGGAAATGAACCCAGGTCACTGGTCACTGATGCTGTAAAGTGATGCACTCACCGCTATGCTACTGTGCCATCGGAACTTTTGTAAGGACGGTGGAAAGTTCCTCACAGGCCAACAGAAAAAAATTGCACAGTCACCTCCAGGTCCTCAGTCTGAACCCACCCGTCCTCCCACTTCTTGTAACCTAACACCAGAGATCGAGTGGTTCATCACATAGAGAGCTTGAGGAGAGGAGCTGCTAATTTCAAATTGCCACAGTAAGAATGTTGGGGGAACTATTTTAGGCTGAGAGTTATTACGGAATGGAATGCAGCCGAGACAAGGTTAATTACATCTCTTATAGGAAGAGACATTTGAAGCCGGGGATTATCCAGGGCTGAGCTTGAGGTAGCGGGATCACATCTTGACATGAAAGTGTCAAGCACCCATTTGGTGAATTGAACCACACCTGCCTGTACTGTTTCCCCACAGTTCTGAACACGGAGTAAGTTTTTCACCATCACACCAGTCACCTTGCTTTGCACAGATGTTGAACTTTCAGAACACTTTAGCCCCCGTCCTGTGTATCTCTGTCCAAGGTTGGATGGGCTGCGGACACTGCCTGTTAACGGGAGCTTGCTCCCCTGTCTGCCACTGCTGGGTTTTGTCTAAGTGATTACTCTGCTCTCTGGAGCTAGATCACTGACTTAATTAATGAGAGGTGTGTGAGATTTTGTTTTCCAGGTTTGGTACCTTTCCAAGCAGCATTCATCATCAAGAAACCCCACATTCCAGGCCATGTTCTCTACTCGTTGCTGCCATTGGAAATGAGGTACAAGAGACTCAGGTCCCACACCACAAAGGATAGTTATTACCATTCAACCATTAGGCTCCTGAACCGGTGTGGATAACCTTACTCACCTCAATGCTGAACTGATTCCACAACTTATGGACTCACTTCCAATTCATGTTCTCAGCATTATTTATTATTATTATTATATTTATTTCTTTCTTTTTGTATTTGCAGTCCGCCTTCATTTTGCAATTGGTTATTTGCCAGTCTCTGTGTGCATTATTTCATTGATTCTATTGCATTTCTTTGTTCTACTGTGAATATCTGCAAGAAAAATGAACCTCGGGATAGTATGTTGTGAAATACACAGTATACACTTTGATAAATTTACTTTGAACATTGAACGTGTGAACCCTCAAAACCCAGCCACTCCAGTGACCCAGGGTTAATCCTGATCTTCAGTGCTGTCCAGAGTTGAAACCTCCTCACCGTGACTACATGAGTTTTCCCCTGGGCGCTCCAGTCTTGATCCACTTTCCAAAGAGGGGGGCATAGTTAGGTTCACTAACTCTGAAAATTACTCCAAGTGTTGGAGGTGTTAGGACACTCAGGAGAGTTGAAGGGCACTTGAGAGAGAATAGGTTAGAAGGGAAGGGATGGGAATGCTCTGAGAGCTGGGTTGATTGGCCCCTACTATACCAGAAGGAAATACAAATATGGGAAGTGGGAATGAACAGCTAAGTGCTCATGTGTTTCCCAGCTGTTTTCCTGTCCCGCCCATATTTGTGACCCCTGCTGTAAAGGAGATCCTCCCCCCATTCTGCCAAATTCCATCATTCTCCTTTCTGCTACTACCACTGTACTCCATTGCTCACACTAGCTTCAGTACAGCATAGGCTTTGTCTGTGTGGTGGCTGCTCGCATTCAACATTACCCAAATTGCTCAGACTCGCTCTAGACCTTGTGGCCTATGTTCCACCTGTTGAAGCATTTGAAATGAGATTTGAGTAATGGATTTCTTGTGTTACATCTACCGCAGCGTCTTGTACCAGTCTCAGCCAGACAGAGCATGGAACAGAGAACAGTACTGCACAGGGACAGGACCTTTGGCCAACCATGTTGTGCCAAGCCAGTTAATTGAGTGGCCAACTCAACTAATCCCTTCTGCCTCCACAATAACATGTGCTTCTATTCGCTGTGCTTTGGAACTCCTGCATTTGACTGTGTAAGGGGGTTTCGACTTTTATATTACTGCGGAGGCTAATTAAAATGGCGTCTTTGTTATGTTAATGTGGGGAATGCGGCTTTGTTGTGTTAAACGCTGAGAAAGTTTGCGCTAGCAGCTTGTTTTGGTTTAGAGGGTGATAAGAGGATGCTATTAACCAATTGGGATAGTTGTTATGGTTTTGGTGTATTTGAAGATACTGTATGCGCGGGATTTTGGGGCAGAAGGCGGGAGAGCGAGACAGAGGATGGACGATGTGCTGTGATGTCCACTAACAGGGTCGGACCCCGAGCGGGACGTTTAGCGAGGGGACGGAGACGGACTCGTGTGGAGCGTCTGGTCGACCACCGTTGTTGGTCCCAGGCGGCCGGTCGAGGTGGTCTGAGGGGGTCGCAGGGTGAAGAAGAAGGTCCTTGAGCTCCAACGGTTTTTGCGCATGAAGAGATTGAACTTTGATAAGTGTGGCACCTTTTATTTTCCTTTTATATTTTATTCTCTCTTAATTATATAGTTCCAGTAATATCTATAAACTGTAAATCATTTAATTGCATCTGGTGTATTGTCTGTTATTTGGGCGGGGTGGGGTACCTCACACAGCATCCACACAAATGAATTATCCAGTTTGGCGGGGCCGAGGCTGTTTCCTTAGACGACAGCGAGCTGAGCGACCCTGAGGGTGGCCGGGGGAGCTACAACCATAACCTCTGTCTGATCTGTATCCTGCCGATGTCAGTGTTCCTTGATGCCATCTCCACAGAGAGTGCAGTGCTGTACGTGAACTCCAGTGTGAGACTTTGTGTGTGTGCTTACCAACGCTGACTGAATTACCTCATCGATCGTATCGTGCATTAACTTGTCTTGATTTGAGTGGTCTGACAAGGCACAGTACTCTTTACAATGCTAGGGGCTCAGGTTCGTTTCTCAGCACTGCCTGTAAGGAGTTTGACCATACTCCTGGTGACCGCCTGGGTTTCTTCTGGATGTTCCGGTTCCCTCTCACATTCCAAAGACGTATGGATTAGCGTTAAAAAGTTCTGGGCATGCTATGTTGGTGGCAGAAGATTTGCAGGCTGCCCACAGCATAATCCTCATACTGTTTTACTCATTGAAGCAAACGACATATTTCACTCTATGTTTCAGTGTTTTGATGTGCATGTGACAAATAAAGCTAAACATTAGATATTTAATCTTTACCAAAGTTCACTCTGGGACAGAAGCAGCAATGAAGTTAACTTTCTGACCACCTTGTCTCACTTCTTACCTTATTACAATAGAGAAAGAGGCTATTTGGCCCATCTAGTTTATACCTGTTCCCAGTAATGCAGTCCTGTCAGCTTGAACCAATCTGGCCATTCTCCTTTGACCTCTCTCATTAACGAGGCATTTTTGCCCACAGAACTGCCGCACTCTGGATGCTTTTTGTTTTTGTACCATTCTCTGTAAATTCTAAAAACTGTTGTGCATGAAAATCCCAGGAGTTCAGTGGTTTCTTAGATACTCAAACCATCCCATCTAGCACCAACAATCATTTCATGGTCAAAGTCACCTGGATCATATTTCTTCCCCATTCTGATGTTTGGTCTGAATAACAACTAAATCTTTTGACCATCTCAGCATGATCTTATGCATTGAATTGCTGCCACATGATTGGCTGAATAGATATTTGCATTAACAAGCTGGTGTACAGGTGTACCTAATAAAGTGGCCATGCAGTGTATGTCGTGAAAATTGTTTTCAGTACAAAAACATAAAATCACTGTAAGTTACAAAATCTAAGTGACTAGTGCAGAAGATAAATAATGAGCTGATAATCATTGGGTTCATCAGAATTCTGATGGTGGAGGAGAAGCCATTCCTAAAACGTTGACCGTGGGACATCAGGCTCATGTACCTCATTCATAATGGTAATAATGAGAAGAGGGCATGTTCCAGATGGTGAAAGTCCTTACAGATGGATGCCACCTTCCTGACTCACAGCCTCATGACGATGGTTGGGAGGGTTGTGCCCTTAATGCTACTGGTTGAGTCTGCAAGTCTCTGGAGCTTCTTTTGATCCTGCACATTGGGGCCGCCATACAGGGCTGTGAATGCTCTCTACTGCACATCTGTAAAGATTTGTAAGAGGCTTTAGTGACATGCCAGATCTCCTCAAACTCCAAGTGAAGTAGAGCTGCTGGTGTGCCTTCTTATGATTAAATCAATATGTTATGCCCAGGAAAGATCCTCTGAAATGTTCCAACGCCCAAGAACTTGAAGCGATTCACCCTTTCCACTGCTGACCCCTAGGTGAGGGCTGGTGTCTGATCTCCCGACTTCCCCTTCCTGAAGTCCACAATCAATTCCTTAGTCTTGCTGTCATTGAATGAAAGGTTACTGCTGCAACACCACTCAACCAGCCAATCTATCTCAGTCCATTCTAGATTCTCCAACAGTGGTACCATCTGTGAACTTTTAGATGGCTTTTGAGCCGTGCTTAGCCACAGTCATGAGTGGAGAGAATGTAGAGCAGTGGGCTGAGCACACATTCTTGATGTGCACCTATGTTGATTGTCAGCAAGGAGGAGATGTTATTACCATTCCGCACAGACTGTGGTCTCCCAGTAATGTGGTCGAGGATCTGTTTGCAGAGAGAGTTGCAGGGGGAGGTATAGAGGCCCAAGACATAGGAGCAGAATTAGGCCATTCGGCCCATCAAGTCTGATTGCCATTCCATCATGGTTTGTTTATTATCCTTCTCAACCCCAATCACCTGTCTTCTTCCCATAACCTTTGGTGCCCTGACTAATCAGGAACCTATCAACCCCCAGTTTAAACATCCACAATGACTAGGCCTCTACAGCCATCCAAGGCAATGATTTCCACACACGGATAATTTTCTGCGAGGGTGGATTTCTATTGGTCAAGCAGCTGTAACAAGGTAGTCTTTTATGTAGGTTAAGATATAGCATCTTTTGTCAAATCTAAACAATGCAGAATATGTAGAGAGGCACAAAGTGATGCAAACAGCTGCCAGAAGATGTTTAATGGGTCTATTTAACTGTGCATGTGCTCATCTATATAAAGACCAACCATTTACATGAACAAGATGGGAGGTCAGACCAAGGTACTTAACATGTTAAGGTCAATTTATAGTTTTTAAGAAAATTTATTTCCTCAGATTCCTTGTCATAGGCGAGGCAAAAATTACAGTAAAGGATCACCACAAACAATGAAGAGGCGAGCGAAGGCAAGGCTGACTCCAGGGTTGAGGCATGCGGGTGTGATGCAAAGTTGGAGCGAAATCAAAGCATGTCGTGTGCAGATTAAGCAGGGTCTGTGCAGGGTTGAGATGTGTTTAAGATGGAGTCGGGGTGGGCAAAGCAGAGCAAAGTCAGAGCGGAGCAGCTTCAGAGTTGCCCACCTAAACCGGAAGCGAGGTATGATCAATCTAAACGCTGGGCCGATTCGGAAAAGTTAGGTATGGGCCAAAACGTGGTGGCAGGGTCCCGGCCCAGAGAGTATCGAAGCAACAGGGCTTGTGTCTTAGAACAAAGAACAACCCAATGTTTGGATGATTTAAATACCAGGCCAGATGGATTGAAAAGGCAGAATGTTGGAACCAGGGGCATGGGTCGGGCTGGTTCTGCTCGTGCTCTGCGATGGTTGGCTCCACTTTGCTGCACTGAGGCCGAGGCTGTGGGCCTGCTCTGGTTGCTTCAGACTTTGTGCCAGTGGGCTCCGCGATGTTTTTGTATCACTCTGCAAATTGGATTTTTTTGGTCTTGTGTTTTTAATGGGTTCTTTTTGGATTTCTTGTTTCGTGGCTGCCTGTTAGGAGACAAATCTCAATTTATACATACTTTGATAATGAATGTAGTTTGAAGCAACCTCATGTGTGGTACCTTGTCAAGGCTTTCTGAAGATCCAAGTACACAACATCCACCAACTATCCTTTGTCTATCCTGCTTGTTATTTCTTCAAAGATTTGTCAGGCATTATTTTCTTTTAAGAAAGCCATGCTGACTTTGGCCTATTTCATCATGTGCCTCCAAGTAGGCCAAAACCACGTCCTTAATAATCGACTCCAACATCAGACTAAATGACATATAATTTCCTGACTCTCTCCCTTCTTGAAGAGTGGAGTGACATTTGCAATTTTCCAGTCCTGTGGAAACATGCCAGAATCCATTGATTGTTGAAAGATTATTTCAAATGCCTCCACAAATCTCCTTAGCCACCGGTTTCAGAACCCTGGGGTGTAGTCCATCTGGTCCAGGCGACCTATCTACCTTCGGACCTTACTAGGGAAAAGGAGTTTCCCAAGCTTGTTCTCCCTAGTAATAACAACTGCATAAACTTCTAACCCCTGACACTCTCAAACTTCCAGCATACTGCTAGTGTGTTTCACAGTGAAGACTGATATAAAATACTTACTCAGTTCATCTGTCGTTTCCTTGTCCCCCCATTACTACCTCTCCAGCGTCATTTATTGTGTGTTTATTTCAGTATCATTATTGTGTCCTTTGTCTTTTGTGTTTTTTATGCCACATCAGATCTGGAATAATAATCATTCTGTTCTCCTTTACATGAGTGTACTGAAGAGTGACAATAAACAATCTTGAATCTTGAATCTTGAATTTTGAAATTGGACTCAGCAAATCAGATCAAAACTGAACTGCAGACTGAGTCCAGATTTTGAACAAGAGCATTTCCTACACCCTGAATCCATTTATTGCCAGTTTACATTCTTTGTTTCAAATAGCCCTCCTTATTCATCAATTAAGTTCAATTTATCAAAAGTAAGTTCTAGACCTGGAATGTCGACCTCTTGGAACTCTGCCTGACCTGCCGAGTCTTTCCAGCTGTTTGTGTTTTTGCTTTTCATTCATCTCAGAATCAGGTTTATCTCACTGTCATGACATTTGTTGTTTTGTGGCAGCAGCAAAGGCTGTTACGTAAAAACCTACTATAAATCACAATAAGAAATATACAAAAAAAAGCTTTAACTGGGATACAGTGGAGATTCTGGTGCAGGCAAGCACAAAGCAGGCACGAGAATTTTTAGATGCGTGGTCCTCTTTTGGTAACTCCGTAAACAAACTTATCAAAATAGACGCCATCTACGATCCCCTAAGAGCCAGGTTATACGGTCCAATAAAATTCAAAGGTCAACTGAAGGAGTAGCCAATCAGGACTAGCAGGCAAACAAGCAGGAGCCTATATAAATGCAAGCGCTTCCAGAGAGAAACACCAACAACTGAGGATGTCACTTCGACTGGTGATGAAATGTCTGCAAGCTGATTGCCAAGCTCAGCAAACACCGCAACACCAAAAAAATAAACGTCTCATGCAAGCATGCAGCTATAGAGGCTGGTCATATGAAGTTGATAGATTCTTGATCAGTAAGGGCAGAAGAATGGGGTTGAGAGGGATAATATATCAGCCATGATGGAATGGCGGAGCAGACTTGATGGGCTGAATGGACTAATTCTGTTTCAATGTCTTTATGGTCTAATAATAATAAAATTTATTGTTAAAAGTTATTCATTACACTCTTAAAAAAGGATCCAGGTTGATGCGAGCAAGATTTTATTTTTGAATCCTATGAGCTTCATACCAGCCTTCATTTATAGGAAAACTGGATGCTGTAAGGTGATTGGGAAGTCTTTTCCTATAAAGGAAATCAGTGAACCAAATGATTTCCATATCTGTCCAGAATATTTCAATTGCCGGATATTTTTAGCCAACTTGGTTGATGTAATGACTGAAAGGAAAGAACTCTATTGTTTGTGAAGAACAGCTGTTCATTGTGTAATGGTAATGAGACGGGAAGGAGTGTTGCTCGTGCTGAAGTCCTACTGTTGCTGGAGATGGCAGGCAGGAGTACTGTCCACAGTATCAGGAAAGCACAATAATGCCCTCTGCTTTATCTCAGCTCTCCTGCAAGGCATTCTCGAGGAACAGCTCTGGGGGGCATGAGATGGTTTACAAAACACAGGCAAATTCAAAGATTCCAGATATTATTAAAGAATGTGTAAATTATACAACCTTGAGATTTGTCTGTTTACAGGCAGCCACTAAGCAAAAAAAAAAGAAAGAACCCTATTAAAAAAGAATAAAGACCAAGACCTGATGCACAGAGAAAGAGAAAAAAACACAAATCAAGCAAACAATAGAAGCCAGCACAGCATTCTGAACCGAATTGAATCCTTAGATCCAAATTCTCGGAGGAGCCCAGAACAGACCCAAAGCCTCGGTCTCAGTGCATCATATCAGCAGGGCAAATCACTGCAAAGCTCACAGACATGAAGCACAGCAGTCTAATAGGACTAGCTTAGATAGGAATCTTGGTATCGTGGGCCCGCTGAGATGAAGCTGTATGATCCTGTGACTAAGCACAGTGAAGCAAACAGCAAGATTGGGATTTACTCTTTGCTGCAGAATAGGGAACGCAAGTCAAGTTGCAGTTGTGTGAAACTTCCGTTTGGCCACATTAGGAACATTATGTGCATTTCTTGGCAACATATTACAGGAAGTAGCTGGAGGCTTTGGAGAAGAAATTGCCTAGGTTAGAGAGTAATGGCTCTGAGACATTAGACCAACAAGGGTTGTTTTCTCTGGAGCTTGGGGGGGCTAATGGGCACCTGGTGGAAGTGTGTAAATTTATTTATTTATTGATTCATTCTTTCATTCAGAGATACTACGCAGAATGGTCCCTTCAAGCCCAACAAGCTGTTCTGTCACTCAGCAACCCACCTATTTACACTAGTCTAATCACAACACAATTCAGAGTGACCAACTCACCTACCAATAGGCAGGTACGTCTTTGGACCGTGGGAGAAAACCGCAGCACCCATGTGCTCACAGGAAGGACATACAACTTCTTACAGACAGTGGCATCCCATTGTCCCAATCTGTAATAGCGTCTTGCTAATGGCCACGCTACCGTGATAGAATAGTCGGAATAAGATAGTTAGAATTTTTTTCTCATTGTAGAAATGCCAAATAGTTGAGGATAAGGTTTAAGAAACTTTAAAGACAATGTGAAAGGTAAGATTTTTTTAACGCAGAGAGGGATAGGTGCCTGGAATGCACAGCCAAGGGAAGGGTGGAAGCAGGTATGACAGCGATCTTTAATTGGCATTTAAATAGACACTCGAACGGGCAGGGGAGCAGGGATGTGCAGGCAGCTGGGTTTAGTTTGGATTGGCACCAAGGGGCCTGCTCCCATGCTATACAGTCCTTCCAGGTGAGGCAGCACTTCACCTGTGAATCTGCTGGGGTCATCCGCTGTGTCCGGTGCTCCCAATGCAACCTCCTCTTCATTGGTGAGATCTATCATAAATTGGGGAACTGCTTCATCCACCAAAAGTGGAATTTCCCATTAGCCAAACATGTTAATTCTGATTCACATCCACATTCCGACATGTTGGTCCATGACCACCTCTTGTGCCATGACGAGGCCACCCTCAAGGTGAAGGAGCAACACCTCGTATTCCGTCTGGGCAGCCTCCAACCTGGTATCATGAATATCAATTTCTCCTTCCAGTAAAAAAAATCCTCTCCCTCCCCTCTTCTTCTATTCCCCACTCTTGTATCTTAACCCTTCTGACCCGCCTATCACCTCCCCCTGGGTCCCCTCCTCCTTCCATTTCTCCTGTGGTCCACTCTCCTCTCCTATCAGACTCCTTCCTCTCCAGCCCCACCCACCTGCTGCACCTATCTCCTTCTAGCTAGCCACTTCCCCTACCCTCCAACATTTTATTCTGACATTTTCTCCCTTCCTTTCCAGTCCTAAAGAATGATCTCAGTTATTCACTTGCATAGATTCTGCCTGGCCTGCTGAGTTCCTCCAGCATTTTATATGTGTTGCATCTGCAGAATTTCTCATGTTTGTGCATTACATTTCTATGTTTGTAACTGTTTTGTCCATGCTTATTTAATCTAAACATCTCATCATCTGAACAGTTCCATTAACCTCATTGAAGTGATGAAAGACCGTACATCGGACCTGTGTTCTCTCTCTATGATGTATGTTCTGACCCCTCGTCATGAGGAGTCATTCTTCCAGTCAGAGAGCGTAGTAAAGCTCGATGTTTATAGGACTGAGAAAGTTTATTAAAATCAGTGATCTTTGCCCCATGGAAAACCTTATCCTGATATCACACATTGCCTGTTACAACAAAGAAAAAGACTGTTCAGCCCATCTGGTCAAGGTCAGCTCCCATCAACTCCATCCCCTTATGGAAATGTACTTTAATTCTAGTAACAAAAAGGTGTTTTTGCCTGTAACAAAATGGAGCCTGTATTGTACCAGAGTGCTTTGCTAATCGCATTCATGCAACATTAGGCTAATGGGACCTTGAGTATATGACAAACTGCAAAAAGACAAGTAGGTTTGGTTACTGGAAGAATCCCAAGTACACTAATTAAGCAGATTAACAGAATGCACCCTGTCCTTGAACTGGCCTGTGTAGATAATACTTGTGTATAAAAGAATGATTACGCTGTCTGTTTTTCAAAGCTATCACCCACCAGCTCTTGTGAGGTGCTAGTCTTCCAATACAGCAAGTAAAATAAATGTGCTTATGATTGATCCAATCTGAGTTAATCGTAGTTTGTTATAGGATGTAGTGAAAAGGTACTCAACATCCTTCTTCTTGTCTTCCTATGCCATTACAACTAACTTTCTCTCACACAAGCCCATCAACTCCCCTCTGATTTTTTTTTGCCTTTTACCAACACAAGCTGTAATTTACAGCAGCAAGTTAACTTATTGGCCTATCTTCAAAATGTGGGAAGAGATTGGAACATCTGCAAGGAACACAGAGTAATAGGGTAAACAGGCAGACTCCACAAAGACAGGGCCCACTCAGGATCAGACCCTGTTTGCTGAAACTGTACAACCATGTCACCTACACCATAAAGGGTAATGGACCCTTTATGAGTGTGGTGGTAAGCATACTTACCTCACGTGTGACAGGTCCCTAGTTTGACTCTGGGTAGGAGCATCATTCCTAATTGTACCTCAATGTACAGATGTGATGAAATGCTCTGAGTGGGTGTCATGCAAAACAACCTTTTCCACTGCATTGGTAAATGTGACAACAATAAACCAAATTACCAATTTACAATTGACATTGTCAGGTCTCAGACAACTAAGCAATGAAACTGAGGCAGGAACAGTGAATCCTACAAATTGCCTCTGACACCTTTTGCACTGACAAAAGAGTTTGATACCAGTGTTCCCACCTCCCTGCACCCAAGGCTTTCACCTCCTGGACTCACTTCCCCATTTACTCCCTTGATTAGGAACCTGGCCGTGACCTTCCCTCACTGAGGATTCTGTTGCCCAAACTAACAGGGCTCCATCACCTACCTTCCTGCAGTATTAGCTGCGGCCTCCTAGAAGAAGGGGAGTTGAGGGGTTAACGGGTTTGAAGATTGAGACAACACATTTAGGACACGAGAAAGGCTTTATGTGCATGTATGTGTCCATTTAAAATTCCCCTCGAGAAGTGGCTGAAGTCCTGGTGATACTCCTGACCCCATTTCTCTGCTCCAGCCCCCTCACAGCCAGGTAAATTTATAATCAAGGTCATCATAAACTACCTCGAGTCTCATTTTCTTGCAGACATATACAGGAAAATAAAAAACTAGAATAACATTTATAGAAACTATATACTGTATAAAAAAGGCTGACAAACAAGTTATGCGCAAAAAGACAAAGGGTGCAAATTAAAAAATATATTGAAAACATGACTTGTCAAGTCATTGAAAGTGAGTCTGTAAGTTGTGGAATCAATTCAGTGTTGAGGTGAGTAAAGTTACTCACACTAGATCACAAATCTGATGGTTGCAGGGTAATAACTGTTCCTGAACCTGGTGGTGTGGAACCTAAGGCTCCTGTACCTCCTGCCTGATGGTGGTAGCAAGAAGAGAGCATGGGCTGGACGGTGGGGGCCTTGATGATGGATGCTGCTTTCTTGTGGCAGCTCTCCTTGTCGATGCACTCAATGGTGGAGAGAGCTTTGCCAGTGATGGACGAGGCTGCATCCACCACTGTCTGTAGACTTTTCCATTCCTGGGCATTGGTGAATCAATACTAGTCCATCATGCAAATAGTCAGTATACTTTCCACTGTGCATCTATAGACATTTGTCATAGATCAAGCTGCCCATTTGTCTGCATTGCAACAAAAGTAAAAGAAAATGTTAATGATGCCCTGCTTTTACATTTAGAAGAATGTACAGTCAGTGGCCACTTTATTAAGTACCCTTTACACCTGCTCATTAATGCAAATATCTGACCAGCTAATCATGTAGCAGCAAATCAATGCATCAAAGCATGCACACAAGGTCAAGAGGTTCAGTTGTTGTTCAGACCAAACATCAGAATGGGGAATAAATGTGATCTACATAAGTCACATAAGTAACTTTGATTGTGGCATGATTGTTGGTGCCAGATTGGGTAGTTTGAGTATCTCAGAAACTGCTGATCTCCTGGGATTTTTACACACAACAGCCTCTGGAGCAGTCAATCTGAAAGTGGGTGATATTGCCCCTCTGCGGTTAGTGGGAGTTTCTAAGGGGGTGAAAAAGAGAAAACAGGCAGTGGGTAGGCATGGGGAGCAGTTGAGGGATTACAGGCTTAATTTAAGAAATGAATTACTTATCATTAGCATTTGATCCTCAGTGCCTCATAACTGATTACACTGATTACATAATTACCTCATCTTTTACTAACCCACTGTTCTCTTAGACTTTGCTTGAAGCGTGTTAATTGTTGAAAACCTTTTTTTATCCGACATATCATGAGAAATCTGAACTGAAGAAATTGTGCTGTTTCCGGACCCATCCCCTCACTACTGTAGTTCCAGTGTTAGCTAGTACAATTCCCGTACTCTAACCACACAATGGTCCAATTCCTGTGAATTAGGGTCTTGCGTTCAGCGGGGTAAAGTTCAGAATCGGCCCTCTTGAATGGTCCTGGCTGCATTTTTCTAGCCCATTGCTCAACCAAGATATCATTGCCCCACCATATGTACCTTCAGGCAGAGTCTGGTTTTGCCTGAGCTACGATGACATCATAAAGTTCCCCTTTATCGATCGCAACGCTTGAGGTTGGACTTAAACAATAAGCATTTGACTGTGGTTGTTAATCCATAACAAAAATGGCAAAAACAGACCAAATGAAAAAGATGTGCAGACAGTATAGTGTGGAGTATCTGAAATATAGATTTATACCAGCACCAAGCAACCAGCAGCAATGTGTCTGTTGTATGAAAATGTTTTTTTCAAATGAGGCAATGAAACTGCCCAGGCTCCTTGAATGTTTGAAGAGAATACACTCTGATAAAGCAGACAAGAACTTATTTTACTTTCAGTCAATCCATGAAAACTTTCAGAAACGGAAAACACTTTAAAACATGTTTCCCAGCACTTCACAACAAAACAGTGACGGTTTGTGTGCTTCATACAACATTTCATTGCTCATTGCTAAATCTGGAAAACTCCATCACGATTGGAGAAGAGCTGATTCTACCAGCATTAAGGGAGGTTCTGAGTACAGTTTTGCATAAGTCACCAGACCAAATAACTAAAGCGGTTCTGCTCAGTGACAACTCTGTTCAAAGACGTATAGATGAAGTGTGGAAGACATGTTGTGGAACATGCTTAGGAGTTCAGAGTTTGCTCTGCAGTTGGATGAGTCAACAAATCTTGGCTTCTTGGTTATATTTGATTCATAAAAGATGAAAGCATGATTCAAGAGTTGCTATTTGTAAGGAGACGAGAAACAGATATGAAGGGGGAGTCAATATTTCAGGTTGTTGACCAATTTTTCATAAATGTCATTCTGCTCACCAACATTCTTACTTGTGCAAAAGATGGGGCACCATCAAACAGGACACCATGGTCGTGTTATTACTTTCTTGAAAAAAGCTGTACCTAACATATTTACCATTCACTGTGTAATTTGCAGGTATCTCATCACAAAAAAAACCCAAGTGATAGGCTGCACAAATTGTTGAATACTGTTATCACAGCAGTAAATAAAGTGCTCTCAATTTTCATCTATTTAAAATGCATTGTACTGAGAATGATGAACAGTTTGAATGCATGTTGTTGCACACAGAAGTCAGAAGGATCTCAAAAGGGAACTGTATGAGATGATTTTTGAAACTGAGAACATTCTTTTGAGACTTGAATGCTTCATTCAGTTATCAACTCAAGAATAACAGGCGTAGCATTGGTTATTTGCCAGTATTATTCGCAAAGTTTAATGAAATCAATCTTCAATTGCAAGAAAATTTTGTGAATCTTATCTGAGTCAAATCAGTCATCTCCGTGTTTCTGTCTAAGTTAACCCTACTTAAGACCAACACTGGCCATTGAAATCTTTTCTAGTTTCCAAGCCTTTCTGATTGGATGAGAAAGAAAGTACCAGCTAATGATCTTCAAGTATCGAATGTTGAAAGGCATGGACAGAGTGGATGTGGCAAAGTTGTTTCCCATGATGGGGGAGTCTAGTACGAGAGGGCATGACTTAAGGATTGAAGGGCACCCATTCAGAACAGAAATATGAAGAAATTTTTTTAGCCAGAGGGTGGTGAATCTATGGAATTTGTTGCCACGGGCAGCAGTGGAGGCCAAGTCATTTGGTGTATTTAAGGCAGAGATTGATAGGTATCTGAGTAGCCAGGGCATCAAAGGTTATGGTGAGAAGGCGGGGGAGTGGGACTAAATAGGAGAATGGATCAGCTCATGATAAAATGGCAGAGCAGACTCGATGGGCCAAATGGCCTACTTCTGCTCCTTTGTCTTATGGTCTTATGGTCTATACTGCGCCAACCTGGGTGAGCTCCATAAAGATAAGTCAGAGAGATAAACAACCTTCCCATGATCTACTGTAAATTATAGATTGGGTAATAAATCCATTCATGAACACTTGTAAGGATGGAGGAAGGAATGATCTTACTACAAAATAACTTTGAGATGAAGTCGAAGTTCAAAAAATCATTCAAAACTTTTGGTTGCAGAAAGAAATCTCAGAACTCTACCCTGCACTGTGGAAAATGTCAAGATGTTCTTTATTGCCTTTTCAACATCATGTTTACTGGCGAGTAGTTTCAGTGCATTCGCTCAACTCACTGAATGGTGAAAAAGAAATGAAGTAGTGAAAAGTCACGCTCTAAAATTGTTGGATAAAATTTGTTTTATTGTAATTAAATAAGGAAATTATTTTATTTTTATCTTTAAATAGATTTGAATAATTTTTGCAATTGTTAAGACGCTGCTTTGAATTTGCAGTTCCTATTTTCTTTCACTGTGCATCATAAATCAAAATTCTTTATAGTTTTTATGAATTTATGTAATGACCGGAAAGGGAGAAAGGGGCACTGGGGATGTGGTCTGGGAGCCAAGGGGGCAGTAAGCCAAAAAAGATTGGGAACCACTGCTTTAGAGTTTACAGAGAATGGTGCGAGAAACAAAAAACATCCAGTGAGCTGCAATTCTGTGGATGAAAATGCCTTGTGAATGAGAGAGGTCAGAGAAGAACGGCCTAACTGATTCAAGCTGACAGGAAGGCAACTGTAGCTCAAATAACTACGCATTGCAACAGTGGTGTGCAGAAGAGCATTTCTGAACACACAACATGTTGAACTTTGAATTTGATGGGCTACAGCAACAGAAGACCACAAACATACACTCACTGGACACTTTATTAGGTGCAGGAGGTAGCTAATAAACTGGCCTCTGAGTGTACGTGCCTCCACCCTTGTATCGCTGTAAATAACACAGCTAACAAATTTGCAAGCTAAAAGAGCCACGTTCGAACGTTCATACGAATGTCTTGGCACAAAGCACTGCTTTGCTAGTTTCATCTCTGCATTGTGTGTTACACACTGTTGTCCCAGTCACATAAGTAACTATGGCTGCTTGATGAATGAAACAACAAGAAATCAATTCTCATATAATGAAAAGCAGCAACTGGCAAAACCCATTGCAAAACTCAAACCATCAACAAAGGGACAGCGCAAAAAAAGAGTGAAATTCCAATATCCAGGTGTTTACATGTTTTATTTTCAATAGTTGGAATGTCACACAAACTCATTTGACAGAAATACACTAATATGCAGATGAACCTGCACAACAGAGTGTCAAGGACAAACTGTAATGATTTTCTGAACTTATTATGGGACACTATTTGTATATGTGTATTCTTCCCACAGGCCATAACTTTAAACTTCATCAAGGGAAGAAATTGTTTCTACATTTGAAATCATTAGCAACATGCTGGGAACTTGAAAGATATTTATGTCAATAAACTTTGACTTTGAAACTCAGTCACTCTTATTGCTGGGTCAGTGAAAAAGCCGATTTTTACATCCCACAGTCAGTTAGCAAGCCAGGTCACCAGGTTAGTCCGTTTGAAGGCGGAATGTTAGCCAAAACATTGGGAGAGCTCAGTAGTACCAAGATATTCATCCCTACACGCCATAGACATATCTGAGAAGTTACCTCACATATGTAATAAACAGAAGTTAATGAAAAATAGAAAAACTCTGCATAAAGAGAAAAATGAAGATCTCGATCGTGTGCTATCAGCGTTGGAGTGAACATACTGCTTAATGGTATGCTGATCATGAAGCAAGCAAAGATCAGTCACAACACACTGAAAATTGAAGGAAAATGTGAATATTCAGCAGGCTGGTTGCAGAAATTTAAGAAAATTCAAGGAACGTTGCATTAAATTTTTAAATTGTCTGGTTTTTATACCTTATATCAACCCTAAAAAAAGTAAAGTAAAAAATTCAAGGTTTTAATCAAAACCCAGCATGGTAGGTGGAGACTGAAAGCTTGCTGTTGTGTGTTGTTGTTCAACATCTGATTCTGGTATTTTCCCGAAGCTGCGGTGCTGCTTTTGTTATCCTGCACACATTATATTTTCATTATATTAATGGTATGGAATCATTTTTACCATGAAATACACTGTAAGACAAAGACTGCTTACCAGTAGTACATAAATTCAGAGTCAGAGATGAGGCAATCCAAAATATTCCAAAATCCAATATCCAAAACACTTCCAGCCCCAAGCATTTTGGCTAAGGACTACTCAACCTCTATTAGTCTGTCCTGGAAAAAAAAGACTCTGGCTGTCCACTTTATCAAGTCACCTCTCATCCCCCTTCTCTCCTCAGAGAAAATCCCAAATTCAATCCTGATTTATGTGTTGTGTGTGGAGTTTTCCTGTGATGGTCTGCCCTTCCCTCAGGTGCTCTACTTACATCACAAAGGCAAGTTGTTTGGTGGATAAATTGACACTGTAAATTGCACCTAGTGTTCAGGTGTGTGGATGAATAGAGAAGTTGATGGAAATGTGGGGAGACATGTGCAGTGAGTGATAGGGCACTGGGGTGTTAGCAGAACAAAGGGGCCCGGGAATACAGACCCATAATTCCTTGAAAGAGGCACCTCAGGTAGATTCGTAAAGAGAGCTTTTGGCACAGTGGTCTTCATAAATCAGTATATTCAGTACAGGAATTAGGATATGTATAAAATGTTTGTGAGGCTGAATTTGGAGTATGTGTGCAGTTCTGGTCACCTACCTGCAGGAAAGGTATCAGTAAGACTGATGAAGTGTTGAGAAAATTTACAAGGGGGCTGCCAGGACTTGATAGCCTGAGTTACAGGAAAAGGTTAAAACTTTATTCCCTGGAGCACAGGAGGATGAGGGAGAGGTCTTACAGAGGTGTACAAAATTATGTGGGGTAAAGACAGGGTGAATTCTTGGAGACAGTGACCAGGGAATAAAGGGCAGAAGGCAAGAAGGGGAACTGGAGGGAAGAATGTGTGAATGATGGGCAAATCAAGAGGGCAGGGGAGGAGAAAGAAAAGTGGGAAAAGGAAAACAAAAAGAGGGACAGAGACAAAAGGAAGGAGGGCATTTCATTGATTCTGTTTTACTTTTTATTTTTTATGTTTTATTTTTCTGTTCTACTGTGAATGCCTGCAAGAAAATAAATCTCGAAGTAGTTTATGGTGATAATAAAGGTACTTAGAGGGGTGTGATTATCCGAGGCAGGAGAAAATGGAGAAAATGTTGTTCATGTTATCAGGTTGGAGATTAGCAAGGTAGAAAATGCTATTCCTCTAAACAGCATCTGACCTTAACTCAAACATTAACCATCAGATTCTTGAACCAAAGGGGATAACTTCACTCAATTTCATTTGCCCCATCATTGTACTGTTCCCAGAACCTATGGATTTACTTTCAAGGGCTCTTCATCGCATTTTCTCAATACATTGCTTTTTTGTCCCTCTTTCATATTTGATTGTTTGTTGTCTTTTGCACATTGGTTGTTTGTCAGCCCTGTTGGGTGTGGTCTTTCATTGATTCTGTTGTGTTTCTTGGATTTACTCTGTATGCCCACAAGAAAACAAATCTCAGGGCTGTATAATGTGACACATATGTACTTCGATAACAAATTTACTTTGAACTTTAAGCTTAGGGGCAGAGGAGGCAATGGACAGACATGTTGGTGTGGGTATTGGAAGCTGAATTAGAATGGCTGGCTACTGGGAGATCCTAGCTATTTTAGCAGATGGATCAAAGGCGCTCGATTCTGTGTTTTCATAAACAGAAGGACAGAGTAAGAAAACCATGTGTAGGGCTCTCAGTACGCTAGGTGGACTGTTAACTGTTGATTGCTTATTACCAAAATGGCTTCTCTGAAGTGTTATATTAAAATGGCTTCTCTTAATGTTAACTACTGAGCAAGGGGTTCTCTGTAACTGCAGTGTTTGGGTTATACAGGGAGATAATGGAAATTGGATTCATTTGTTAGCCAATGGAAGTCATGTTCTGTTATCTTGTATGTGCGTGCTGATTTGAGGAGAGCGGGCTTTTTCCGGAGGCGAGCGGAGAGAACGGACATGTGAGGAACGGACGGCGGTTCCCGGGTGGCAGACACCGAACCTTGGGGGTTCAGAGGGTGGCCGGAGTCTCGGAAGGACGTTGTGGATGGAATCAGAGGCATGAGCTCCAACGTATTAAAATATTATGTGCACAAGACTGATAAGTTACTTATGGGGCACCTTTTCTTGCAGTTGTTTCTAATAACCCAGCACCAAAAATTTGCTATAAAGTATAATTCTTTACTCACACTTTGTATATTGTTTCATATTTGTGTTGTGGCTGATCATTGGGCAACTCACACCTTATCCGCACCAAAGCAATTGATCTGTTGGCGGGGTTGACGGCTATTCACCCTAGACAACGGGGGTCAGTGGGGCAAAGACTCTTGCACATGGTACAACAGAAGATTTATTTGAGACATTAAAAACCATGAATATTTTAGACTGAGTGAATAAAGAGTAATGACTTTCAATGACTCAGTTGATAAGGGTTGCTAACAAAAAGGGATAAATTCATCCAACTTCACTCCCACTCCAAACTCTGGTTTTGGTCTCTTACACTGGCTCAGGAAGCAACATCTCACCTTCTGACTAGGCACACTGCAGTGCTCAGCACTTAACTATGTTTAACAATCCCAGTTCTAATAAAGTGGTACAATTTGTAATGTTCATTCAGTTTTTCTCTTTCAAGAAACACCACCTAATCTGGGCACTTCCAGAACTTTCTAGCAGCTACAATGTTCTGTCTTTCATTTCTAGTATTATTCTCCCTTCTTCTCCGTTGTCTCTGTGAAATTCGTTGCCACAGGCGGCTGTAGAAGCCAAGTCATTGGGTATATTTGTAAGTGGAAGTTGATAGGTTCTTAATTAGCAAGTATGTCAAAGGTAGGGGAATGGGGTTGTAAGGGTTAATAAATCAGCCATGATGGAATGGTGGAGCAGACTCAACGGGCTGAATGGCCTAATTCTGCTCCCATGTCTTATGGTCATTCCTCTACAAAGATCAGCTATGATTATCAACCACGTAATCAGTTCCTGATGTACCTCCTCTACATCGATGAAACCCAACACAGGTTGGGGATCGTTTCATTGAGCACCTTTGCTCCAACCACCCCAAAAAAAGATTGGAGGAGCAACACGTCATACTCCGTTTGGATAGCCTACAACATGATGGCATGAACATTGATTCCTTAACTCCCAGTATTTTCTCTTGCCCTTCTCATTTCTCATTTCCATTCCACCTCCCTGGTTACCCTCTCACCCCTTCTCCTCTCCTGACCTACCCATCACCTCCCTCTGGTTTCCCTCCTCCTTCCCTTTCTACCAGGGTCCACTGTCCCCTCGTATTAGATTCCTTTTTTCTCAGCCAGTACCTCTTCCAGCATTCATCTCCCAGCTTCATAGTCCATCCACACCCTCCACTACCCACCCTCCTTCCTCCTCACTTGGTCCCACCTATCATCTGCCACTTTCCCCTCCCCTCCCCCACATTCCATTTCGGCATCTGCCCCCTTTCTTTCCAGTCCTGATGAAGTTCTCAGCCTGAAATGCTGACCAAACCACTGCCATAACAAAGCTGCAATGTTCCAAAGTCATTCACCTCAGAACCTTGCATTTTGTTCTGACTCTACAATCATTTTGTTTAATTTTTAGTAATAATGCTGAAGCACAGATGATAAGCTAAAATCAGGCACAAAAGCCACTTCAAAGCTAACATCAGGAAGTCTTTATTTATGCACAATGATAAATACTTGGCAAAGAATCTGGAATCATTCCAATGCTGTCTGACATTTTAGTGGGGTAGCCACAGGTTTATTAATAAGAATAAACTGTGGGCTAAATGGCCACTCTAATCTAAAGCTAAACTAGCTCTCGCTGTAAGTTTTATCCTAAATTTAAAATATTCTCTTTGTACACATTCATGCTAGGGTGCAAACTCTGGCTAAACCGGACACAGCAGGGTTTGTCTAATGTCACCTCCCTTGAACGGTACTACACAGGAAACTGAGAGATTGCTTACTCTCCCAGTGGGTTTGTCATCTCACTTGGCTCCTCCCCAAAACAGAACACTATTGAGGTGAATTTTGTTAACTAACACTAGAAAAAATATAAAATGGTCACATGTCAAGAGAAACCATATTTGGACATTTTCATTTGAATCTTATCAGCCAGTAGATGTTGTTTTCTTGAATGTTCAGAAGGCCTTTGACAAGGTGCCACACATAAGGCTGCTGCACAAGATAAGGAGCCCATGGTATTACAGGAAAGATATTAGCTTGGATAGAAGATAGTCGACTGGCAGAAGGCAAAGAGTGGGAATAAAGGGGACCTTTTCAGTTTGGCTGCCGGTGATTTGTGGTGTTCCACAGGGGTTGATGATGGGATTGTTTCTTTCACGTTATATGTCAATGATATGGATGATGAATTGATGACTTTGTGGCCACATTTGCATATGATACATAGAGGTAGAAGGGCAGGTAGTGCTTAGGAAGCAGGGAGTCTGCAGAAGGACTTAGATTAGGAGAATGGGCAAAGAAGTGGAAGATGGAATACAGTGTATGGTCATGCACTTTGGTAGAAGGAATAAAGGTGTAGACTATTTTCAAAATAGGGAGGAAATTCAGAAATTAGAGGTGGAAAGGGACTTGGGAATCCTCCTACAGGATTTCCTAAAGGTTAACTTACAGGTTGAGTGTGTGGTAACAAAGGCAAATTCAATGTTAGCATTCATTTCAAGAGTACTGGAATAGAAAAGCAAGGATATGATGCTGAGGCTTTATAAGACATTGGTCAGACTGCACGTGGCATTGGTCAGACAGCCCATGACATTCGTCAGACTACGAAGGGTCTCGGCCTGAAACGTCGACTGCGCCTCTTCCTATAGATGCTGCCTGGCCTGCTGCGTTCACCAGCAACTTTGATGTGTGTTGTCAGACTACACATGGCATTGGCCAGACAGCACATGGCAGTGGTCAGTCTGCACATGGCATTGGTCAGACAGCACATGGCATTGGCCAGACAGCACATGGCAGTGGTCAGTCTGCACATGGCATTGGTCAGACAGCCCATGACATTCGTCAGACTACACATGGCATTGCCAGACTGCACATGGCAGTGGTCAGTCTGCACATGGCATTGGTCAGACAGCCCATGACATTCGTCAGACTACACATGGCATTGCCAGACTGCACATGGCATTGGTCAGACAGCACTTGGCATTGGTCAGACAGCCCATGACATTAATCAGACTGCACATGGCATTGGTCAGACTGCACATGGCATTGGTCAGACAGCACTTGGCATTGGTCAGACAGCCCATGACATTAATCAGACTGCACATGGCATTGGTCAGACTGCACATGGCATTGGTCAGACAGCACTTGGCATTGGTCAGACAGCCCATGACATTAATCAGACAGCCCATGACATTAATCAGACTGCACATGGCATTGGTCAGACTGCACATGGCATTGGTCAGACAGCACTTGGCATTGGTCAGACAGCCCATGACATTAATCAGACTGCACATGGCATTGGTCAGACTGCACATGGCATTGGTCAGACAGCACTTGGCATTGGTCAGACAGCCCATGACATTAATCAGACAGCACATGGCATTGGTCAGACTGCACATGGCATTGGTCAGACCGTGAGCAGTTTCGGGCCCCACATCTACGAAAAGATGTGCTGGCACTGGAGAGGGTCCAGAGAATGCTCCCCATAAATATTTCACCTTTCACCCTTAACCTATGACCTCTAATTCTAGTCCCACCCAATCTCAGTGGAAAATGCCTGCTTGCATTTACCCTATTTATAACTCTCATAATTTTGTACACCTCTATCAAATTTCCTCTCATTTTCCCACACTCCAGGGAATGAAGTCTTAATCTATTTAACCTTTCCCAATAACTCAAGTCCTGGCAACATCCTTGTAAATTTTCTCTGTATTCTTCCAATATCCTGGCCACATTCTACTCTCCATTGGAGTTGGAATAGTGCTCTGACGTCAGGGTGATGATAAGAGATTTTATAGAGTCATAGAGACGTACAGTACAGAAACAGGCCCTTCTGCCCAGCCATTCCATGCCAACCAAAATTCCCATCCAGTTTCATCCCATTTGGCCCACATCCCTCTGAATTTTTCCCACCCATGTTCCTGTTCAAATGCCTTTTAAATATTGTTAGTATACCTGCCTCATCTACTTCCTCTGGCAGCTAATTCCATACACTGACTATTCTCTCTTGGTGGAATAAATTGCCCCTCAGATTCCTATTAAATCTCTCTCCTCTCCCCTTAAGCCATCGAGTTCCTAATTCCCTAACCCTGTATGGATTCAACTTCTCTATGATTTTATTCAGCTCCATAAGATCACACAGGAACATCATGAAGGATCGCACCCAGCTCATGGATTGTCCCACTTCCATCAGGGAGGAGGCTATGGAGCATCCACACCAGGACCACCAGACTCAAAACAGTTGCTTTTCCCAAGCAGTAAGGCTGATCAACACCTCCACACCCCCCCCACCACCACCACTATGTTATCATTTCTTGTCAGAGTCACCTTAAGTACAGACACTCCTGTGCCTAGAGTCACTTTATGTACATATACATCTATGTATATAAGCTATCAATGTATTTATACTTCTTCCTTTTTTTTATTGTGTTCTTTATCTTAGTGTGCATTTTTATATGTTGCATTAGATTTAGAGTAACAATTATTTCATTCTCCTTTACACTTGTGTACAGATGCTGAGATGCATCCTAGGATGCTCTGGGATACACTATCAGTGATGTAAACTGAGGAAATCAGGTGTTTTGTGTCTTTCAACACCAGACGCTCTCTCCCAGCCTGGGTTGATCAGGCCCGGCCTTGTGTCCCAGTAACATTAGTCCATGGGTCACACCTCTTGATCCTCAGCCATCTGGAGGCTCACTCAGCATCTCTGTGATGGTTCTGATGGCTCTTTTCTTTGTCACCCTCGTAATTGTAAGGAGAGAGTAGGTTCTGCAGGGCAAGCAGCCAAAAAACCTCTATACCCCACCTCTACAGACTGGCATCGTGCCCTCCAGCCCTGTCACTGGCACTGTTCTACCAGCTCCTGGTACTTGGCTTTCTTACACTTTGAACGTCCTCAATCCAGTCTTCCCAAGGAACTGTCCGCTCTACCGTGACCACCTGTGTTGAGGTTTCTGACAGAATGACCATGTCAGGTCTCAGTGATGATGATACAATAAAGTCAGAGATCTTTAATCGCTTGCCAAGATCGTCTTTCAGTTGCCAGTCAGATGTGGTGGCGAGCAAGCCTGCTGGTGATCTGGGCTGAGGCTGTGGTTGGTCTCCAGCTTTGACAAAGGCTATGGGCTTTCTGGGTTGGTGGAGGTGCCTGCTGTTGTTAATGGCCGAGGAGATACTTTCTGCCACTGCCTTCAGCACCTGATCATGGCGCCAGTGGTAACAACATTCTCCTAAGGCTTTTGGGCAGCTGCTGAGGATGTGTTCCAGGGTCCCTCTGCCAGGACTGTGAGGGCATGATCGTGCCTCACTTTTGCCCCGGGCAAGAAGGTTCTCTGGAGTAGGCAGGACATTGTACGTGGCCTGGATCATGAACTCGATACACGGGGGTTCTGCCAGGAGATAGCCGCTTCAGCACGCTCTCACACCTTGCCCAAACGCCCTGTTGCCCTATTCCTGTCATCCTGGTAGTACACACCTCTTCCTGGTCAAGTTTATATTTGTCCCTACTCTGGGCCCTGCCGAGGCAGGGTGAAGGGAAACTTCCCTGCCCTGCCTGACGAGATGCCACTGTCGCAACCAGATCCCTGTGTCTCAGGTGTGACTCAGCCATCTCCACTGCATCCCTGGCCTTCCACTTCCTGTCTGTCCAGATCTCAATGCCTGCTGACGAGACTTTGGGGTTGCTGGAATTTCTGCACAGCAGCAATTCTCTTGTATGGGAAACCATGAACTCCTCGTTCAGACTGCTGAAGGGAGACTCCAGTTTGTTCCTCTTCCCGTACAGAGCAATGCTGCTCAGGCTACGTGGGAGGCCCAGCCAATTGACATGAAACCATCTTGAATCTTGAATTTTGAATCTCATTTTCCTACATTCCAATGAATAAACTCCAAATCTAGACAACCTCTCCAGAATTCAACCCGCTGAGAACTAACAACATCCTCGTAAATCTCCTCTGCACTTTTTCAAACTTAAATGAAATGTCATAGAATGAGGTTACCAGAAATGTGCCTATTGATTGCCCAATTGCACACATGAGTGGTGGCACACAAGACTGCTATGAAGTTATATTAAATTCACCAGCCATCTGTAAGGTTTAAATTGGCTTCATGATGGATTTGAACTCCATACAGCTAGCCTGCTGGTAAGCACCATTAACACCCAGTGAGACATAATACAGTGACAAATAAAGCAGATAATCATAAACACAAGAGAATCTGCAGATGCTGGGAATCTTCAGGAACGCACACAAATCCTGGAGGAACTCAGCAAGCTGGGCCATGACCATACATCAGGGCTGAAAATGAAGCGGGAAAAAGCCAGAATAAGAAGATGATGGGGGGAGAGGAAGGAATACAAGCTGGCAGGTGATAGGTGAAGCCAAGTGAGGGGAAAGGTGGGTAGGTGGGGGGGGGTGACTAAATTCATATCTGCATTCCTCGACTCCAGTTTTTCCTTGGTTCAATCCCTTCCTACCTACATCCATGATACTTCTCAGGCCTCAATCATTTCAATCACTTTAAGTTTCCAGGCCCTGATCTCTCCTTTTTCACTGTGGATGTTCAGTCTCTATGTACTTTTATTCCCTATCAAGAAGACCTTAAAGCTCTCCGCTTCTTTCTATGCAACCAATCCAACGAGTCCCTTTCCACCACCATCTTCCTCCTTCTAACAGAGCAGGTCCTCACACTCAACAATTTCTCTTTTGGCTCCTCTCACTTTCTCCAAGCTCAAAGCTGGGGCCCATGAGGATGCCCACGCATGGGCCCCAGATATGCATGCCCTTTCGTCAACTACGTGGAACAGCCCACGTTCTAAGCCTTCAGTGGTAAAGCTCACCAACTCTTCCTAAGCCAAATCTACAACTGTATTGGTGAGGCTTCCTGCACCCAAGCTGAGCCTGTCAATTTCATCACTATTGCCCTCAGCTTCCAGCCTGCCTCAAATTCACTTGATCCATCTCTGACACTTCTCTCCCCTTTCTCGATCCCTGTCTCCATTCCTGAAGATAGACTATCTATTATAAATCTACTGACCTGCCCCTAAAACACTTCCCTCACCTCCATTCAGGGCTCCAAACATCCCTTCCAGGTGAGATGACACTTCACCTGTAAGTCTGTTGGAATCATTTACTGTATCAGGTGCTCCTGGTGTGGCCTTCTTCAGTTCATTACCTCCCAGCTTCTTACTTCATCCGCTCTCCCCCACCCATTCATCTTCCCTCTCATCTGCTTTCACCAATCACCTGCCAGTTTGTGCTCTTCCACTGTCTCCTCATCTTAATAAAAGCAGCTGCTTCTTGGAGAAGGAAGACTCCGTACAATGATAATGAGGCTGAGGAACTCCATGTTAAAATAAGCAGTATTTATTTTGACCCTGGTATCAAATGTCAAAAGATATTGAACGGAAAGGCAGAATTAGTTGAAGATTAGGCAATTAGATCTAAGTGGAGGTTGAATCCGTTATACTCACTGAGGAATTGAAGAAATGGGAGAGGAATGTCATGTGTGACGCCAAGCAGAGCTACCGGACGGATGATGCTAATGAAAGGGATAATGGAAGACAATGGAGAAACATTCAAAATGCTAATAAGAGAGAAGAGAGAGATTAACGAGAAAGAAACACAATTCAGATATTGACAGACCAGTTGCTTTGAACCTGAACTGTATGAAGTTTGATGGACAGGTGATACCCCAGCAGGGGGATAAAAAGAGCAGGTTTGCTAAGGCACGAGACCCTGGAAAGAGCAGTGTGCCCCCACAAGTTGGTGGAAGTTTGGAGGACCGGTTCGCGGGAACCAACCAGAGGCTCACAGGGTGTAAAGGTACGACTGGTGGGAACCTGGGGTGTGCGTCCACCCTTGCCTGGGTGCCGGGTTCACCGCGGAAGAACGATTGTATCCAGAACGGAGGGGTCACAGTCGGTGACCACAGCGGGATTAGAGGACATCAAAAGGTCTGCCCGAAACCAACTGTGAAGACATCAAAAGGTCTGCCTGAAACCAACTGCATCTCTCTCTCTCTCTCTCTCTCTCTCGCTCTCTCTCTCTCTCTCTCTCTCTCTCTCTCCCCAACAGTACAACACAGTGACTACTTCGAACTGCACTAAACTGAACTCAACTCTGCTTCACTTAAGACTGATCATTTTACCCCTAGACTGCAATAGAGCTTGGTTGATTCCTATTACCCTAGTTCTGTGTATATGTGTGTATTATCATTGCTAACCTGTCACATTTATATCCTTACGATTAGTATACTGTATTACTTATTTCTTTAATAAAACTTTATTAGTTCCTGGTAACCACAGACTCCAACGAGCTTTTCTTTCTGCTGGTTTGGCAACCCATAAGTGGGGATCTCATCCGGGATTTTGAATGCCAAAATTCGGACTGGGTAAATTGATTGGGTTAAAATTCCCGAAAGGAGAGAAAAGGGCAAACAGCAGAAATGGAGACTGAGGAATTTCTAAAGGCGCCAAACTTGGAGGCATTAGAGGATGCCAGGAAATCAGAATTGGCGACTGTTGCCAAACGGTTGAATCTTTTTAAGGGGAAGCCAATAATGAGGAGAGCGGAGATGCACAGAGCTATCATAGAGCATTATGTATCTAAAGGTGTGTTTCCCCAAGGGCAGCTGGAGGTGGTATCTATGAGAAAACCTAGCGGAGAAGCAGTACAGCTGCAGATGGAAAAATTAAGACTCGAGCACGAGCTCCGAGTAAAGCAGTCAGAAAGGGAAGAGAGAGAAGGAAAGGGAGTTTGAGCTGGAGAAGTTAAGGATGACGCTAGAGAGGGGCCAAATGCCGAACCAAGGTGGAGGGTTCAGGGCGACCCAGGAGGTTAGGTTGCTTCCCCCATTTGAGGAGGCCGATGTTGATCGGTACTTTCTACATTTTGAAAAAGTCGCTACAAGTCAGGACTGGCCAAGGGACAGGTGGGCTGTTTTGCTTCAGAGCGTACTTAAAGGGAAGGCTCAACAAGCTTACTCAGCGTTGTCAGCAGAAGATGCCCAGAGATATGATGTGGTGAAAGAGGCTATACTCAGGATTTATGAGTTGGTCCCGGAGGCATACCGGCAAAGGTTCTGGAATGTGAGGAAGCAGTGGGGCCGCACGTATTTAGAGTTTGCCCATGAGCTGCAGACATATTGTGAGCGTTGGTGCGCCTCAAAAGAGGTCACTGGGAATTATGACAGACTGCTACAGCTAATACTGATTGTGCAATTTAAAGGTTGTGTCCTTGAAGGTATGAGGCCCTGTCTAGATGAGAAAGAGGCAGAAACCTTAGCTGCAACTGCTAAGTTAGCGGATGAGTAAGCGTTAACACACAAAGCGAAGTTTACCCCGAGTAAGAGCTACCAGAAGGGTAGTTGAGAGGGCGGAGAAAGTCCACCGGAAAAGCTAGAAAATAAGCCGGGGACTAGTGAGAAGGATAAGGAAGACAGGAAGCAGTTTGGTAGGAAGTCTCCTGGGGTCGTATGCTATAATTGTGGGAAAGCCGGTCACATTGCGTCCAGGTGTTTTGCCCCAAAGAAGGAGACGGGGAAAGGAAAAACGACGACTCCAACTGGCTGTATTGAGCTGGCAAACAAACTGCTAAGGGAGAAGAGGTCTGATAGAGTTCAGGAAGGGCACGAGAAGTTTATTTAGGCTGGACTGGTGTCAGTGAAGGAGGGGTCAAACCCAGTTCCAGTACGGATCTAGAGAGACACTGGGGCTTGTCAGTCATTGATCTTAAGGAAGGTGTTAGACTTTAGTTCGGAGACTGAGACTGGAGAGGTCAATGTGATAAAAGGCATTGGGAAAGGGACTGAAGCAGTACCTTTGCACCAGATACACCTAAAAAGCGACTTGGTCTCCGGACCGGTCACGATAGGGGTGAGGCCCGAATTACCGATGGAAGACGTGGAGGTCTTACTCGGTAACGACCTTGCAGGTGGAGAGGTGTACCCAGCAGTAAAGCTGACGAGCAAGCCTGCCAGGATTGAGGCCCCGACCATGGACTCACAGGTTTATCCCGTTTGCGCAGTAACTCGGCGCATGTCCAGAAAGGCTGCCAAAGCGAATGTAGATCTAGCTGAGATGTTTTTACCAGCCTTGCACCAGGAGGGGTTAGAAAGTGAGAAGAAGGAGCATAGTGGAGCGGAAGGAAGTGAGGGAGTTGAGGTAGACTTATCATTAGCGAGGAATGAAGTTATATAGGCACAGGAACGAGACGAGGAGCTGATGGTTTTGACGGAGACAGCTCTCTCCGAAGCAGAAATAAAAAGAGAGCCAGTGAGCTATTATGTGAAGGAGGGAGTACTGATGAGGAAGTGGAGACCAAGTACCGTGCCCACAGATGAGGAGTGGGGGGTGGTCAACCAGGTGGTAGTGCCGAAAATTTATAGGGTCGAGATTTTGAACCTGGCCCACAAGATACCCCTTGGTGGACATTTTGGGGTGAGGAAAACAGTCGATAGAATTATGAAAGAGTTTTACTGGCCGAACATGAGGAAGGATATTGTTGAATATTGTAGGCGATGTCATTCATGTCAGGTGGTAGGAAAGCCGAACCAGGTCCTGCCTAAAGCGCCCCTTCGACCAATACCCGCTTTCGGGGAACCTTTTCCCCAAATAATTGTGGATTTCGTCGGTCCCCTGCCCAGAACTGCGAGTGGGCGAGAGTATGTGATGACTATGATGTGCGCTGCCACCAGGTTTCCGGAGGCTGTGCCCCTGGCAAGTGTCAAGGCTCCCGCAGTGGTAAAGTCGCTTGTGAAATTTTTCACTACGGTGGGGCTGCCAAGTGAAATCCAGTCAGATCAGGGGAGTGTCTTCACATCTCACACATTCCGACAGATGTTGGATGAGATGGGAGCAAAGCAGATTTTGGCCTCCACGTACCACCCAGAGTCCCAAGGGGCGTTGGAAAGATTCCATGCAACATTAAAGGCCATGATTAAAATTTATTGTCTAAAGAACGCTAGGGACTGGGATGATGCCTTGCCTCTTCTGTTATTTGCCGTGAGGGACACGGTTCAGGAGTCATTGGGGTTCAGCCCATTCGAGCTCGTCTTCGGTCATCGGCCCAGAGGACCCCTGACCTTACTGAAAGAGCGATGGTCCAGTCCGACTGTACAAGTCAATGTGATTGATTATGTTTTTAAATTTCATGAGAAGCTTAAAAGGATCTGTGACCTTGCCAAAGAAAATCTACGACACTCCCAAACTAAAATGAAACAGTGGTATGATAGACGTGCCCACGAACAAATGTTTCAAGTGGGCGATAGGGTCTTAGTTCTGTTTCCAGTGGTAACCAACCCCCTCCAGGTGAGTTTCCACGGTCCATACAAAGTGATTAAAAAGATAGACTCTTTGAATTATGTTATTGAAATGCCAGACAGACGTAAGCCAACCCAATTAGTACACATTAATATGTTAAAAGCTTACCATGGTCAGAAAGCAGATCTAGTCAGTGTTATCACGAAAATTAATGAAGCTGGGGTGCCAAATGATAAGGGGAAAACCCATCTTGAAAAGATAAATATGGTGCTGACCAGATTGGAGAACTCTATTGTTTTGGCCAACTTTGCTGATAAGGTCTCTCACCTAACCCCCGAATGGAGCGAGCCGCTGATAAAGCTAATTAACCGGCATGCAGATGTATGTCCGGATGTCCCGAGGCGATGCAAGGGGACAGTACATGATGTTGTTGTCACATCAGATCAGCCTATAAAACAACACCCCTATAGGATGAACTTGGAGAAGGGCAAGCTAATAGAGAAAGAAATTAAACACATACTAGCCACAGGTATTATTAGGCCATCCAAATCGGAATGGGCTTCTCCCTGCGTGGTTGTCCCGAAAGCCAATGGGAGCATACGATGCTGTACAGATTACAGAAAGGTGAACGCCATCACAAAAAACTGATGTTTACCCCATCCCAAGGGTAGACAATTGCATCGATAAAGTGGGGAGAGCTAAGTACATCACAAAGATCGATTTGCTGAAAGGGTACTGGTGCATTCCTTTAACCAACCGGGCTAGAGAAATCTCAGCATTTGTCACTCCATCCGAGTTATACGAGTATAATGTTTTACCTTTTGGCATGAAAAACGTCCCAGGGACCTTCCAAAGGATGATTAATTCAGTGATAAAAAGGTTAAAGAACGCAGAAGCGTATATTGACGATTTAGTGGTCTGGAGTGACACGTGGGAGGAGCACATTGTGGCAGTAAAGGAACTGTTTAAACAGCCGTCTGAAGCCAACCTGACAGTGAACCTCACGAAAAGTGAGTTTGGCCAAGCTAAGGTCACTTATCTGGGGTATGTGGTAGGACAGGGGCAGCTGGCACCAATGCAGACTAAGGTGCGGGCTATCTCTGAAGTTCCCATTCAGACAGACAAGAGAGCCCTGAGAAGGTTCTTGGGGATGGTGGGGTACGATCGGAAGTTTTGCAAAAACTTTGCGGATATTCCCCTCCCTCTAACTAAGCTCCTGCCGAAGAATGCGAAGTTTGTGTGGAACGACCTTTGTCAACAAGCCTTCGAGAGTCTGAAGGCGATTCTGTGTCACCACCCTGTATTGAATGCGCCGGACTTTTCAAAACCCTTCTCCCTAGCAACAGATGCTAGCGACGAAGCGGCCGGGGCAGTGCTGTTGCAGACAGATAAGGAGGAAATTGAACACCCAGTGGCTTATTTTTCTAAGAAGTTTAATGTCCATCAGAGAAATTATTCCACTGTGGAGAAGGAATTACGGCAATCATACTGGCATTACAACATTTTGAGGTTTATATTTGTCCGGCACGGAAACCACTGATAATTTACACTGATCACAATCCATTAGTGTTTTTGGCCACAATGAAGGATAAAAACAAAGTTAACTAAGTTGGAGCCTCGTGCTACAGGAATTTGATATTAAGATAAAACATATAATAGGAATGGACGATGTGATTGCTGATTGTCTGTCAAGGTGTTAAAACTTAAAGTTCTCTGTATTAGCCGAATAGCTGATGACTACCCGTGTATTAGTGTGTATCTTATAACGTGCATTCATGCCCCTAATTTTTACCCCGGTAAAAATCCTTTTAAGGGTGGGGGTGTAATGTGTGACGCCAAGCAGAGCTACCGGACGGATGATGCTAATGAGAGAGATAACGGAAGACAATGGAGAAACACTCAAAATGCTAATAGGAGAGAAGAGAGAGATTAACGAGAAAGAAACACAATTCCAATATTAACAGACCGGTTGCTTTGAACCTGAACTTTATGAAGTTTGATGGACAGGTGATACCCCAGCAGGGGGATAAAAAGAGCAGGTTTGCTAAGGCACGAGACACGCCACAAGACCCTGGAAAGAGCAGTGTGCCCCCACAAGTTGGTGGAAATTTGGAGGACTGGTTCGTGGGAACCGACCAGAGGCTCACAGGGTGTAAAGGTACGATTGGTGGGAACCTGAGGTGTGTGTCCGCCCTTGCCTGGGTGCCAGGTTCACCGCGGAAGAACGATCGCATCCGGAATGGAGGGGTCACAGTCGGTGACCACAGCGGGATTAGAGGACATCAAAAGGTCTGCCTGAAACCAACTGCATCTCTCTCTCTCTCCCCCCCCCCGCAATGGTACAACAACAGGGACTACTTCGAACTGCACTAAACTGAACTCAACTCTGCTTCACTTAAGACTGATCGTTTTACCCCGAGAATGCAATAGAGCTTGGTTGATTCCTATTACCCTAGTTCTGTGTATATGTGTGTATTATCATTGCTAACCTGTTACATTTATATCCTTGTGATTAGTGTACTGTATTACTTATTTCTTTAATAAACTTTATTAGTTCCTAGTGATCACAGACTCCAACGAGCGTTCCATTTCTGCTGGTTTGGCAACCCAGTTACGGGGTACGTAACAGGAAGAACAAAAACAAAAAATAGTAGATGTAGTGGGAGAAAAGTAGTTCTATAGGAGCTGAGATACAGATTCAGGGCAGGAGTTCAAAGTTCAAAATTCAAAGTAATTTATTATTAAAGTGCATCTATGTCATCATGTACTACGTTGAGATTCATATCCTCGCAAGATTCACAATAGAACAAAGAAATACAATAAAATCAGTGAAAAGCTACTGACAAACAACCAATGTGCAAAAGAAGAAATCTGAGCAAGCAAAAAAAACAAGATAATAAATAAATAAATAAATAATACTTTGAAATTGTGTTGTAGTGTCCTTGAAAATGAGTCCATAGGTTGCAAAATCAGTTCAGAGTTGTGGTTATCCATGCTGATTTAGCAGCCTGATGGTTGAAGGGTAATAACTGTTCCTGAACCTGATGGTGTGGGACCTAAGGCTCCGTCCTGTATCTCCTTCCCAAAGACATAGCGAGGGAGAACACAACCTGGATGGAGTTGAAATTCATCATCCAACAGATTAACAACTTTTGAGAAAACGGAGATTTAAGAACAAATATTTGGGAGCTTTTGCGCATTGATTATTGTGGGAAAAAAACACTGAAGCCTGTGGAAGGACTGTTGATCTGAAAAATTCTTCAGTCTCATTCGTAGTGAGTACCGTGGATAGCTTTCAAACTGAGTGCAAACTGAAGAAGCTGTATTTATCGGCTAAAGCAGAAATTCCAAAGGATTTATGGAATTGTCAACAGTTACAAGTAATGAATTCAATCTATCATGGAAGAGAAAGAGGGAGTGAGGTCAGAGAAAATCCATAGATCGAGATATTAATCTTCCACAGTTGATGCACTGAAGACAGGGGCTGAGCAACTATTGGTTTTGACAAGGCTGGATCCAATGTACAGAATTTATTTTTAAGAAATCCTTTGCCAGAGTGGTTGGTCATCACTATTTACTGTAGTTGAGCCACCTTTCACAGCTATAGTCCTTTTGAATAAGTCTCTATAAACTTTGCACAAAGATTTGCTCATTCCTCCTTACAAAATTGCTCAAGCCGTGCCAGCTTAGTTGGGGAGCGGTGGTAGACAGCAAACTTGAGATCTTGCCAGAGATGGTTGATCAGGTTAAGATCAGACCTGTCATGGAGCCACTCAGGGACATTAATTTTCTTCATTTGAAGCCACTCCATGATTGCTCTGGCAGTGTGCTCTGGGTCACTGTCCTGCTGAAAGATGAACTTCCTCCTTGGTTTAAGCTTTCTGCCAGAGGCTAGCTGACTTCTCTGTATTTAGCAGCAGTCATCTTCCCATCATCCTGACCAGATTTCCAGTCCCTGCTGCTGAAAAGCATCCCAGAGCACGATGCTACCTCCAGCATACTTTACAGTAGGGATGGTGTTACCTGGCTGATGAACAATTTGATTTATGTCACATTTTCCACTTAGTGTCGAGGTCAAAAAGTTACATTTTAGTCTCATCTGATCACCCAACCTTCTTCCACATCTTTACAGCACCTTCTAAGTGATGCTTTACAAAGTCTTTAAAGGCAAGGTTGTGTTGTTTAGCCAAGGTTGTGTTTTTTAGCCAGGGCTTCTTCCTTGCCACTGTTCCATCAATACCCATTTTATGCAAGGTCTTAGAGACTGTGAAGCAATGAACTTCATCTCCAGTTGCAGACACTGACATCTGCAGCTCACTAAGAGTGACTGTTGGCTCTCAGAGCCACAGTAGCCTCTCTTACAAGAGCCATTCTTCCCAGCGACTAAGTTTAGAGGGGTATCCTGACCTAGGCAGTGTGGCTGTGGTTTCATATTTTTCATACTTTTTCACAATGGACTGCACTGAGCTCTGAAGTATGTTCAGTGCCTTTGTGATGGTCCTGTACCCTTTCCCAGATTTGTGCTTCTCTATTTTCATTGCCTTGAATGCTCTTTTGTCTTCCTTTTGGTTTGGTCTGTTGAAAATCTACCATACCTTTGGACCTTACAGACAGAGGAGGCATTTATTCAGATGATCCTCTAATTTTCTACATCAACAAATCGGGTGAGTTGGTAAGGTAATACTGAATATTGCACCTGAGGAAAGTTAGCACAGTAAATACAAAGAGGATGCATATCTTTACAGTCTCACACTTGTGATTTTTAATTTTTAGTAAATTATTGACAAGGTTTTGGAATCTTTCCTTTGATCTGATTGCGTCATGCACAATGTTTTGTAGATTAGCTGAAAAACTCCTACTTTAATATATTTTAAATTTAGAAAATGAGACCGTAAAATGTGAAAATAGTTGTGGGGGGTTGAATACTTTGTCAAGGCGCTGTAGTTTTACATCTGCTGTCATATACTCAGTGATTTGGCAGATGCACTCTTCATAAAAATAACATTAAAATGTAACAGGAAGCAACTGAGATCCTCACAGGAAACCTGTGCTAATGGAAACCGTCAATTAAATCTGAAACATTTATAGAGAATGTGGCCTTTGACCTTTTATATTGTTGTCATCCCATGACTAGAATAATAGTCCATTTTCTGTGGCATTGGGCAATGCCATTAAGTCTTCAGTTGTGGTAAGTATCATTAGTATCATTCAATTTAGCCTCAAAAATCTTACTTTCCTTTTTTCCTCAACTTCCATTATTCACTTCAATGTAAAATATGGCCATCCATCTGCAGCTTCATGCCTGCATTCTGAAACCTCAATGTCATCAAAATGGTGGAAAAATACCATCAAAACGCTATAAATTCGGTCCCCAGGTTTGGTCTGGTATCAATCAAAATGACAACAGTTGATGGAAGTCAGAAATAAAATCAGAAATGCCAGAAACACTTGGAAGGCCAGTAAGCGCCCCAAGGAGAGAAAACCAGGGTTAATGTTTCAAGTCAGAGCAGAGCACTGATATTGATAAACTTTTGACGAATTGGGAAGGTTTGTGGATACAGCATTGGTGGTATTTTTCATTGAAGTGGCTGCTGTTGGCAACTCTGGTCTCAGGGACAGGAGGACAAGCTCCACTGCTGTCAGGTAGACCAGGTGTTTTATGCCAGGTAGCCAGGTAAGATATCTTGATCTTCAAATACCCATTAAATAGGGCACTAACAGACAGAGTTCAAAGTAAATTTATTATCAAAGTATACTGTATGTATGTCACCATATCCTACCTCGAGATCCATTTTCTTGCAGGCACTTACAGTAGAACAAAGAAGTACAATAGTATCAATGGAAAACTATGCACAAAGATTGACAAACAACTGATGTGCAAAAAAAGACAATTGTACAAATAAAAATAAATAGAATACTGCTGAAAACATGAGTTGTAGAATCCTTGAAAGTGAGTTCATAGGTTGTGGAATCAGTTCAAGTTTGAGGTGAGTGAAGTTGTCCACACTGGTTCAGGAGCCTGATGGTTCAAGGCTAATAACTGTTCCTGAACCTGGTGGTGTGGGACCTAAAGCACCTGTACCTGCTGCCCAATGGTGGTAGCAAGAAGGGAGCATAGCCTGGATAGGGTCCTTGCCGATGGACGCTGCTTTCTTGTGGCAGCTGTCCTTGAAAATGTGCTCAGTAGTGGGGAGGGCTTTGCTTGTGAAGGACTGGGCTGTGGCACCATTTTTTGTAGGTTTTTCTGTTCTTGGGCATTGGTGCTTCCCTACTACACCATGATACTTCCATTGTCCTTCTAGAGAAGTTCATCAGAGTTTTAGATGACATGTTGAATCAATGCAAACTTCTAAAAAAGTCGAGGTGCTGTTATACCTTCTTTGTGATGGCACTTACATGCTGGTCACAGGAAAGATCCTCTGATATAACCACTAAGCAATTGAAAGTTACTGACCCTCTCTACCTCTGATTCCCTAATGAGGACTGGCTCATTGACCTTTGGTTTCTTCCCCCTGTAGTCGGTAATCATCTCTTTTGTTTTCCCGGCAATTTTTCACCATTCAGCCAGATTTTCAGTCTCACTCCTATATGTCCATTTGTCACCACCATTGATTCGGCCAGCCATAGTGGTGTTGTCAGCAACCTTAAATAGGGCATTGGAGCTGTACTTAGCCACACAATCAGAGTTATAAACTGAGTAGAGCAGGGCTCTAAGCACAAAAACTTGTGGTGCACCTGTGCTGATGGTGATTGTGGAAGAGATGTTGCTGCCAATCCAAACCGACTGGGATCTGCAAGTGAGAAAATAGAGGATCCAGTTGCATAAGGAGGTATCAAGGTCTAGGTATTGGAGATTAGTGATTAATTTTGAGGGGTGTTCGCCTTTACATAGACCAAACATTGTGCTACGTAATACAGGCTGAGTAGCCCTTATCTGAAATTCCAAAATCCAAAAAGTTCCGAAATCCAAATTGTTTTTAAGCACAGACATGACGTCACAAATGGAAAATTCCACTAGATGCTGGGAAGGTCTTTGCGCTCCACAGACAGTTCTCACGTATGTAATGAATAGAAGTTACAGAAAAATAGAAAAAAACTGCTGAAACAGAAAAATGAAGATCTCAACCATGTATCATCAGTGTTGGAGTGAACATATGCCACTTATCGGTTTGCCGACCATGAAACGACCAAAGATCTATCACGACAAACTTAAAATTGAAGGTCATTGTGAATATTCAGTAGGCTGGTTGCAGAAGTTTTAGAAAAAGCACTGCATTAAATTTGTAATGCATCTGCTGACAGGAAAATCTAGCACAAGAACAAGTCTATGATGCTAATTGTTTTTATCCCTTGCATAAAACCTGAAAAAAAAGTAAAATACAAATACAGTGTACTGTAACCTTCTAATCAAAACACAGCATCGTATGTGGAGACTGAAAGCCTGCCATTGTGTTGTTGTTAACAGCTGATTCAGGTGTTCTCCCAATGCCACTGTGCTGTTTTTGTTGCCCGACGTACATTATATTTTCATTCTATTAATGGTATTGAATAATCTTTACTGTTATGTACATGTGTGTAATGAACAAGACAAAAGCTGCTTATCGGTAGCACATAAAGTCAGAAATGATGGCAAGCCCAAGCTATCTCATTATATATTCCAAAATGCAAAAGGAAATCAAAATTCGAAACACTTCCAGCCCCAAGCATTTTGGATAAGGGGTACTCAGACTGTATTCTAAAATATCATTCTTTGTTTTCCTGCTCATTCCGCCACTGAACTGCAATCGGGAGCTCTCCAGGTTTCCCATCTAACTGGAGGGCAACAGGATCCCTGGGGTAAAGGTATTGGTACTGGTAGACGGACATCAGGTTACAGAGTGAGGAGGTGGCAACATCTGACAATTGAATGGCCTTGATCATAGGGGAAGTATGAGAACATCTGGGCTTTTTGCATTAACAACCTCTGTACAAGGATACCACAGGAGATGGGAAAACGTTATCTGTTTTAGGACCACAATAGAACAGATTACAGAATATAATCCTATTTATAAAAGTAAGTGAAATCATTGTAAATTCTGAGGCTTTTCTTTTCTCACTGAAGAGCATTTACACTGCGACAGTGGTGTTGTCTAATGCAGGAGACGACAGGCAACCAAATGCTCATAGGCCTATGATTGCTCTGTTACTATCCGAGTGAAACTATGCCTCAGTTATCCAGAGGAGGAAATTTCCACTGGAGTCACAAGTAGAAGATTGAGCATCGGAGCCTGCGGTGAGGATGCAGATGAAAAACATGAATACTCAGAAGTATAGACAATGGGCAAATCTCCGGTTGTGCTGTGCACACAAGTGGTAGGCTGGCCATGTCCCTGAGACATTATGACAAATACATTCAGAAAAAAATACTGAGATAAATATCCAGAATAATGCAGATGCCAGCAACCTGAAATGAAAATTTTAAAATGTTGCAAATTCTCAACAGTCTGGCTGCATCTGTGGGGAGAGAAAGAGTAACTGATTTGCTATATATTTTTCCCTCCTTCCTCAAAGTTCAAAGTAAACTTATTTTCAAAATATCTATATGTCACAATATACTACTGAGATTTTTTTTGCAGCCACTCACAGTAGAACAAAGAATCAATGAAAAACTACATACAAAGACTGACAAACAATCAATGTATAAAATAAGACAAAATGTACAAATACCAAGCAAAGATAATTATAATAAATAAATAAATAAATAATGCTGAGAACATGAGCTGCAGAGTCCTTGAAAGCGAGCCCATAGGTTGTGGAATCAGTTCAGTTTTAAGGTGAATGAAGTTATCCACGCTGGTTCAGGAGCCTGATGGTTGAAGGGTAATAACTGTTCTTGAATCTGGTGGTGCTCCTTGTCCCTGTTTTTGCAGTACTCTCTCTTGATTTTTTTGTGAAAGTTCTTTCTGAACAATATTAAATTGTGAAAGTCATTGTGTTTGTCTCTGGGCTGCCAAAACACTGGATTATCAGGAGTCAATCAGCGCTGTGAGAAATTAAAATGGCAGCATGCAGAAGTATCAGCATATGTTGCTCTCTGTATTATTTATAAAGGAGGTTATTACACCTAGTGGGCAAGGTGGTTGCCTATTTTCTGAAAAAGGCCCACACTTGCTTGTTAATGTAAAAAGTTATTTTTATACTGCAGCTCTCATTTTTGCTTCACTTGTGTTAAGTTGTCTGGAATTTTTCGCAGGGTTCTGTCGATGTCCCACTGTAATGTCAGAGGCAGATTTGGCAGCAACTGCAGAAAGACGATGAATGTGGTCAATGTTTGATAGTCCATTCACTTTTATGTGAATTCTGGCACTCTGCATTCAGGTAGTTTCCATTAAAACCTCGTTCTTCTGTCTTTAAAAGAACACACCATTTGGTTTACTAAACAGGAATTCTGAAGTAGCCTGCAGAATAAGTACCATTTTAACATGGATGGAAACAAATGTATTTGCTTCGTATTTTATAGAGACTTCAGTAGAACATTAGCAGAGCCAACCCAACAGAACTCTTGTCAATCGTTTAAGTAGACTTTTGCTAAAATTACACTGGGTGCTAGAGACCTCACACAAATTTTCCCTGGGACCAGTCACCTTCCAGCACCCTGTACCACAAAAGGGGTCAGAATGCCAACATTGCCTGAATTCTTTATGGGAACTCCAGCATAGTTTGGCCCACATTAAAATGCCTCTTAGCTTATACATGGCATAACATTAAGTTTTGCCCATGTCTATGTGGCATCTCTGTGCACCCACACATGGAAGCCTTTCCCCTTGCTCTTGAGAAAGAAAATATAATGTAACTCAGTTCATAGCTGTTTGAGCATCCAGATCAGAAAGAGTCCAGCAGTGACGTTGACAAATTACCGTCCATGAAATGGCGTGATGCAGGGTTTCAACCCAAAACATTGACAAGTCCTTTCCCCCCACAGACACTCCACCAACACTGAGCTCCTCAACTGTCTTGATGGCTGCTCGAGCCTCCAGCATCTGCAGTCCCTTGTGTTTTTATGAAGTTGCTTTCTGGTCAGAGGTAGGATGTCTTGTACTGCTCCATTAGAGTTCAGAAGAGTAATCACAATGAGGAAGGTCAAAGCAACAAGAATATAGTCGCAATCTGCATGATCATAGCTTTTGAAACCCTCTTCTGAACTTCCTCTTCAGTCATAGTTTTCCCCCTCGGGCTAATCAACATGAACAAAGCACTAATTATGATTGCTGGAAAGATTCAGTGCTTCTCTCAAACTCTCAATAGTATTAGTCAGTTTGTTATTAGGATGGCAGTAATACCAGCAACTATTTTATATGTTACACCAATCCTTACAACCAAGAACTAGGTCAAAGTGTGAATAGGATTTTCTTTCAGTCATTTACATACATACAAATCAGATCAGAATAGCTGACTATGGAAGCTTTGTGACTGGTTATCAAATCTATCCATACTATCCTTTAACTGTCACATACTTACAGATACCGATTGCAATGTTTCAATGGTTATCCCAACAGTCTTCCTGAGGAACAAGTTAGTCAAATGACAAGTCCCCTAGGGTCACCTCCTTAGATATCTGCTGGTGTAATGGGAACAATTTTGGGCCTCATATCTAAAAAAAGGACGTTCTGATATCAGAGCGGGTCCAGAGGAGGTTTAGGTGAAAGGTCCCATGAATAAAAGGGTTAATAATGAAGATTATAATTGAGTGATAAGGATAAAGTGAGTATGAGGAATAAATGAATATGAGGAGTGTTTCTTGGCTCTGCACCTGTACTCGCTGGAGTTTAGAAGAATAAAGAGCGATCTCATTGAAACCTACTATATATTGAAAGGCCCAGAAAGAGGATGTTCCCTATATGGGATAGTCTAGGAACAGCCTCAGAATAAAAGAGTTTTCCTTTAGAACAGTGATGAGGGGCACATTTAATATCATTGGGTATATTTAAAGTGGAGGTTTATAGGTACCCAATTAGTAAAGGTGTCAAGATTGAGGAGGAGAAGGTAGGAGAATGGGGTTGAGAAGAAAAATAAATCAGCCATGATCAACTGGCAGAGCAATATTAATGGGTTAGGTGGACTAATTCTGCTCTCTGATCCTATGTGTAATGGTCTTATTCAAAAAAGATAGGCCTTAATAATTAAGGATGTTATTTCGATCCAAGGCATTGATTTTTGACAACATGATCGAATACTGTTTGCTTTTTATTCAGGTTTCAGGATGTCAAACAGTTAGTGGCCACCCCTGATTACCATGAAGAATGCAAACAACAGGAATTCTGCAGATGCTGGAAATTCAAGCAACACACGTCAAAGTTGCTGGTGAATGCAGCAGGCCAGGCAGCATCTCTAGGAAGAGGTACAGTCGACGTTTCAGGCCGAGACCTTCCCCCTCCCACTTTCAAATCTCTTACTAACTCTTCCTTCAGTTAGTCCTGACGAAGGGTCTCGGCCTGAAACGTCGACTGTACCTCTTCCTAGAGATGCTGCCTGGCCTGCTGCATTCACCTGCAACTTTGATGTGTGTTATTATGAAGAAGTTGGCGGTGATCCATTTCTTAGATGTGGCAGTGCTTCTGGTTGAGGTACCCATGATATGCTGTCTACCAACACGTCACCAGGGCAACTAGGGGAACAAAGAGACTGGACAATGTTTATACGAATAAATATGGTGCTTACAAAGCCATCCCATGTCCTCATCTTGACCTCTTGGATGACATCTCCATAATGTTAATCCCAGCATACTGATGCTGCTGAAAATGGAGAAACCAGTCTAGTGGACCATTACTGTATGGCTCAGCCTCTGTGCTTCAGGAACAGACCAACTGGCGGATGTTCAAGGAGGCCGCCACAAACAGACCTCAAGGAATATACCTCATCTGTCATCAGCTACATCTATCAGTGTGTAGGTGACCTTGGTCATCTCACAGCCCAAGCACAAGCCCTGGCTGAACACCAAGATGTGTTCCCTACAAACTACCTGGGATTTTGCCTTCAAATCCAATGACAGAACAGCTCTCAGAACAGCCAGGAGAAGTCCCATCTTAGGAATCCAAAGGGTAAAGATTGTCTACTCACAAAAAAATTCAGGAACACCTGCCGGATAACAATCCTCAGTGTATGTAGCTGGGCAACAAAGCCTTTACTGACTAAGCAGGGAAACACAGTGCTGACTGTCTGATGCTCTAAACGACCTTTACGCATGCTTCAAGGCATTAAACACAATGCCAGCCACAAAAGCTACCCCCTTTCCAGGGGAGCAGTCACTGTCTGTAACAGCAGTGGATAGGAGAGTCACCCCCTATAAGGTGGCAGGCCAGACAACATCCAGATCCAGTACCAAAGGAGTGTGCACACCAGTCTTCCCGGGCATCTTCAAACCCTCACTCATCCAAAGCAGCATACACAAAATGCTGGAGGAGCTCAGCTAGTCAGGCAGCACCTGTGGAAATGATTAAACACTTGATTTTTCGGGCTGAGACCCAACTTCAGGACTAGAAATGAAGGGAGAAGATGCCAGAATAAAAAGGTGGGGGGAGAGGAGGGAGACTAGCTGGAAGGTGAAAGGTTAAGCCTGGTGGGTGGGAAAGGTCAAGGGCTGGAGAGGAGATTGGACTTTGGGAGAAAGGGAAAATGGAGAGCATGCAGGTGGTGGGTAACAGGTAGGTGAGAAGAGGTAAGAGGCCAAAGTGGGAAATAGAAGAAGAGCAGAAGGGGAGAGATTTTTTTTACTGAAAGGAGAAATCAATACTCATGCCATCAGGTTGGAGGCTACCCAGACAGAGTATAAGGTGTTGCTCCTCCACCCTGAGAGTGGCCTCATTGTGGCAAAAGAGGAGGCCATGGACCAAAACGTCGGAACAGAAATGTGAAATGGAATTAAAATATTCGGCCATCAGGAAGTTCCATTTTTGGTGGATGGAGCGGAGGTGCTCAATGAAGTGGCTCCCCACAATTTATGATGGGTCTCACCAATGCAGAGGAGGCCACATTGGGAGCACCGGACACCATAGACAACCCCAGCAGATTCACAGGTGAAGTGTTGCCTCACTTGGAAGGACTGTTTGGGGTCCTGAATGGAGGTGAATGGGGCAAGCGTAGCATTTCGTACCACTATCCACCAAAGGTCAAGGAATTGACTTCGAGAGTTGGGAAGTTAGGATGGCAGAGTTAACTAACCAATTAACAGGTAGTTATTGTATTGCTGTTGGTACAAATTGGCAGCTAAATTCCTGAAATTACAACTATGCCAGGAGCTATATAAGTGTAAATTTATTATTGTCACATGTACTGAGGTACAGTGAATAACTATGTTTTTCATGTCATCCATACTGATAATTTCATCACATCAGTGCATTGAGGTAGTACCAAGGAAAACAGTAATGGAATGCAGAATAAAGTTTTAGTCACAGAGAAGGTGCAGTAAAGGCAGACAATCAGGTGCAAGGCCACGGCAGGATAGTTTGTGAGGTCAAGAGTCTATTTTATTCTCCTAGACAACCATACAATAGCCTTTAAAAGTGGGATAAATGCTGTCCTTGAGCCTGGTGGTACGTGCTTTCAGGCTTTTGTATCTTCTGCCCGATGGGAGGGGCGAAAAGAGGGAATGCCTAGAGTGAGTGGGATCGTTGATTATGCTGGCTACTTACAGAGGCGGTGAGAAGTGTAGACAGAATCCAAAGAGGGGAAGCTGGTTTTCGTGATGTGCTGTGTTGGGTCCACAACTCTGTGGTTTCTTGCAATTCTTTCTTTCAGGTTTTTCTAGGCTAACTTTAGATTTTGTATTTGTCCATTTCGTGAGGGAAATGCTTAAACGTTTTGGAAGAAATGTGTTGCTCCTTTTTACAGTTGGCTTCTTTCCATGAGAAACACAGAAAAATCCTTGGTGCAGACAAACAATGGGAGAACTGTTTGTTCCTTGTGGACAAAAGGTTGCAAGCTGTGACCAGAGGCCTTCAGTTTTAGCCTGGCAGGAGTGGGTTCATAGTAGTTATAGACTCGATAGTCACTGACAGAAACGTGCAAAGACAGACATGTACCTGTGCAGGAAATCCTCTCCTGTCCTATGGCAAGAAGCTAGCTTGTGGCTTCCTTTACAAAATAAAGTTGCTTACCAACTATTTTTATTTACTCATTTATGGGAATTAAGACATCACTGGCAAATCCATCCTTTACTGCTGACACCTAATATATTTATTTATCTATCTATTTATGTATGTATGTATTTATTTAATTTCTTATATCCAAGTGAGGAAAAATCTTTATGTTGCGTCTCCATTGCAATGTACAAGCAATGAAGAAGGGAAATATGGGAGGATATTGCCCAAACATTAAAATTGTATACATAACTGTTTTGTATACATGTATATACAGTCAGATCAATGTACAGTCAGATAAACAATCAGATCAAGGTACAGTCAGATACACAATCAGATAAACGTGTACTGTATTGATAAATCTGATGGCCTGGTGAAAGAAGTTGTCCTGGAGCCTGTTGGTCCTGGCCTTCATGCTGTGGAACCGTTTGCCAGATGGAAGCAGCTGAAAGTTTGTGGTTGAGTTGCTGGAGTCCCTGATGATCCACCGGGCCTTTTTACGCTGCGGTAAATGTCCTGAAAAGAGGAATGCCCACAGATGCGCTGGGCTGTCTGCACCACTCTCTGCAGTGCCCTGCGATTGAGGGTAGTACCGTTCCCGTACCAGGTGATGACAACAGCCAGAGAGGATGCTCTCGAGGGTGCCCCTGTAGAAAGTCCTGAGGATTTGGAGACCCATGCTGAACTTCTTCATCTGTCTGCGGTGAAAGAGGCACTGTTGTCCTTTCTTTCACCACACAGCTGGTATGTACAATTCAGGTGAGATCCTCGGAACTTGAAGCTACTCACCCTCTCAACTACAGTCCCATTGATATCAATAGCCCATGAAGATAGTGCCTTGGTGGGCCATTTCAGAGTTTCAACATCATCAGTAGGTCTTTAGTCACATTGAGGACAGATAGCCAGAGTGGCAGATTTCTTCTCCAGAAGGATTTTGTTGAGTGAACTTGGTCTTTTTTCCTTGGAGCGACAGAGAATGAGAGGTGACCTGATAGAGGTGTATAAGATGATGAGACACATTGATCATTTGGATAGTCAGAGGCTTTTTCCCGGGGCTGAAAAGGCTAACACGAGAGGGCACAGTTTTAAGGTGCTTGGAAGTAGGTACTGAAGAGATGCCAGGGGTACGTTTTTTATGCAAAGAGTGGTGAGTGCGTGGAATGGGCTGCCAGTGACGGTGATGGGGCCGGATACGATAGTGTCTTTTAAGAGACTGCTGGATAGGTACATGGAGCTTAGAAAAATAGAGGGCTATGGGTAACCCAAGGTAATTTCTAAAATAAGTACATGTTCAGCATGGCATTGTGGGCCTGTATTGTGCTGTAGGTTTTCTGTGTTTCTAAGGATATTAGTAAACCAGAGGATATGTTAAAGCAATCCAGTAATTTTGCTGTTATTATTATTGCTGATTACACTTAGTAGCCACTTCCCGCATCTAATAAATTGGCCACTGACTGTATGTTTGTAGTCTTCTACTGCTGTAGCCCAGTCACTTCAAAGTTCGATGTATTGTGTATTGTGCAGAAATGCTCTTCTGCACACCACTCTTGTAATACATGGTTATCTGAGTTACTGTAAAATTCCTGTCAGCTTGAACCAGTCTGGCCATCCTCCTGACCTCTCCCACTAACAAGGCATTGTCCACTCAGCGTATGGCTGCTCACTGGATTTTTTTTCTGTTTTTCACACAATTCTGTGTAAACTCTGGAGACTGTTATGTGTGAAAATCCCAGGAGATCAGCAGTTTCTGAACTACTCAAACCACCCCATCTGGCACCAACAATCATTCCACGGTCATAGTCACTGAGATCACATTTCTTACCCATTCAGATGTTTGATCTGAACACCTTGACCATGTTATTTTTTGCATGGAGATGCTGCCGCATGATTGGCTAACTAGAAATTTGCATTAATGAGCAGGCGTACAGGTGTATCTAATAAAGTGGTGACTGAGTGTAGGTGTTAAATTTCCAGATTATTTACTGCCGAGGTAGAATATGAACTCAGAGCCCCAGGCAGTTAGGCCAGGGCTCTGAATTCCTAGTCTAATAGCTTCATTCCTGGTCCCCTATCTGTGCATCAACAAGTAATGAGCAACCTCACTTGTCCCCTGATCCATGAATTCTTGCTTCAGAAGATGCAAGTGATTTTGCATCAGAACCCTGATACTCACACCTGTGAAGAAAGGTAGTCATTGTACACAGGATCCAGCTTTGAAGAAGTTTCTTTGTCTAACTAAGAGAGCATGCATTAGAATTTGAATGTGGCAGAAACCTTAAGAGTAAAGCAGTGCTGTGCATGCATGCCACAGATGATTTGCATGAGCCAACCTGATGTGACTTTGAGCCAGGTCAAGTCAAGCCAAGTCAATTGTCATGAGATACAGGTACAATAAACAACTTGCTTGCAGCAGCATAGCAGGCATGTACACTAAAGGCTGATTTATACTTGTGCATACTAGCTTATGCCGTAGCCTACGCAAGTGGGCTACGCCGTTGTGAGCATTTATTCTTGTGCATTGGTGTGTCTGCCTCACTCTACAATTCACCACCAAAACGCTAGTTGGCGTTGGGGTTTCTATGCTACTGTGTTGAGTTTCTTCGTGTTGAAACTCAACACTAAGAAACTCAAACTTCGAACAATGGTGACTGAAACTGAAGGAGGGTGAATTTTCTGTGCTTGTCCGGCCACTGATAGACATGGACGAGGAAATGCATTTCAAATATTTTCGGATGTCGGCAGGTAGATTTAATGATTTGGTTCATTGTCTCCAACAATTTATTTTGCATCAGTATACGCACAGTATACTCAGAGACTGGCAATCACCATTCAAGTTTTAGCTTCAGGGAGAAGTCAACGGGCTGTAGCAGTTGGCTACAAACTGGTGTCAAGCACAGGGTCTTCCACAATTTCGGAGGTCTGTAAAGCTTTATGGAAAGCATTGCAGCCAGAGTTCCTTCCCTGCCCTTCAGTTGCCCAATGGGAAGTTATTGCAGCATAGGAGGAAATGCGATGCTCCCAAGCGGACCAATCACAGTTGTTTTGGTCTGCGTCGCTGCGACACGTAGTTACATTTTGGGAGAGGTGCGCATTAGGCTATGGCATAGGGTTTGGCGTAGAGTACAGCTTAGAGTACGTGGCTACGCCATACCTATGGCATACATTTGACGCACAAGCATAAATCAGCCTTCAGTTGCCACTTTATTACGTACACTTAATAAAATGGTGGCCACTGAGTGTATGTTTGTGGTCTTCTGCTACCGTAGCCCATCCACTTCAGGGTTCGATGTGTTGTGCATTCAAAGATGCTCTTCTGCACACCACTGTTGTAACGCGTGGTTATTTGAGTTGCTGTCGCTTTCCTGTCAACTTGAACCATTCTGACCATTCTCCTCTCACCTCTCTCATTAACAAGGTGTTTTCGCCAGCAGATCTGCCGCACATTGGATGCTTTTATGTTTTTTGCACCATTCTCTATAAACTCTGCACAGTAGTTAGCGCGACACTATTCTAGCTCAGGGCATCGGAAGTTCGATCCCAGTGTCCTCTGTAAGGAACCTGTACGTCCTCTTCGTGGAATGTGTGGCTTTTCCCCAGGTACCCCGTTTCCTCCCACAGTCCAAAGATGTATCATGTAGGTTAATTGTCATTGAAAATTATCCAGTGAATAGGTTAGGGTTAGATCAGGGTTGGCAGGGTTTGCTAGGGTGGTGTGGCTTGAAGGACCAGAAGAGACTACTCTTTGTGTATCTCTAAATAAAATAAAATAAAATAAAATCCCAGGAGATCAGTTGTTTCTGAGATACTCAAACCACACTGCCTGGTACCAACAATCATTGTACAGTCACATTCCTTCTGTATTCTGAGGTTTTGTCTGAAAAACAACCGAACCACTTGACCATGACTGCATGGTTTTATGAATTGAGCTGCCGCCAAATGATTGGCTGATGAGATATACGTATTTACAATAATGAGCAGGGTGTTCAGATGAACCTAATATTGTTACCCTGAGTGTAAATCAGACATAAATAATACAAGACAACGAAAAGGGAATGAAAGACAATATACCCTTACATGTAAGCAGTCTAGATCTGGTTTCACCTCCACACATGCTACCTAACTTGCTGAATTCCTCCAACATTTTGTTTTTACTTTGCTCCAGATTACAGAATCTGCATTCTCAAGTGTCTCTATTCTAAATCTGCCATTGTATTCCTCACTGGATTTCCCAGCCTGCTCCTTACTGAAACAATACTATGTCACTCTCTGCTACTTTCCAGTAACCTCATTCCTTTGTACATCTTAATTTTCTTCTCTTATTCAGTGTGCTGATGCCCATTCTCTTGAAAATTTATTTTCTAACTAATGAAAGATAATCTATCAGAAACATTAGCTCTATCCTTTTTTTTTCCTTCCATTAATACTGAGAATCTCCAGCATTTTCTGTTTTGAATCTCCCCAACTACATGAAAAAACCTGCCCAAGGAGAACTTGGGGACCTTGATCCCAGTCCTATCAAGATGTCATCTATCCTTTTGAGGTAGGTGCACCTCTCTCAGAACCAGTCCCAATGTCTTCCAAGACTAAAGTTTTCTCACCTGAGGATTGTGAAAAAAATACATACACTGCACACACACACACACACACACACCCTGATACATGTATATAATTACAGTCAAGTGGGTGAAGTGGTAACTGTTTACCACAATTGCCGGATGTGCCATCCCCAATATTGTTTGTAGAATTGGATGGAAGGAGGGTTGGTGGGGATACAACCCTGTATAACCCTGCCCAACCCTGCCCAATTCCCTCATGATAGTAACTTATGTTCAAAGTAAATTTAATACCACCTAGAGATTCATTTTCTTGCAGGTATTCACAGTAAGACAAATAAATATGATAAAAGCTGTGAAAAACTATACACAAAGACTGACAAGCAATGTGCTAAAGAAGTCAAACTACATAAATACAAAAGAAACAAATAATAACAATATTAAATAAATAAATAGATCAATAGGTAGAACTGAGGACATGAGTTGTAGAGTTTGTGGAAATGAGTCCATAGGTTGTGAAATCAGTTCAGTGTTGAAGAGGTGAAATTATCCACACTGGTACAGGAGCCTAATGGTTGAAGGCTAATAACTGTTCCTGAAGCAGGAAGTACGGGACCTAAGGCTCCTGTACCTCTTGCCCAATGGAACAGCAAGAACTTATGCCTCAATGTTCTCCTTGACTTTAAATATAACAATGGTGAAAAAGAAATCCTCTACCACTCCATTCTATGTTATTTTGACCAACATTAAGACATGCTTTCACCAAGCACTTAACTTCAAATGTAATAACCTGGATTATGGCTATTCAGTGAAAGAGGATTCTTAAATTCATGGCCAATGTTTTAAATCGCTAGAGTTAGAAACTCCTACAACCACCAAAGAAACCAGAACTCGATTGTTTGGAGCCAACAGACCACCCACTCCTGCAGGTAAGTCTGAAGGCAATAGTGCATTCAGTTTGCAGCAGAATACAGCAATGAGGTGGTTCTCCCATGCAGGCGAAGCATGCCAGTCGTCGTGGTGAGTGAAAGGTTTACCAATTAGATGACAATGGGCTAGTCATGTTCAATGCTACATAATATTTCAAAAGTATACAGTTAAGAATGATACAATTATTTAAAACATATAATATGAATTAAACTAAACCTTTCCTATGCAGGAGATGAGGGGTCAGATACACCAGGGCTGTGACCCATAAAGTGGCTCTAGCCAACAGATTCCCCCAGACATCTAGCAGAAGGGAAGAAGGTGTTATCGCAGTATGCGGCTTCAGCACAGTGTTGTTCCAGTCAGGTGTATGAAAGTAGCGGGAGATTCAAAAAAAAGCTACAGATGCTGAAAATCTAAAATAAAAACAGGAAAAACTGGAAATACTCTGCAGGTCAGTTGGCATCTGCAGAAAAGAAACAAAGCTAATGTTTGTGGTTGAACAACCTTTCTAGCATCATCTGCTTTTATAAAAGGGAAGCACGTAGCATCCACTTTGTCTGAAGGGCATTTGATGGCTCTGGGCTTGTACTCAATGCAGTTAAGAAGAATGAGGAGGATCTCATTGATACATATTGAATATTGTAAGTATAGATAAAATAGACATGGAGAGGGTGTTTCCTATAGTGCAGGAGTCTAGGATCGGAGGGCACAGCCTCAGATTAGAGGGATGTCCATTTAGAACAGAGTTGATGAAGAACTTATTGAGCTGAGGGGTGGAGGTTTTTGCATTGGTGGAATTCATTGCCACAGATGGCCAAATCCTTGAGTATTGAGTATATTTAAAGCAGAGGTTGACAGTTCTTGACTAATAAGGACATAAAAAGTTACGGGGAGAAGGCAGAAAAACGAAATTGAGAGGGATAAAAAAAAACAGCCATGATGGAATGGCAGAGCAATTTCGATGGGCTGATTGGCCTAAGGCTCCTATGTCTTATGGTCTCAGGCAGGGAAAATATCAGGCTAAAAAAAGGAAAAAAGGAAAACAACAGGAATTCTGCAGATGCTGGAAATTCAAGCAACACACATAAAAGTTGCTGGTGAACGCCGCAGGCCAGGCAGCATCTCTAGGAAGAGGTGCAGTCGACGTTTCAGGCCGAGACCCTTCGTCAGGACTAAAAGGAAACTTTTTTTGGGAACACAGAGGAGATAAAACCATTTCCTGAATTGGTGAGTAGAACAATGTAACAGCTGAGTGTTGAATACTGTCAGACATGGAAATTACTATCAGGCTACATTTGATATTGTTAGGATTCAAGCTTGAATCACATTTCAAGGTTCAATTGCTACTTGTGATATGGACAATGCAGATACATGCATTTCACGTAACACAGAATTATTTCACATTTAAGATGCCTCGCAAATTGATTGATTTCCTCCAGGAGCTGATGCTAAAGTAATAAATACAACTTAACAGAATATTTTCTTCTACAATGCTTAAACAAATTACATTGTTTTGCGGGAAGCATAAAAGAAAACAATTAGGGTGCTGGATCTTACGTGAGGACAGGTTGCCAACAGAAAGCTGAAACAACAGAAAGCTGCTGTGTTGATCACTTCATTTTATTTTTCAAGCAAAGAGATGAAATTGCTTTAATGCTTAGCCAAGATGCCAAACAACTTAAATAGCTCTGACAAATCAACCATACTAATTAAAAACACGTTCACTCACCCCTCTCTGTATTGGAATTTTCCAGCGTTGCTTGGTGTCCTGGAGTTCTGTCTGTTTTACCTTTTACGACAACCAAGAAGAAGGTACTGTAACAATGAATCATCACAGTCTCGTCAGAGGTGGCAATGGCATTTTGCTAAATTCTTACAGAAATTAGCAATTAGGTCCATTTTTTTGGGGCGGATGCAGTCTAAACCCATTGAAGATCTTTTTGCATATTTTTGAAATTTGCTGGAGACTGGGCTCTGTAATGCTGAACATCTCAGGGGGAAGTCACAAAGGAACATCCACTCAAACCTCCAGTAGAATATGATTGAACATACTTCAAACCTGCTTTTAGCACTCACATTTTGGGCCCCACCATTGTTGAGGATGGGGATATTCTCGGAGCCCCTTCCTCCCAGCAACCGTTTAATTGTCCGTCATCATTCATGGCTCGTGTGTCAGGGCTGCAGAGATTTGATTGTCAAATCGCTCTGCTTGGACCTTAGCATTCAGATTTTTTTGTTTTGTGTTCTCGTAGAGTTACATTGCAACATCAGGCAGCATCTTCAGAATTCAGATTAAAGCATTTATTGTTTCAATGCAAAGGTTCTTCAACCTGTAATGTCAACTCTGTGTTGGATGTTGCCAGCCTTGCTGAGTGTTCCAGCATTTTCTGATTTTAGATTAAATGTGATAGGAAGGCTGTTTATGTCATCTTAAGAACCTAAGGTGATACCAGTGGTTGTGTTGGAGGTTGTGCCAAGGTCCTACAAACAGGATAATCACCAGATATCAAATCTACTGTAAGCAAGCTGGCTTTAGCATAAATGCTGGTCAGGATCTTCTTTTTAAAATTGACATTGCATCCCATCTCAGATGAAAGATGGCTCTTCTGGCAGGGCAATGCTTCTGTGGATGTGCTGGAGTGTCACCCTGGAACACATGCATTAATCCCTAGATAGGCCATTCAACTGAATGTTATTAGGTAGGATTCCAATGTAACATGAGACTCTTGGCATATACCACCCACTCATTCCTTAATTGTGCACTGGTGATGAATTTGGAGCTCATCACATCTGAAATGTCCAATCTCCAGGCCCTCAACTGGTGAACTAAATCCTACACAAACCACAATCATCCAAAGATTTGTCTCTTCTCTAGACCCACACATGGAGATGCCTCTCACCTGGCCTGCAAACACTAACCACCTGACTCCCTGTCAACTTTAACCCACCTGACCACTGACACTTACTGCCAACAACACTACCATGGCTACCCCTCCCCCCACTGCCACTTGACATTGATTGCAGGACCCTGACTCAACAACCTTCTCTGACCACACTGCGCCGTATCCCCTTCTGAACCGAATATTCCGATGAATTCTTAGTTTTTCAGTTGCTGAGTAAAGATCTGGTTTTAAGCTCACAGTGAACTTGTGGAAAAATCATTTGGAATATTGATAAAGGATAAACAAAGTTTAACACCATTTTTATCCACTATTTTTCTTTACCAAAGATTAAAAGGTAACGCTGTCTATAGTGGGTGATACTGAATCTCACCTTAGTCACAAAGGCCATTGACAATTGGAGAATAAGGCTATAGGATGTTGTAATTCTACTTATGGTATACAAGAAAGTTTGACAAATCTTTGGCATGAAATAATTTCAAGTTCCTCGTGGTGAACTTTATCCCTGCATCATTTTTTCTCACCTTGTGTAGAACCCTGGGTTCACTCACATACAACCTGCATTCCTCTGCAATAACATCCAATAACTGGCGCCAGAATTGAGACAGCTATTCAGACAGAACAGTCAAGAAAGAACTTGAATCAAAAACATGGAATAATACCTTTCAGTCATCCACTATTGTGTTCTGGCTACCAGCAGGATAGACACACTAGAGGCAATGCCACAGTGGTGTATAAATGGGAGTAAGGGGCCAATGAAGTCTGTAACATTGACTCCAGACCCCTTGAAATGTTTCACGCCATTAGTTCAAACATCCTTCCCTTTCACGGTTCATCTTACTCCAAAATGAGTATCACTGGAAGAAATTCATTGATGTGGGATGTCAATGTCCATCACCAAAAGAGGCTTTGTGATGTCAATGCTGACTGAGGTCCTGTCAGAATGTGCCCATATCATGTTGCTAAGAAAATGAATACAGAAGAGGAAAAATTGATTTGACTGTATCCTCAACCCACTGACCTTTTGGAGATCTATCTGTCGGCAACAGTACCATTTGGATTGACCACCACACAGTCATTGTATGAACTAGGTTTTGTCTTCACACGAAGGATCCCTTCCAACATGCTTTTTGGCACCCCCACTATGTTAAGTGACATAGAGCAGATCTGCCAGTTCAAAACTGGGCATCCATGTGCCATTGTGTGCCATGACCAAAAGCAAAACTGTACACTACTATCTGGAGCTTCATGAATCCAGCCTATCCCTGAACCTTGTATTAAAGGCATTCTGGCTCAATGATGAGTTAGACGAGTATGCTAGGAACAATATTCGTTGTATCCAAAAATGAAGCACTGTGATACAGGATCTTAGGTATGCTAAATTAAGAAATCAAAAGTGATGGGTTCCAATAATGCCCATCTGAGGTACTCTAGGCTTGTGCTCCAGGGCTGTGTCTTTAGGCATCTATCTGACAAAGAGGATTATTGCCCAGTCTTGACAAAGCAGGAGAAATCTAATTCTAACTGTTATACACTGTGATTCCTATCAGGACCTAATTCTAAGCACCACAGCCCAAGGACTGATAGATTTCTTCTCATCAAGCTTTACAAAATTTCACTGATGTATTTCCATACATTATGGCCAAAAGCAATTAGTGTTAGGGAATGAGGAGGTGGTGAGCAGTTTCATGAGAGGTAGTGGGTGAAGGTGTTGTTCAGGCCTCGCATGCTGACCAGAGAACTACAGTATTAGATGGATTTTGTCAACAGTAGCAAGTGACTCCATAATAACTGGCAGGAGAATTTCTCCCCACAGTCAACTCAAAATAAGCATGTGCTGCAATATGGATAACCCGCCTCTTCCTCCTCATCCTCCCTCTTCCCCCTCCTGCCTCTCCACTCCTGTCTTCCATTCTGTTCACCGTATAGCTGGTGGCCAGAGCAATGTCTTCATGATGGTGAGGTGTCAGAATCAGTTTTGATATCACTGACATATGTCATGAAGTTTGTTGCCTTCCAACAATGGAAAGCAACAATGTACAGTGTACAGTGAAATACATAAAAAGGAAAATTATTATTTTTATTATATTATTTATTTAGAGTTACAACACAGTCACAGGCCCTTCTGGCCCAATGAGCTTGCGCTGCCCAATTTACACCCACATGACCGATTAACCTGTATGTTTTTGGAATGTGGGAGGAAACTGGAGCAGCTGGTGGAAACCCATAATGTCACGAAGTGAATGTAAAACTCCTTGCGTTCAGTGGTGGGAATTGAACCCAGGTCACTGGTGTAGTAAGGCATTACACTATCTGCTACATACCATGCCACCCTATTACATAGGATATATATAAAATTAATTAAGTAGTATAAGAAGAGCAAAAATAGTAAGATAGTGTTCACAGGTTGTTTTATTGTCCATTCATAAATCTGATGGCAAAAAGAAAGAAGCTGTTCCTAAAACATCGAGTGTGTGTCTTCAGACTCCTGTACCTCCTCTCTGAATGTGGCAATGAGAAGAGGGCATATTCTTGGTGATGAGGGCTGCTAATGGTGGATGCCTCCTTTTTGAAGCATTGCCTTTTGAAGATGTCCTTAATGCTGTGGAGGCTGGAGCCCACGATGGAGCTGGCTGGGTTTGCAATCCTTGCAGCTTTTTCCAATCCGATGCAGTGGTCCCTCCGTACTAGGCCATGATACAACCAGTTAGGATGCTCTTCACAGAATAATTCAACAGTCCACAACAAATGCCACCTCCGTTCTGCTGAGTCCTGCAAGTCTCCTAAAAAAAGAACCATATAGTGGGAGCATTGCTTCAGGTCAACAATAATCCATCGTTTCACATTTTATATGGACGATGCACAGGTTCTATTCACAGTGTGTGCTTGTGAGTACATTATGCTCAATAGTAATGAGGTATATCATCAGTGGATAGCCCTTATCACCCTTTAACCATGCTGACTGCTTCAACATATAGTGGTAAATTCAACCAAACATTATATCAGTTGACCTCATGCAACATTTTCTCAGTTTTACTAAGCAGCATTCATAAATTGGGAAGTTAGCACACTGTGTTAACACCCAAGGAGTCAGAAGCCTAGCAAGTTGGAAATAACAAGACGGTAGTGATTTGTTTGTAGCGAGTTGGAAAGCAATGGGTCCGCTCTAAGACACCTCCAAAGCCTCAGTGAAAAATGGCAAGTTGGCTGTTACACTGGTGATAAAAAGCTAACAAGAACCTGTGATGCTTCAGAGAGCTTACACAGTGATGAGGTCCACACAAGGAATGAAGAATTTGTATGAAATGCCAGGAGAAATTAATTCCATGTTCCTCAGTATCAATAACTTTAATTCTCTTTTGAACACTGGAAAAGCACATGAACCTTGGACCAACATTCACAGGGAGAGTTCCTCCCCTCCCCCCCCACCACCACCACCACCATCAGGGACTCAGAGAACACTGTGTTCAGTGCCTTTAAGAGTAATAGTATAGAGTGCTTCTACTTTGTCTTTGCATTTATGAGTTTGAATACAGCAACTCTACCTTTCACCAGTTGTCAATATGTTAGTTTAATATTAATGCAAGTTTGGAACAAGGACAAGCTGCCATCTGTTTGAACCTCTCAAACTCTCCAACACATGCAAAATAACTACCACCCTGCAAACGTCACTGCTCTACGTGGGAAACTTTGTTCTCCATTTCTCTCAGACAGCAGCACTCTTCTGCTATTCCCTCATAGCTTCATCTCCTCTCATCATTACTGCAGTGTCTATAGGTTCTTTAGTTCTGCAACTTCCATTAGTAAATAACACAGGTTGCTTACTGGAGAGAGCATCCTTTACTGAAGGCAGTAGCTCTCAATCTACAGCAGTGGCTAGCACAACAATGTATCAATATACATGGCACAATGCTCTTAAAGGTTCACTTATTCGCACTACATGGAGGACCCCTCTCCACAGCCCTCCCTTACATTTCCTTTCTTTACTGTAGAGACACCAATGCAGTGTCAGTACTGAATTATGTAGTATCAGTGTACAGCAAATCAATACCAAACCACTGACATAGTGAAGATACGATGTTGTGAAGTAATTCTTCTCAGATCCTTGCATTTTGTTCTGACCCGACAAACATTTTGTCTAATTTTTAGTAATAATACTGAAGATACATTGAAGCACAGATGGGCAACAAGCTAAAATCTGGCACAAAAGTGATGTCAAAGCTAACACTGGGAAGTCTTTATTTATGCCCAATGATAAATACTTGGCAAAGTGCTGGCAAAGAATCTGGAATCATTCCAATGCTGTTTGACATTTTGGTGGGATAGCCGCAGGTTTATTTACAAGGATAAACAGTGGGCTAAATGGCCACTCGAATCTAAAGCTAAACGAACCCTCACTGTCAGTTTTATCCTAAATTTAAAATATTCTCCTTGTACACATTCATGCTAGGGTGCAAGCTCTGGCTAAACCGGACACAGCAGGGTTTGTCTAATGTCACCTCCCTTGAACGGTACTACACAGGAAACTGAGAGATTGCTTACTCTCCCAGTGGGTTTGTCATCTCACTTGGCTCCTCCCCAAAACAGAAAATTGCAGTGGTGCATTTTTTTTGTAACTAATACTTGAAAAAATATAAAGTGATGTCACATGTCAAGAGAAACCATATTTGGACATTTTTACTTGAATCTTATCTCAGAATATTTTCAGTTTTTCCAGCACTCTAATCAGAAATTTTGCACATGTATGCTTCTTTAAAAGAGCCTGCAGTATGTTGCTTGAAAATTTCAAACTTTTCTCAACAGAGATACTGAATGGAGCAAAATACAAACTGCTGGAGGAACTCAGCAGGTTGAGCATCGCCTGTGAGGGAAGGTGTTGTTACAAGTTTCAGGTTGAAACCCTGTTTCAGTCCATATACTGTGGTGTTTATGGATTTCTCCCTGTTCTGTTACTATTTAACAAAGTTATAGTCATATATCTGATAACCCTACCATTTAGAATTTAGTCAAATTTCCATATGATGAACAACAGGTCCAAAACTTTCATTCAGCTTATTTGAAGTTATAGTATCACACCTTTCATTGGCATTACAATCTAATAATATAATTTAACCATGCAACGTTGGGAATAAACTAAGTCATACCTATAAATATCAAATACAATATTGATGTTTAAAATATTAACCAAATCGATGTATAGTTTCAAAATGATGCTGTCCATTTTTCTCTTGCTGGCACACACTACCTTAATTTCATAGTCGAAAATGCAGGAAAATAACATCGTTTAACACTATATATTGGATTTTTTTGCAATAAATACAATGGTGCTTTGGAAAATAGAATTTATTGGCCATGTGAAGAAAATAATTTTGCAAAGCAATACTAGCATAGGAATTGACATGATAGTTATAGCAAAGGTACAATTGCTGTAAGTAAAGAATTCTGTATTTTATTCCCATTCACATCAATTTCAATAGGTTTTTTTTACATTCAGTGGCCACTTTATTATGTACACCTGCACACTTGCTTGTTAATGCAAATATCTAATCAACCAATTGCGTGGCCACAAATCAGTGCATAAAAGCATGCAGATGTGGTCAAGAGGTTCAGTTGATGTTCAGGCTGAATATTAGTATGGGGAAGAATGTGATCTAAATGACACACACAAAAATTGCTGGTGAACGCAGCAGGCCAGGCAGCATCTATAGGAAGAGGTACAGTCAACATTTCAGGCCAAGACCTTTAGTCAGGACCTGACAATGCTTGCAAATTTATCTTCCCTTTTATTTGCTCTTGCTGTCAGTTGAATTTTAGTTTTTCATGTTTCCCACTTGTAGGTACCTTTTGTAGTTTATGACAAACATGAGAAAATCTGCAGATGCTGGAAATCCAAAGCAAAACACACCAAATGCTGGAGGAACTCAGCAGGTCAGGCAACATCTATGGAAAAGAATAAACAGTTGAACTTTCAGGCTGAGCCTCTTCTTAAGGACTGAAATTTATTTAGTTTATGCCTTCTTGAATATTTTCACATTTGGACAAATACGGTTGTTAAACATCTTCTTTAAAAAAAACACACACACACAATGACATATTGCCAATTTACCCAGCAACAGATCTGATCAATCTACCATTGACAATCTCTGGCTCATCACTTTGAATGAGTCATAACACAGTTAAAATCTAAGTAGCTGCTTTGCATTTCTTGCTTTCAAATTCTGCATGTAGGTATTAGTTAAATGTAGCTCATTGCCTATTACAGAAACTAATACTGAGGTACTGCATGATGGATGCTGTCTTCGAACAAGAAAGCATCCATCCCGAAGCTTTTAAATCATAGTCAGGGACTTCAAATAGGCTTGCCTGAGGAAAGCCCTGCCCAGTTACCATCAGCATACCAGTGGGATGTTGCTGGAACCTATAGCCTGTGCTGTATGCAGGATGTTCATTTGTTCCTTACTGCCACTAAATTTGTTCAAAACTAGTTTCTATAATGGCAGCATTCAAATGCCATTCCCTTCTCTCAGTTCCTTCGTCATTGCCGTATCTGTACCCAGGTGAGGCTTTCCTTTCCAGGATATCAGAGCTGTCCTTCTTCTTCAAAGAACAGGATTTCCCCTCCCCCACCATTGATGCTGCCTTCACCTTTATCTCCTTCGCTTCCTATAAAAACAAGCTCACGCCATCTTCCTGATGCCTTAACAGGGATAGAGCCCCTATTGTCCTCCCCATCATTCCACAAGCCTCCACATCTAACACATTGGGGGAACCTACAGAAAGCATCCGGTCCAGTATGAAAACCTGTGCTGATCAACTGGCCAGGGTTTTTACCAATATTTTTTAACTTCCCACTTCAGTAGTCTTAGGTACCCACCTGCTTCAATTATACCACTTTCTAAGAAGAATTTAATAACCTGCCTCAATGACTATCATCCAAAAGTGCTTGCAATCACTGTGATGAAGTGCTCAGAGAGGTTGGTGATGAAACATATCAAGTCTTGCCTGAGAAGTGACTTGAATCCACTCCAATTTGCCTATTAGCACAGCAGGTCCACATCAGATGCCATTTCATTGGTTCTTCACGCAACCTGGAACATCTGGACAGCGAAGATGCATACATCAGGATGCTCTTAATTGACTACAGCTCAGTGTTCAATACTATCTTGCTCTCAAAAATAGTCAATAAGTTTCATGATCTTGGTCTCAATACCTTTTTGTATAATTGGAAACACGAGGAATTCTGCAGATGCTGGAAATTCAAGCAACACAGATCAAAGTTGCTGGTGAACGCAGCAGGTCAGGCAGCATCTCTAGGAAGAGGTACAGTCGACGTTTCAGGCCGAGACGAAGGGTCTCTGGATAACTGGATCCTTGATATCCTCACTTGCAGACCCCAGTCAGTTCGGATTGGCAATAGCTTCTCCTCCACAATCTCCATCAACACAGGTGTACCACAAGGCTGTGTGCTTAGCCCCCTGCTTTACTCGTTTATGACTGTGAGTCTAAGCACAGCTCCAGTGCTATATTTAAATTTGCTGACGACATTATTGTGGTTGGATAAATCCAAGGTGACCAATCAGCATGTAGGATGGAGATTGAAAATCTGGCTGAGTGCTGCCACAACAACAACCTCTCACTCAGTGTCAGCAATTCCAAGGAACTGATTATTGAGGAGGAAACCAGAGGTTCATGAATCATTCCTCAACAGGGGATCAGAGGCAGAGTGAGTCAGTAACTTTAAATTCCTTGATGTTAACATTTCAGAGGACCTGTTCTGGGCCCAGCACATAAGTGCAACTACGGAGAATTGCAATTACGGCAGCACCTCTACTTACTTAGAAGTCAGCAAGGATTCAGCATGACATCTAAAACTTTGACAAACCTCTATAGACGTGTCCGAGAGTATATTGACTGGTTGCCTCAAAGCCTGGAATGGAAATACCAATACACATGAATGGAAAATCCTACAAAAAAATTGTGGATATGGCGCAGTCCATCACAGGTAAAGCCTTCCCCAGAACTGAGCACACCTACATGGAGCACTAATGAGGGAAAGCGGCACCCATCATCAAGGCTTTCAACCTCACAGGTCATGCTCTCTTCTTGGTACTGCCATCTGGAAGAAGGTACAGGAGCCTCAGGACCTACTCCACGACATTCAGGAACAATTATTACTGCTCAACCATCAGGCTCTTGAGGCAGTGGGGGTAACTTCACTCATCAATGAACTGTTCCCACATCCTATAGACTCATTTTTGTGGACTCTTCATCTCATGTTCTTGATATTTATTGTTTAATTATTTATTACTATTATTTTTCTTTTTTATTTCCATGGTTTGTTATCTTTTGCATGTTGGTTGGTTGTCCGTCCTGTTGGGTACAGTCTTTCATTGATTTTATTCTATTTCTTGGACTTCTGGAGTATGACTAAAAGAAAATCAATCTCAGGATTGTATATGGTGACGTATACATACTTTGATAATAAATTCATTTTGAATTTTTAACATTATTTTCCACAACTTCCACCATCTTCAACAGGACCCTATCACTCAACACACCTTTACCTCACCCCCACTCTCTGCTTTCCACGGTGATCACTCCCTCCATGATTCCCTTATCCATTCATTCCCCCCTGCTAATCTCCCACCTGTAAGCAGCAGAAGTGCTACAATTGTCCATTCATCTCCTCGCTCCACTCTATGCAGAGCCACAAACAGTTCTTCCAGGTGAGGCAAAACTTCACCTGCTAATTTACTGGGGTCATCTATTGTAGCCGGTGCTTCTGATGCGGCCTCCTCTACATTGGTGAGGCCCATCGTAGACGGGGGCCCCTTTGTTGAGTACCACGGCTCCATCCACAAAAAGTGGAAGTTACTGGCGGCCAACCATTTCAATTCCTGGTCCCATTCCCATTGCGACATATTGGTCCATGGTCTCCTCATCTTCCACGATGAAGCCACTCTCAGGTTGGAGGAGCAACACATCATATTCCATGCAGATAATGTCCAAACTGATGGTATGAGCTTTGATCTCTCCAACTTCCCATCATTTCCTCCCCTCCCTTTACTCTTCTACACTTCCCCACTCTTACCTCTTCTCCTCACCCACCTATCAACTACCCTTTGTGCCCCTCCTTCTTCCCTTTCTCCTATGATCCTGTCTTCTCTCCTATCAGATTCCTTCTTCTCCAATCCTTTGCCTTTTCCACCTATCACCTCCCAGTTTCTTACTCCATCCCCCCCTCCCCCACCACCAAGCTCCACCTATCACCTTCTCGCTTGTGCCCCTTCCCATTCTGGCTTCTTTTCCCTCCTTTTCCAATCCTGATGAAGGATCTCAGCCCGAAACTTTGACTGTTGTTCATTTTGATGTTGCTTGACTTGCTGAGCTCCTCTAGCATTGTGTGTGTGAGTTGTTCATAAGACAAGAACAAGACTGGAAAGTGGCAAAGGTGGTTGCGAACATTTCAGTACTGTTTTTTGCATTCATGTGCTTGGCTCTGCTGTTATGAAGGATGGAATATTTACAAATTCTCTTTCCATTAGTTACTTAGTGTAACTAATCATGTTCAATTGGCTGTGATAAACAGCAGGTGATAATCTGCTCTCTGGTTCGGGACCACTTTGCTCAGTCCATGAAAAACTACCTCTGTCGTAGTTATCACCCGGTGCTGCCCTGAGAGACTCTTTTATATCATTTAAGTGAACTTGGGTTTACCCAACCCCACCACCTCCTGTCTTAATAGTAATGGCAGCTTGAGGGATATGATGGAGCACAATGTCACAGATATATATATATTTTTTTTCTCTCTCTGCCAGTGACAATCAGCAACTCCTGAATGCTGGACTCTGGGCTGCTAAGTCTCTTTTGAGCCCATCCAGCTGTAGCTCAGCATGCACACCTTTTGTCTCAATCAGGAGATCTTAGGTTCAAATCCCAATTCAGCAGAACAGTACAATCCATGATCAGTAGAATTTTCATTTGAGGTTAAAATTTATTGTATTTTATCTATTTTTAATTTAAAATGCTTAATATTTGATATAATCAGGATAGATAATGAATACATTTTGTTTGAAATTTACTGACCTCAGCTGAGCTGCTGAATTAACAGATTGATTTGCATGTAGACCACTGATTAATGAACACATAATCATCAAATTCCATTTTTCATGAAAAGGTTGACAGATTTTTCACGAAAAAAACATTAATCACTGGAAGTTAAGTTAGTAGTGCCATGAACTGATATTATGCATCACATCATTGCGGTGCCACTCCTGCATGCTACTGTTAAATATGTGGCATAAACTGTAAAGACTTTATATTCCTGTGTATGTTAACAATAAATATTCATATCTCTCTGACATAAATTGTAAATATTTTGTAGCCCTCTCCGTGTATTTGTTCAAATCAACTACTCAACTGATTACAATTACATTTTCGAATGTATTGGCGAACCACATTATTGCCCGCAAAACATGAATTTTAATTGTAATCCCTATTACATATCATCACTCGTAAACAGTAGTGATGGCAAAACTGGGTTAGTAGCTGTACCATTCAGCACAAGGCATTAAAATTTTACCTCAATAACGTAAACGCAACATTAAAAAAAATACAATATTGTGGCCGTGCCAAAGCACAGGGAATCGAGAGTAATTACCGAAGTAATGGAAGAAATCTTTAATCGAATAGTTTAGATGAAGTCCTTAATACAAATTATATTTTAGCAGCAGTATATGATAATGTACAATGGGAATGGAATGAATCCATTACTGACGATAAAGTGTACAGCTATGGAGACTCTAACCTTGTTTATTTTATTACTGGGCCTCCAAAAACTAAGACCAATTAGACTTTCGCAATGGTACGCAAAAACGGCGAACGCATAAGACTGCAAGTGTGCAGGCTCCACAATTTAAACCTATTCCGGCGAGATTCCAGCTCGACAATTAATTCCCCAATTTGGTGCGCCACCGCTGCCTCCTCCGGCAAACGTTGACACCTCCCGTGGCTCCGCTTGACGCCCCCCCCACCCCCGGCCTGTAGGAGACCGCCGGGCGCAGAAGCGCATGCGGGGACAACGCGCGTGAACGTTCGGAGGTCGTCCCTCGCGAGAACGGCCCGGCGTACTGAGGGAGCGGGGGGAAAAAAAGACCTCGCGAGGGTGGCGTGCACGTACGTAGGCGCGCGAGAGGAGCCGTTGAGCAGTGCGCGAGACTGAGTGAGGCGGCCGGGGAGCGGCAGTCGGCAGCTCCAGTGTCGCGTTTCCTTCTCTTTGAGTCGCGTCGCCCCGGGGAGTCGAGGCCGCTCGGATATTTGGTTCGGTTTCCCAGCCGCCACTTCTCTGCGAGGGTTTGGCGTTAGGGCCAAGTTGCCTCTCCGTCCACCGCACCTTGCACCTCACTCACACCGCCCGCCCCCACACCGAGGATGTCGAGTCGCGAAGAGGAACGCAGGAAGCTGGCCGATATCATTAACCACTGGAACGCCAACCGCCTGGACCTGTTCGAGATCAGCCAGCCGACCGAGGTAAGAGCTCCCGGCCGGCCCCGGTGCAATTTCGGGGCAGTTTCACCTCACCTCACTTCCCCCCCCCCACCTCACACTGAGCTGGGCTACTGGCCTAGGGGTCAACGAGTCCAGGCGGCCGAGTTACCGAGCTCTCCCTCTCTGGTGTGAGGGTCCGACTTCTGGCGAGGCGCTGCCGACAACAAAAGGCAGCCGGAGCCCGAGCTGGTGGGGTGGGGTGGGGTGGGGAGGGGGGGAGGAGGAGGAGGAGGGTGCTTCGTAGTCGAGATAATGAAAGATCGAGATTTCCTTTGATGTGCTGCTGTGTTGTAACGCGGATGATGTCCCCGCTGTTCCCCGGCACGGAGTGGAAGGGCGTGCCGGCCCCTGCTGCTCGCAGCTGCTTAACCAGGCTACCCGGGCGCAATCTGAGAGAATCATTCTCTGGGTGTAACTTTTTATATAAAATAGGATTACATTTGACTCAGAATTCTATGTAGTTTGAAGGTTTGCTTCATTTTCTCCCCTTTTTGTTCCCTGTCCTTGGACCCATCCGTGGGCTCAACGTTCACACACCAGGATTTTTCGTTGAGAGTTGTTCCTGTTGAATTCTAAGTGGTCCTTTGGAGCGTTCAATGATGGCACATTCGTTTGCACAAATTGTAGAATGTTGCGATTTTCACAAATGGTTCAGTTAAAAAAGTGGGAATGGCATATAGTAGGCTTGAACGAATCATTTCGTTTTCATGTTAGAAGTAATAGATTATCTTTTAAATCAGAAACAAGTTATAAGCAGTCTCATGCTTCGATTATATAAATATTATTTTATACGGAATAATATACAGATATAATTAATAGAATTATAATATACAGAATGTCCAAAATGAAAAGTCTAAACTTTATCGGACAAGGACCCATCTGACATTTTCTCAAAACTCGTGTATTGTCTTTTAAACGCTTTTTTTTGTTGCTTCTATGCTTGTTCCAATTTTTCAGACTGTTAAAGTGTAGGTAAAGTGTGGACCAGTGTAAAGAATGTTACCATAAGATAGATGATGCAATGTTTGGGAAGTTTTTTTATTATTGGGCAGCACAACTTCATCATGCCAGAACCCTGACAAATGCAAAAAAGTCATAATATCTTAGAAATCCCAGTTCAGGAAGTGCAGCTTTAATATATCAAAAGGAACTTGTATGTTATTATATAGACTTAATAGCTAACTGTTTTGAATGTTAGTTGTCTTGAGAGGTGATGTTTCCATCCTCACTATTTGTCATTGGTTCTGGTATAATGTCTAGTAGGCTATGCATTGTATGTGGTTTTTAAAATGTGTCAAACCACCAGCAATCAAGAATGTGCAGCCTGTAGTCCAAGTCCCTCATGTTGAAATTGGAGCTCTGGCATGATAAAACACAATGTTGTTTTTGCATATATGTACATAAAAATGTTTAATTTGGTTATTAGAGATAAATTGTTAGGAATGTTGTTTTGGGTTGTATATATTCTAGTATAGAATGGACTACTATTGTGTTAAAACCTCAAATGAATTATTTCAAATATTGTGTAGGATCTCCGAAACATTTGACAATACTTATCATTGCTGCATTTATAAGTATAGGTTATAAGTTCTTGTGAGATTGAAACATAATTTACCAAGAACATGATTTTTTTCTACAAATGATCTACAGTTGAATGCAGAGCAAGTCTCTTTTCAGAGGTAGATTTTTGAGGATGAGAAAGGCATCGATGAAAAGTGGTTTGGAAAGGGGTCTGTACGTTGGGTTTTCATTCTGAGCTGTGGGGATGGGAAGGTTACAAATATAAAGGAGATAATTAGAACGAGCAAAACAGCTGCAGCCTTGGTATTGGTTTTCATGATGTACATTACAGCACAACCTACAACCCATTTGTAAAAACATATCTTTTGCCCCTTCATTTTCAAAGGTTCAATTTTTAACTTTAATTCAGGAAATCAGAATTTATAAAAGGCATTTTATTTATACTTTGTTTAATCTTCTGTATGATTTTATTCCAGATTTTAATGATGATGTGGAACTTCTCTAAAATGTTAAGATTTCTGTTTCTTCAAGTCATGTTGCATTCTTTATTTATCAATGGAGTGGATATATACCAAAAAATGTTATCTGATTTGAATCAGAATTGGATTATTTTACTGGAATGTAAAATAGCCTCTGGGCACACCAGTATCAAGCTAAGTTAAATGTTATTGTTTTCACTTGATATGGAATTTTTGATGTCTTGGGAAATTTGTCCATATTTTAGTGCTATGTATATCTGAAAGGTCCATATAATGTGCAGAGTATATCCTCATTAAAACAGGCTTGATGCAAATGCGATGCAATAGATATTCTCAAATCAGTACTTGTATGAAGGGTCAACATAAGCTTATTCAGAAATCTGTGAATCCAGATGTTTTTCACCAAATGATGGTTGAAGAATGTGTTGAGCAAATTACAGATTTGTACTTCTGGCTAGGTACTGGAGCATGTGATTAACCATAAAGAAATTGCTGCAGTGAATTCCTTCTTCACCTCCCCTCCCCCTCCCCACCAATAACAGGACCAATAGCTAATGTATACCACAGTAATTAGAATTGTATGTTAACATTGAGATGGTTAAGGCAGATTTGTGCCCCCACATTGATGGTAAAAGGGATGGATAATGGTTTAAAATTTGTATGTTATTCAATGAACCCGGAGTGAGAGCATTGTTGAGAATTATAACTAATAATACAGAACTACAAGACCATAATCATTTCCCTTTTTATTTATTTGATCAGACAGGAATAAAATACATTAGTGGTGTAGTTAAGATGTTCAAAATTAAAATGTACATTGATTTGCTGCTTCACATAATCTTAAAATATCAGTTTGGCAAGCATTTATTTTGTTTTTATTTCTGCAACTAATCCAGCAACAGTTTTCCACTAATTGGCCTGGTACTATAGGTAATATTTTTGCAGTTTATGAATTGGGAAGGTTATCTTGAAAGTTAAATACTGCCATCATTCTCCGGACTCCAAAAATCTGGCAATATTAAAGGGGAAAATTCTCAGGTTGCTGACAGCTCTATTTCCATAATACTGCACTTCTCAGATTGATCAGCTGATTGCTATAGTAGGGTATGTTTTCATGACCTCTGTACAGCTTATCATACTTGGCTTATGAGCAGGGTGCTTCTCACATTCTTGAGTAAAACATTTCAAAGTTTGGTCTGTATGGATTCCAAGTCTTGACAAGAAAGGTGAAGGTTATGTGTATATTCCCTCAACTAGTATCACTTCTTACGTAATTAAAGCGCAGTACTACTTCTTTTAAGGATCTGTGGCCATGAACTTCATTATTCCTGTAGCCGCTGTTAATGGTCTTCTTGCCAGAAAAGTGCCCATGCCCTTTTATTTCTTGTCTCTAAGCCACTAATATCTTATTTGCCCCTCATCCTTCAATCCTATTTTGACCTGATTTGTGAACACAAGACATTCTTCAGATGGTGGAAAATCAGAGCAACACTCAAAATGCTGGAGGAACTCAGTAGACCAGGCAGCATCCGTGGAAAGGAATAAATAGTTGAGTCTCGACCCGAAACATCCAGACCTGATTCCTGATGAAGGGTCTCTGCCTAAAATGTTGACTCTTTATTCATTTCTATAAATGCTGCCTGACCTGCTGCGTTTCTCCAACATTTTGTGTGTGTTGACCTGATTAGTCTTTGGGACCTTGGTAACATGCTATGTGAAATGTACAAAAAATACATTTAAAAATACTGTTGTCATTGGCTGTTTGTTACTGTAAGGCCAAGATATTAATCAACTAAACTTGAAGGATGTAATGATTTGTATGGGTGGCATTATGAAGTGAATTGCAGAAGATCATATTCCTTTGACTGTTTAATCTATGTGTAGGGTTTGGGTTTCAGGAACAAATTCCCTTTTCTACTTTTTTTTCATTTAGTTAATTAAGTTATCCACCAGTACTTCACCAAGGTGTCAGCAGTGGAAAGGGTGAGCAGTTTCAAGTTCCTGGGTTTCATCATCCCTGATGATCTATCCTGGGCCCGCCATATTGATGCAATTACGCTGAGTGCACACCAGCAGTTATATTTCAGCAGAGGTTTAAGGAGATTTGGTTATGTCACCAAAGACACTTGCTGGTTTGTACAGATGTTCTGCGGAGAGCGTTCTGACTGGTTACATCATCGTTTGGTATGAAGGGGTCATTGCCCAGGATTGAAATAAACTGTGGAGGGTTGTTAACACAGCCAGCTCCGTCATGGCAGTAGCCTCACCATTGTCGAGGACATCTTCAAAATGCGATGCCTCAAGAAGGCAGCACCCATCATTAAAAACCTCCACCATCCACTCAGGATATGTCCCCATCTCATTACTACCATTAGAGAGGAGGTACAGGAGTCTGAAGACACAATATATTTTTGACAGCTTCTTCCCCTTCACAATCCTGACGAAGGGTCTCGGCCTGAAACATCGACTGCACCTCTTCCTAGAGATGCTGCTTGGCCTGCTGCATTCACCAGCAACTTTGATGTGTGTTGTCTTCCCCTTTACAGTCGGGTTTCTGAACAGACAATAAACCATAAACACTACCTTACTATTTTGTTTTGCTCTCTTTTTAACTAATTTATTTTAAAATAATACTTCTACATGTTGAATTGTACTGCTGCCACAACAAATTTCACAGCATATGACAGTGGTAATAAAGCTGATTCTATTAGTGTTGCAAAATATAATAGTCACTTTAACACAATCTGTAATTCTTCAGAGCTGAATTAATGGTAACTTAGAATGAAAGCAATTGTGACAGATCTCATCTGTAGTTCAAAGTAATTTACAGCTGAATATAATTTTGTAGTTACAGTTACAATTTAATCAGATTTGGTACATGATTTAAGAATGAGAGAGTGTTTCATTTTCGTGCCACTCTTAATGTTGAAATTGTAAAACCTGTTTTCTCACTGGTAAACTGTCACTGAATTCTTCAGGGAGATTTACTTTTGGCTGAATGTACTGTAAACAGGATTATAGAAAAGTTAAAGAAGTTGCGTATAGAAGCCAATTCATTTGGGAATTTATGGTACACAATTTCTAATGCTGACTTCCTTTATAGGCCTGCAGTTGATCTCTAAGCTAATATCAGAAACTATTGGGAAACAGTTCATGTTTCAGCATCTTATCTTTTCACTTCAGATTTTTGTTTTCAAATTGTTTCGTTGATGAATTAAACTCTGGATGCGCACAAAGTACTATTAGCAAAAGGTTGAAAGCTATGGCTATGAGATTCAACTTGATGCATAAAATCTGATCCACAGTTTGGGAAATCTAGAAATAAGGCTAGAAAATAAGGGAGTTTTGTGTTGGACATGTGAATAATGTGGCCTAGTAATTAAATACATTTAATTTCATCGATTAAATGTTTATCAGAAATTCATTTGGGTGGGGATATAATGGTGGGCACAGATCATGCAGGAGCTTTGTCTGCCACAGGGTGAGTTAGCCAAACGGCTGTGAATTCTGGGTTAATTTGTCAAGCTTTTTGCTATCTTGTATTGTAGATATAGTTTTGACCAGTGAAGGCTACTAATTCATGTTTAATGATCAGTTTCTGACTGGAAAGTTTGGGAGTAATGGTGAAGCTTTAGTTTTACCAACTTTATCAGTTGATTTAGAGTGAGAGAGATTGGAATTGTATGTCTGCCCATCTTATGGTACAGAAGGCATTTGTAATGTTTTGCATCACAAATTAGATCCAAGTGCATGTTTAGATATAAACTGTCAGACTTTTTCATTATTGACTGTATGATGCCTTTTGAAGACCTCAAGACATTGTTTAGCATTTTGGCTTTGAGCAGGTTGTTTGTTGGCAGGACACTGATTGTATTCATTGAGGATTGTCAGCGACTGAACATGAGAGTTAAGCTGAGGGTGAGATCAACAATCCTGAGCCCTTGGCTAGGGACTGTTTAGAATGAATGCCATTCTCTATTACTGTTTAATATCAATGCGATTGAAATTGAGGGAAATTACCAGTTATACAGCATGGCATTCGTAAAATAGGCAAAAGCCTGTGGGGCTGGCAGTAAATCAGTAAAATTCCACTTTGTAAGTTGCCTGGCAACAGCAATACTTAATGTCTTTTGAGGGAGGAATCTGATTCATATACTCTTTAGGGATAAGCAGTGGAAGCCTTTGACCATAACCAGAATGTCTTAACCTCTGTAGACTCTTGAGCACTACCTGGGGTGATAAGCAAGTAGTCTACAGCTGTGTTCTGCATCAGTTTAGTGAGCTGCCATATAAGACTCAGTAGCATACAGCTGAACTTAACTACACAGTCACCTGGACATTGAAGCCACAAGTTTGTTGGCTCCCAATCCTGTCAAATGTGGTCCCTTCATGTCTCCATCAAGGTGTGGTTTCGTAGGCTGTGCAGGCTATCAGCTACGTGTGCAGAGGCTAGACTGGGGTACCATGTACTACATGGTTTCAAAGAATTCTTTTGGCTCTTGCTGCCCTCATTTCATTCACCGCCACTTTTGAAATTAGCAAAGTCCTGGCATAAAAAATGTACAAAAGTAGAGAAGTCTTTCAAGACTCAGTAACGTGATGGCTAATAAGTTTTGAAAGGGCATGTGTGTAATCTAATTGGTCTGCGTATTTTGTCGATTTGAATGCTTTTGAATGTGTTGTACATGGTTTCTGTGAAATAACACTACAATTATTAGTGACTGTCTGTGGAGTTTTCCCATTCTGTCCTTGACCACATTGGTTTCTGCTCGGTGCCTTGATTTACTCTTGCAACATAAAGATGTGTTGAATGCTAACTGGCTGCATGGCAACAGAATTACAGGTAGGCTGATGAGATTGCTTTGGTAGGATATGAAGTGTATCTTCTGCCTAAATGCCCCCACCTGGGTCATAGTATGTAAAGGTATTCCTTTGTGTATTGTTTAACATCAGTTGATATTTTGCTTGGAGCTCAGGGTGTGTTCTCAGAACACACTGGGTAGTGTTATTATGTATTGTATACCAAAAAAATGGTTTTGCTGATATCACTGCAGAAACCTAGTGTAAATCCCTGCTCTGCACAGGCACTGTTCCATCAATAAATCTCATCTTGCTTGTTTAAGGAAGCTGTTAGGGCAAGGATAATTATTGTTATTGTTCTGTACTGAGGTGTGAGGATCAGGATTGTACCTTGGTTTGGCACATTAAATTGCTGTTGGAAACTGGCAACACTTGTCTGTGATAACAGATTGCCTGAATCTTATGGTCTTCCTTATCACCGGTTGATAGAAGATGCTATCTTCCCTCTGGACTGGAGAGAGCTGTGCAGATGAATGGCGAGAAATGGCAGCTTCCATTCCATCCAGCAAGTAGCAATAAGGGACACAGTATGGTATGAGTTGTCAGTACTAGCTTGAGTACTGCAAAAAATTCTGGCCCTATCACATGAGGGGTAAGGTTGAGCTGGACGGAGGCCCTCCGTGGGGTTGACCGTGGATGTTGCAACCTAGCTGTCTATGTTGTATATGTATGCCAAGGCAGTACAATATGGAGAGCAAACTTGCTCATATAGCAGGCTCCCCCTCATCACACAGCTGAAGAATCCAAAGGAATGGCAAAGACTGATATGGTTTGGCATCAGCGGTGTCACAGGAGTTTGCAGTCAGTGTTGAACAAAACATAAGACTACCTCAGGGATTGAACTCCAGAATTTTCCTCGGGGTTTACTCCCAATGCTTTCTCCATGAGTGGGTATAGCTGCAAGTCTGCGGAGGTTTGAAATCAGAGTTTTCTTTCGAGATGAGTTGCCAACCGTGACTGACGAGCCCTTTCTGCCTGGAATGACTGCTTTTAAGGAGCCAGTAACCGCCCCACCTGTCAGCAGAAATGGTTCTACTGGGTTAGTAGCTAAGGTCAGGAGCTGAACTTCATTGTCAGAGGTGATTTGAGATACAGATGCATGCCATTGGGAGCATCTAATAGGAAGTGAGCTTATCCCCACTAGCCCCACACCCACAGCCACAACCCCCCCGCCCCCACTCCGGCTATGATAACCTTGAGGAACCAAGCTCAACAGGGAGCAGAGTAGATTTAAGAGATTATGAAAGCTGTTAAATTTTAGTAATATTTAAAAACTGGAGTTGTGTAAGCTTTTTGTAGAACACAGGCAGAGGGGACATTAAATTGATATGCAGAAGATTGTGTAGCATAGTAAAGACTTATTTCCCTTCGATGTCAAAAATATTGGGCCTGAGTTTATAGTAATTTATAGGGAAGTTTCATACAACAAATGGCTACCTGGATTATAATGTTCTTAGTCTATTCTTAAAACCTTTCCTCAGTAAAAGTAGGGTAGTATTTTCTAAATAAGCCTATGATGGGGTAATGGTTTCTTAAGTTGTGCATAAATTAATTTCTGGACAATTGTTATTGACAAGGAAATTAATCATATCCATTTTGGTTGGCTGTGGTGTTGCTGCATTTTAAATTGAAATAATTCTGTTTTATGGAAACATCTGTGATTGAAAGCCATTTTTTAAAGTTATAAATTAATATAATCTTTGTGATAATTAGGTTGCTTCTTTTGCACATCTATAATTGACAATTGCACATCCTTGTATCAAGTTGATAAGTAAGTATTTGATGCCATTTACAGTTTTGCTTATCCTGGATTGCAAGTTTTGACTAGGAGTATTTTAGAAATGTACAAATAGATGTGAAGGGGAAATTTAATTTGTTTTGTGATTATATCTTGGCTTTGTGGGGTTTGAAAGTAAACCAAAAGCTCAGTTAAGCATTTTCTTGACATCTCAGTGACGATCTAAATTACCTCAGCATTAAAAAGGCAACTAGCAGTGTGGCACAACAAATAGTCCTGCTTATTCACTGCTCCTGCAACTTCAATTAAATCCTGACCTTGGGAGCTGTATAGTGAAATCTTAAAACCTTCTTCTTTTAACTGTGGGACCTCAAAATAAACCACTAAGACCAAAATATTGGAAAAAAACTTCTCAAACAATCTTGACGAACAAACAGTCCTGACGAAGGGTCTTGGCCCGAAACGTCGACTGTACCTCTTCCTAGAGATGCTGCCTGGCCTGCTGCATTCACCAATAACTTTGATGTGTGTTGCTTGAATTCCCAGCATCTGCAGAATTCCTTGTGTTTGCGGTGTCAAACAGTCTTCAGGTAGTCTGACATTTTACAAGACATTCTTGCTCTGTGGCCTCTATCTTGGTAAAATAGAGGACCTGTTCCCCAGCTGTAGCCATTTCTATTCAAGGGATGTATTTAAAGTAAAAATCGGTTCAACTCTGGATGAGAGTCCAATGATTGTTTCCTTAAAGAGGAAATTTTCTTCACATCCATAAAGCTAGTCAACCCTCAATGACTGGTTGTACTTAACTAGTTTGGCATCTATTTCCACCAGATTGAGAGATTAATGTATTAACTTTATAGATGGTATATTCTGAAGATTGAGCAATTTTAAATGTGCTTCACCAACTCATGAGCATCATGGAGCATGCTGGTGACCACTATTAAGGTACCTGAGCAGGTCACTGAAATGCAACTTGAGTGGATTGGACATCGTCAAATGGTAGATAAATGTTTTGAAAAGTAAGTTTTGTTTGGGCAGCTAAGGCTGGTTGTTCTTTAAGGTACTTCAAAGACAATTTGAGTAGACGGTTCAACTTGGCACTCTGGCTGTCTTGACAAAATAAATGTACAATATCAGGATTTGACAATGCTGCCTTCCACATGCAGACGAAAGATGCCAGAGTGCTATATTGCCAATTGTCAAAATTATGGGCTTTAGTGCTCAGAGTGCGGCTAAGTTGGAAAGTAGGGTGGGGGTTTTGTGGAGGGATACATTTTAAAGTCAGAAGTAGTAGCTAGTATTTTTACCATATGCTTGCTTAGGAATATTTGCAAGGCATTAATGGATTTGTGGGATTTTGTTTTAAAATCTTTAATATTAAAAGTCAGACTTCTATTTCTTTCTCGTCCTGAATAAAGTTTACCTAGTTTGCATAAAATTGAACATTGGGCTAGTTGAAATGCTTTCTAGTCAAATGTTTATTTAAAATGTGCAGATCAGCCAGCAACATGGTAAATCAGAGATTCTTTGACTTATGAATTGCTATAAATTTGTGGTTTCTATACTGATATGATTTTCATAAAGGAGATGCGTTTGGACATGGCCAATACACAGCCACAAAACTATTCCCATTTTCCTGACACTAGGACTTGTGGATAATTTTAAAAATTGAATATACTTGTCTAAGTTGGATGAACAATGTGTAAATTGATCAACTTTGGATAAAAATCTTTGTAAATTTGGATTCATCTAGTTCATGACTATGCTAGGGTTTTGCTGTTCTGGTGAGTTTTTTGGTGTGAGTGGAACAGGTGTATGTTTCTTTCCTCGCCACTCCCTCTCCTAGGAGATGCACTGTTCAATAAGTTGCATATCTTTTTCTATAGATTTCCTCCTTTCTGCTTTCCTGTGAACCGCTATTTTTGCCTAGCATACATCTGTCTGATACTGGCATGAACCTTGCAGATCTGTTTAAAATTCTTCATCTCCCCTTTCTGCTTCCTACATGGAATGCATATGAATTTTGCTTGTTATTGTTTTTAGCTGCAAATGGGAAAATACAATCATACATTGTGCAATACTCCAAATTAGACATATTTGTTCCGATTCATCTAACTTTGCTCTCATTCCTTATAATTGTCACCTAATTGTATAAATTTTTGTTTTCTCCCATATTTGGACACTTTCAGTTTATTATTTCTCTGCCTTTTTGCACTTGTTTTTGCTGACTGTGGTTGAATTTTATTCTGAGTACACTTCTGATGTTTATTTTCCTTCTCAGGCCCGATGCTAACTGAGTGATTCCATAAAAAGGTGTTGAGGAAGGGTCTTGGCCTGAAACTTCGGCTGCTCGTTCATTCCATGAATGTTGCCTAACCTGTTGAGTTCCTTCAGTGTTTTGTGTGTTGCTCTAGATTTCAATTATCTGCAGAATCCCTTGTCCCTGAAAAGATGCATTCCTGTTTCTTTCAAAACCTCTGCAAACAAGACATTTTTATTAAACGACCCTCAATCCTCTTCTTGAAAACTGGAAGAACAAGATATTGGCAATGAGGCAAAGTTACCACAATTTCAGCCCATTGTTTTACCAGTCCCCTGTTCACATTTCAAATCTTAAATATACCCACTCAGAGCAATGAAATGACTTTCAATAATTTTTACTTTATTTTGTTCTTGGATTAAAATTCAGACAGAAATTTTTCTTCTAGTAGTTGCCCAAGTTGTGAATACCTTTTCCGGATGTACACTGGAGTTATTTTTTAAATTGTAAGTTGTTTTGATAACAGGATTTGTTTTCTCATTTCAACTGAAATTTCTCTTTTTATGAGGATAGTTTCTGTCAGGGCTTTGGTGTTTGACTGAACCTTTTCCAGACTCTTCAATAATATTCATCAAAACACTAATACACTTCAAGTTCACCTCTCTAGATGAATTTTTCTTTGAGTGTACTCAGATTACAGGAAGTGTGGTGAATGGGATACTTGTGAGCCAGATGCTGAACCATTAGGATGTCTGACCATTGATGTTGCAGTTTATTGACTTTTACTGTATTACTTCCAATTTATCAATTTTGTTTTGAATAGCCTAAATTGCTATATCAACACTTTAATCCAGTTTTATTTGATCCCTTTTGGCAGTTCCTTTCCACCATCTGACCACTTGTGCTATTTTTATTCTGTTCATCAGGTTGCACGTTACTCTTAATAGTTTTTGGGTTTCTGTTACACATTTATACATATACATGTTCCTGTTGTCCACCTATGTTCTTCGAAGTCACCTTTATTGCTTTTTTAGTCCTGGAGCCCCTTAACTATCAAGCCGCAACTTTCCTTATTCAGCACGTGGCTGAGTAATATATCATATATCTTGGTGCCTGTAGCAAAACAAATATGAAGTCAGAATATTATGCAGTGAAACTTGCGATTCTTTATATGCTTACTCCCTACGTGTAGAGGCTAATATTGTTAATAACATTTTTTCAGACTTAAATTGTGAACTGAGAGCCTTAAATCTGTAGTTTCAGTTTTTTGACATTTTAATAAGTGATCTATTTTTATTAAGTGAATGATCACTCACTTGTCTGTGTTCTCTTAAAGGGAAGTGTTTTGTCAGTAGTTTAAGTATCTTGTAGACTTATAATAGAGGCAGTCCTTGGGGAATGAGGATGATTTTCTTCTACTCCAGATTGTGGGTTCTGAGGTGGCTAACGAGACCAGTGTGGGAACCATAGACTGATGGGTCAAGAGGAAGGAAGTTGTTGAGTAGTTTGTGGTGGTTAGCTTTTAAAACTGCTTATGCAGGGCTTCTCGTTACTAATGTGCATATTTTCAAATTGCTGCCTAAAATCTTGAATGCCCTTCACTGAAAAGACTGGTTGCTGTCAGAATGAGAACACTTCCCATGTTTCTGAATAGTTAGGTTATGAACTTAAGGGCATTACTTTTGAGGCCACGTTGGTTTGTGGCTTCTTACCCACTTCCGTCACTGATATTGCTTTCACTTTAAATGTTTTTGAGATTTTTGAATGAGCATTTAACATTTGGAGAAGGTTTTGGCTCTTACTGGAGTGTGGCATTTATTCATTTAACATTTCCATTAAAATAAAATCTCCATGGTCGTATAACTAAGGCAGGTATTACTGGTGCTGAGGATTGAGTAATGAAAGTCAAGAACTTTATTTATAACTGTGTATTAACTGATTAGTATAATTGATGGTGCAAGTTGTACTGAATTATGGAATTATTGCTCTGATATTTATTATGTACTGGACAGCCTGTTTCAGTGTATAACTTGGAAAAGCCGTTTAATACAAAAACACATTTTGTGTATAATTTAAGCTCCAAGAGATCCTGCAGGATCCTGATGGAATAAAGACTTGAGGGTTTAATAAAGTCAAGTAAAGGAAATTGATGTCCAGTATCAGTTACCATTTTTCCTTTAATGGTGTGTATATATTACAATCTGGTTACTTGGTTAAAGAAACTTGCCTGGAGTTATTTAAAAGCAAATAGAATGTTGGGGAACTGCAGATACTTAGCTGCACTTAGGCAAGTTTTGGACTTGTGTCTAAAATGAACCGAGTTGCCTATACACTGCGATGTCTTGTCACTGCACTGCATTTGTTTCCGGTGAGTTCTAATGCAATGAATTGGGCAACTTTGGAATTCCGACTCTAGAAATCCATCTCTTCAACCTTCAATCAGACCTGGTACAGAGTTAATTTCTATTAATTTGAATAAGGCCCACAGCTCTGTTTAGGTTAAAAAGAGTAAACAATGTTGGTTTTGGTTGTTAAATTACTTTATTTAAAAGTTGCGACTGTTTTAAAATGTTTGTTTTATTATTTATAATGCTAGTGCCAATCCTATACCAGAGCAACACTTTCTTTCTACTCTTGCAAATCTTTGTTCGTGATAAATTTTATCTCATTTCCCACTTGAAGTCTGCCAGAAAACCAGGCAGCACCACGTCTAAAGCATTACATTCAACATTTCAACCATTTGAGGCCTCCGTGAGTTGATGGTCGACCATTGATGTTGCATTCTAGCTGTTCAGATACACAAATCATGGCAGTATGATATTGAGTGTAAGCTGTTGCTCATGCAGCAGCTCCCCGCCCCCCAGACAGCTGATAAATCCAAAGGAATGACAGAGACCGCTTCAATTTGGCACCAGTGATGTTGCAGGAGTAGCCAGTCAGCATTGAACTCAATATTGAATTCCCTTAGGCTCTCCAACTCCAGATTTTCCCTCAGGGGTTACTCCTGAAGCTTTCCCATGAGTGGGTATAGCTGCAAGGCTTGGAGGTTTGAAATCAGAATTTTCTTCGTCCAAGATGAGTTGCCACCCAAGGCTGACAAGCCCCATCTGCCTGGAGTGACTGGTTTTATGGCACTGGTTACCCAGTTTTGCCTTTTGCCCTGTCAGTAGAAACAGTTCCACTGAGTTTAGTAGCTAAGCCCCATGTAAAGGGCAGAACCTGGACTTGGTTGTCAGAGGCTATTTGAGATGCACACTATTGGAAGCATTTAATGGGCCATGGGAGCTTATTCCCATTATGCCCCCACACCCTGGTATAACAACAAGAAGGAATCTTTCAACCACAGGCTGTGTTTAATTAACAAAACCTGCTTCACTCTTAATTTTTTTTTAATTCAATACCTTGATTCCAGCCCTTGAACTCCACCACCAAAAAAAGGAAAATCCCTCCATGATCTGTCCCACAAGATTTTAAATACTTGTATCTAATCTACCTTCTGCCTTCTCTTAAATGATTCTAACATCTTAATCTGTCTTTTTACCAGTACACCATTTCAGGAACCAATCACTTATGTTCTTGTCTATTTGACCAGCCTTTCTATATTATGTTGCTGTCTATCACATACCTTGTTTATAATTTGAATTTTTGTCAAATTTATGTGTACCAATGTCGAAATTTTACCTTTAACTCTTAAGATTAGGTAATCAATATTTATTAATTAAAAGCAGTTCCTTAAAAGTGATTCATTGGGGAATGCTTCTATTCTCTTCTCTTCCTCGAGTCTTTTTAAAAAAAACCTTTTAGCCCTCTGCCGTCTGTTTCTGTAACTTAGCCAGTATACTATAAATGACCCCTTTATACCAGGTGTTTCTATTTTTCAGTTTATCCAGTTCTAAGTCCACATCACATTAACTTCATTATTCTCAAGGCTATGATATTGGTTAAATATGATCTCTCCTTAACAAATTCATGTTGCTCAATCTTAATTAAAACTTTATCTTCCAAGTGACTATTAATTTTATTCCGATCATTGTTTCTTAAAGATTAAAACAAATTTTCTAATACTTCCAGCTATTAGTTTGGCATGTGGCCAAGTGGTTAGGCATTCGTCTAGTGATCTGAAGGCCGCTAGTTGGAGCCTCAGCTGTGGCAGCGTGTTTGTATGCTTGAGCAAGGCACTTAACCACACATTGCTCTAGTGCCTGTGCGAGGAGTGGCGCCCCACACAGACTTCCAGTCTGCGCCTGGTAAGGCATGAAAATGCCCGATGCAGGCCTCTCATGGTCTGAGTTGATGTACACTCCCTCCCAGCTATTACTTTTTAATTGGTGTCTTATATGTCGCCTGCTTTATTGTTAATTTAAAATTACCCCTTTAACTAGATAGGAAAAATGTGACATACTCATTTAGTACCTGATCACCTGTAATCTGCCTCCATGTGCAAGTTCTCATTTTTGTTCCACTCTTCCTTATTGGCTTCACTCTTGCAGGTATTTCCAATCTGTCAATGAAGACACTAGCTTTATCTGTTATACCTCTCTTGAGATCCAGTGAGTTCTGGTTTTGTCTCAACGTTTTTGAACTAGTTCTTCCTTAAAGGCAACACTTTGTTTTTTGAGTTGTATTTGCCACCTTGTGATTCCAATTGACCTCGGTCAGATCTGCTTTCAACACTGGGAGGATTATGAGTAGCATCTTGGTAAATGATCTCACTCTTCAGAGTGATACCTAAAACAACTAGCACGACAAATGTGCAAGAAGCCATATGCAACAATGGATGCTTAAATCATAAATTGTATAAAATTTTCAATAGTTCAAACAGGTTTATTATTTGGAACGCAAACATGAAGAGACATTGATCTCGCCGGCTCCAACACCTCAGGGCATATTCAAAACTCGGACTCCAGCAACGACCGTGGACACCTTCAAAGCGATTGAACTCCAGGCTGGGTCTTTATGTGCTGCTATTGTGACTCCCGTCTCCCCTTCCCCCACCGATACTCTGCAATCCCGTCTCCTTCAGATCCCATCGTCAGCTCCTGGGTCCTCAGAGGCTCCATCTTCCTCTCACCCCAACCCTCCCCTCTTCACTCACACCCCCAGCCTCCCCCCTCCCCCCTCTGATCCCAGCTCTCATTCGTGCCGGGTCTTTACCATCCCCTCCGGCCTTCAACTGTCTGAGGCAGAACGCTCTGTCCTCAGTAAGGGCCTCACCTTTGTCCCCCTTCGCCCACACCTCAGTGAGTTCCGTGTTCGCCATGATGCGGAACTCTTCTTCCTCCGTCTCCGAACCTACTTCTTCGGCAAGGACTCTTCCACCCCCACCGATGACCCCTTCTCCCATCTTCAACCCTCCCCTTCTTCATGGACACCCCGCTCTGGTCTCCTGCCTGCTCTGGATCTCTTTATCGCTAACTGCCGACGGGACATCAACCGTCTCGACTTCACCGCACCTTGTTCCCATTCCAACCTCACTCCTTCCGAACGCTCTGCTCTCGACTCCCTCCGCACTAATCCTAACCATACTATTAAACCCGCCGATAAGGGGGGTGCTGTTGTAGTCTGGCGTACTGACCTCTACCTTGCCGAGGCACAGCGGCAACTCGTGGATACCTCCTCTTATTTACCCCTCGATCGTGACCCCACTAAGGAGCACCAGGCTATTGTCTCCCACACCATCACCGACTTTATCCGCTCAGGGGATCTCCCATCCACTGCTACTAACCTTATAGTTCCCACACCTCGCACTTCCCGTTTCTACCTCCTACGCAAGATCCACAAACCTACCTGTCCTGGCAGACCTATTGTCTCAGCTTGCTCCTGCCCCACCGAACTCGTTTCTGCATACCTCGACACGGTTTTATCCCCCCTTGTTCAATCCCTTCCTACCTATGTTCGTGACACTTCTCACGCTCTTAAACTTTTCGATGATTTTAAGTTCCCTGGCCCCCAACGCTTTATTTTTACCATGGATGTCCAGTCCCTATATACTTCTATCCTCCATCAGGAAGGTCTCAAAGCTCTCCGCTTCTTTTTGGATTCCAGACCTAATCAGTTCCCCTCTACCACCACTCTGCTCCGTCTAGCGGAATTAGTCCTTACTCTTAATAATTTCTCCTTTGGCTCCTCCCACTTCCTCCAAACTAAAGGTGTAGTTATGGGCACCCGTATGGGTCCTAGCTAAGCCTGCCTTTTTGTTGGCTTTGTGGAACACTCTATGTTCCGTACCTATTCTGGTATCTGTCCCCCACTTTTCCTTCGCTACATCGACGACTGCATTGGTGCTGCTTCCTACACGCATACTGAGCTCGTTGACTTTACTAACTTTGCCTCCAACTTTCACCCTGCCCTCAAGTTTACCTGGTCCATTTCCGACACCTCCCTCCCCTTTCTAGATCTTTCTGTCTCCATCTCTGGAGACAACTTATCCACTGATGTCTACTATAAACCTACTGACTCTCACAGCTATCTGGACTATTCCTCTTCTCGCCCTGTCTCTTGCAAAAATGCCATCCCCTTCTCGCAATTCCTCTGTCTCCGCCGCATCTGCTCTCAGGATGAGGCTTTTCATTCCAGGACGAGGGAGATGTCCTCCTTTTTTGAAGAAAGGGGCTTCCCTTCCTCCACCATCAACTCTGCTCTCAAACGCATCTCCCCCATTTCACGCACATCTGCTCTCACTCCATCCTCCCGCCACCCCACTAGGAATAGGATTCCCCTGGTCCTCACCTACCACCCCACCAGCCTCCGGGTTCAACATATTATTCTCCGTAACTTCCGCCGCCTCCAACGGGACCCCACCACTAAGCACATCTTTCTTCCCCCCCCCCCCGCTTTCCGCAGGGATCACTCCCTACGCGACTCCCTTATCCATTTGTTCCCCCCCATCCCTCCCCACTGATCTCCCTCCTGACACTTATCCTTGTAAGCGGAACAAGTGCTACACATGCCCTTACACTTCCTCCCTTACCACCATTCAGGGCCCCAGAGTCCTTCCACGTGAGGCGACACTTTACCTGTGAGTCGGCTGGGGTGATATACTGCGTCCGGTGCTCCCGATGTGGCCTTCTATATATTGGCGAGACTCGACACAGACTGGGAGACTGCTTTGCTGAACACCTACGCTCTGTCCGCCAGAGAAAGCAGGATCTCCAAGTGGCCACACATTTTAATTCCATATCCCATTCCCATTCTGACATGTCTATCCACGGCCTCCTCTACTGTAAAGATGAAGCCACACTCAGGTTGGAGGAACAACACCTTATATTCCGTCTAGGTAGCCTTCAACCTGATGGCATGAACATTGACTTCTCTAACTTCCGCTAATGCCCCACCTCCCCCTCGTACCCCATCCATTATTTATTTATATACACACATTCTTTCTCTCTCTCTCCTTTTTCTCCCTCAGTCCCTCTGACTATACCCCTTGCCCATCCTCTGGGTTCTCCCCCCCCCCCGTCTTTCTCCCCGGACCTCCTGTCCCATGATCCTCTCATATCCCCTTTGCCAATCACCTGTCCAGCTCTTGGCTCCATCCCTCCCCCTCCTGTCTTCTCCTATCATTTTGGATCTCCCTCCCCCTCCCACTTTCAAATCTCTTACTAACTCTTCCTTCAGTTAGTCCTGACAAAGGTCTCGGCCTGAAACGTCGGCTGTACCTGTTCCTGGAGATGCTGCCTGGCCTGCTGCGTTCACCAGCAACTTTGATGTGTGTTGCACGAAGAGTCAATGATTTTTTTTGTGTGTGCACAAAAAATTTCTTGAACAGTAAAACGTCTTTCAAGCATGCATAGCAGCATAAAAACTGCTGCATGGACCAAATTTTTGCGTGAATCTTGTCTTTAATGTTTTTACTCCATTATAAATAGGCAGGCCAGTTAGTGTTGGAGGTGAGAGGAAAGGTAGCATGAGGTGAGATGGAGAAGTTAAATGTGACTACTTCAAGGCTGTAACACTTAAATGTTAATATAAACTTGCATAATGAGCTACTTACCACAAGACTGAAAGAATGCAATTTGATTGCCAAGTTACTCCCACGTGTTTAAGAATAATTTGTGTGTGGGGCTTGTTTTGGCAACTAGTGCAACTGGTTTCTATTGAATCAGCTGTAGGAAGTTGGAGGAAGACTGATGTTAATGGAATAGTTGAACAATAGTCCATTTCAAATTATTTGTAGTAGGTTCAAAATTTATGTTGGACTTGAAAATATGTTTGTATTTCTGAATATTTTTAATCGTGGCTTAGCAAAAAGTTGTGAAAATGGTTGAGCCTATTTTGATTTGGTTTATTGAAAAAAATTCATTGAGTTGAGCATGAAGAGAATACATTTCAGAATCCCCAATTGCCATTTTTATGTTTTAGCTTTTTTCATCTTATTTCCATTTAAAAGTCTCAAATTCTTCTGTGGTAACCCACTACCAGTAGTTTTTTTTTAACAGATTTCTGATCTTGAGCTGCTCACTATTGTTTGGATGGTAAAGGATAATTTTCCATTTGAAAATTGACAAAATACTACCTCTGCAAGAATCAAATTGGTAATTGGAGCAAAAACCTGCAAGTCTGAAACTAAAACGAACTACATAGCAGTAAACTTGGAGAAATGTGGTTGCCTTAGTTAGGGTATGAAGCTAATAGTCTATAGACTGAGACAGTGGCCAAAAGTGTTGAAGTTAGTAGCATAAGAATGGATTCTGATACTACTTGTAAATCTGTGAAGTGCACACGCTGTTGCAAGTAGGGGCTGAACTGTGATTCAGAAATTAAGGATGATTCTTTTTGTATTTGTTTTTGTATAAATCCAAGTATACGATATACTGCAACAAAATTTGAAAGGTGTGCATTTGAAATAAAAATGTGCACTCTGGTTTGCTGGATATTACTAAATGAGCAGGATAAAATTGATATTTTTTTTTAAAAAGCTGCTGGAAGGACTGAGGGTCAGGTAGGCATCTTTGGAGGGAAATAGGCAGTCAGTGTTTTGAGTTGAGACCCTTTATCTACATTGAGTGAGATTCTAGCATCTGTAGCTTTTTTTTTCTCCAGAAAAAAATGGGTAATCTAACAAGCAGACTGATGTATGGAACTAGAGGAAAAGTTGTTGGAGCCAGTGGTGATGGTCCTGCATTCAGATAGGCAGAATCTGGCATTCTTTTAGGATGTTTTATAAAGCAAATCATGTAGCAGTGTATAAATGGAATGTTTGGAGAGTGGAGGCAAGGGGGAGAGAATATAGCAGTGTTTACAGAAAAAAGATTATGCACAATTTTTATAAGAATGAACAGTGTAGAGCAGGGGTTTCCAGCTGGGGTCCATGGACCCCTCGGTTAATGCTAGGGCTCCATGGTATTAAAAAGGTTGGAAACCCGGCTCTAGAGAAAAGCTTGTGTAATGTGGAATGGCTCATTTCAGTAGATCAAATTTGAAGACACTATATAATATTAATGGTAAGACTCTTGGCATTGTGAAGGATCAACAAGATCTTGGGGTATGTGTCCATAGTGTACTCACGCTGCTGCACAGGTTACAGTGTTGTTAAAAAGGTGTATGGTCTGAGGGCCTTCGTCAACCGTGGGATTGAGTTCAATAGCCATGAGGTAATGTTACAGCTATACGAGACCTTGGTCAGACCCCATGTGGACTACTGTGTTCAGTCCTGGTTACCTTACTACAAGAAGGATGTAGATACTATAGAAAGAGTGCAGAGGAGATATACAAGGATGTTGCCTGGATTGGAGAGCATGCCTTATGAGAATAGGTTGAGTGAACTTGGCCTTTTCTCCTTGGAGTGACAGAAGATGAGCGGTGACCTGATAGAGGTGTATCAGATGATAGGCATTGATCATGTGGAAAGCCAGAGGCTTTTCCCATGGCTGAAATGGCTGACACGAGGGGCAGAGTTTTAAGGTGCTTGGAAGTAGGTACAAGGGGGATGTAAGGGGTAAGTTTTTCACAGTGATGGGTATATGGTATGCACTGCCAGCGACGGTGGTAGAGGTGGATCTAATAGGGTGTGTTAAGTGACTCTTAGATAGGTGCTTGGAGCTTTGAAAAATAGTGCCATGGGGTAGGGAAATTCCAGGCAGTTTCTAGAGTAAATTGCATGGTCAGAACAACATTGTGGGCTGAAGGACCTGCAATGTGCTGTAGATTGCTATGTTCTAAGTTCTTAATCATTTTTTGTCGAGCATTAAGTCAGAATAACTGAGAATTAGTCATAGAGTACAGAAACAGGCCCTTCATCCAAGTGATGAACTGTTATTCTGACTAGTTCCATTTTCGCATTCTGAAATTGAACCCTCCATACCACCAACATCCATGTACTTATCCAAATTTCTCTTGGAAGTTGAAATCGAACCTGCATCCACCACAACTTCTGCTAACAGCTTGATCCACATTCTCGTTACCCTCTGACTGAAGATTTCCCCCTCAGCTTCTCCTTGAATCTTCCATCTTTGACTCTTAACCAATAACCTCTAGTTCTAGTCTCACCCAACCGCAATGGCAAAAAGTCCTGCTTGCATTTACCCTATCTGTATCCTAAAATTTGTATACCTCCATCAAATCTCCCCTAATTCTCCTATGCTCCAGGGCACCCCAACCACAAACTGTTCCAGCTGCTGCCATCTGGGAAACTGTGCTGCAGCATAAAAGCTAGGACCTACAGGCTCCGGGACAGCTTCTTCCACCAGGCCATCGGACTGATTAATTCATGCTGATACAATTGTATTTCTGTGCTATACTGACTGACCTGTTCTACATAATATTTATTACAAATTACTATAAATTGCACATTTAGACAAAGCGTAACATAAAGATTTTCACTGGTGTGTGAAGGATGTAAGTAATCAAGTCAATTCAATGAAGTCGTAACTTATTCAACTTTCCTTAACTCGGGTCCTCAAGTCCCAGCAATATCTTTGTAAACTTTCTCACTATTCCATCTTTCCTGTCGGTAGGTAACCAGAACTGCACACAATGCTCCAAATTAGGCCTCACCAATGTCTTGTACAACTTCAGCATGACATCCTAACTCCTGTATTCATGCTGTCATTTATGAAAGTAAAATGGCAAAAGCTCTCTATACGACTTTATCTGTGAAGCCACTTTCAAGGATTTATGGATCTGTATTTTCAGATCCCTCTGTTCTACTGTGCTGTTCAATGCCCTACTGTGAAAGTCCTACCCTGATTTGTTCTCCCAAAGTGCAACACCTCACACTTGTCTGCATTAAATTCCATCTACCATTTTCAACCAATTTTTCCAGCTGGTCCAGCTCTCGCTACAAACTTTGGCCTTCCTTGCTCTCCACTGCAGCTGCCAATCTTGGTGTCATTCATAAATTTCCTGACATATGGTTAATTTGTAGTTTTAGTTGCAACATCTTCCTTGGCTCAATAATGTATTGAATTTTTACCCTTTCACTTAATGCACACTTGCCTTTATTCTGTCTTACTGATGTTATATTGAAACATTTCATTCGCATGTGCTTTTTATAACTATTTCAATCACCAATTCCATTGTCCAGTTTTATGGAGGAAACTGTTTATTATACTATAGGTTTGTACCTTCTGTTCATAGTCAGAGAAATTTCAGTTCCATAGCTCTGCTCTTATCCTTCCAAGACAATGGTAAACCTTTCATTTATTGATTGTTTTGTTTTAAAACAAAAAATACAAAGGTGCACAGGATTTTCCAGTTCTGCACTGAGATGAATGCATATCTCATCCTAAAGAAAGAATGGGAATGTGGAAATCCTTACACAACAGTAAGAACAAGTTTGTTTAAAATTATTTGATTTATCATCAACATAAATAAGACAGCAAGGTAGCACAACTGTTTGTGCTACCGTCTTAACAGATCTTGTTATAACAGGTAGGTGGTGGTAATGATTTATATAAGCATATGCCAACTGAAAGTGTTAACGAAGATGTGAATAGTTACTTGGATAACTTGGCAACTATCAAGTTTTTAATACTGTTTGCTTTAGTTGATTTTACATTGTGGACAGTAGGACCCTAAGATTGCCTTAATTCAAAGCATTGTCTCGTGGTCGATTCTAGAAACCAAATGTGATTAAGATTTACAGCTTGTGGTTGCTTGGTTGAGTAATGTGAGTCCATTAATGATTTTTTAATGAATTAATCTAAATGGCATTTAATCGGCATGAAAGTCTTAAAGTCATGGTCATAAAATTGTATAGTACTGAAGAAGCCCAGTTTGCCGATACCATGATGCCTATCTTAGCTAATTCTTCTGTTCCTTTCCTATTCAAGTACTTGTCCAAATGCCTTTTAAATGCTCTATCTGCCTTAGCACTTACTCTCAAAGCTCTTTCCATATAACCACAGCCATGGAAATAATTGCATGTTGAACCTCCTAGTTTTTATTCCTCCCCCCACAATAGGGAAAACTATTTAACCTGTCTATCCTTCATAATCTTATAAACCTTATAAGATCATCCCTTAGCATTCTGCATACCAATTTTGAAAAAACCCAGCCTATCCAATCTCAGTTCATAACTACAGCCCTCTATTCCACACAACAACCTGGTGAATCTCTTCAGGATGCTGCCACATCCTTCCTGTAGTGTGGTGTTGGATTCAAAAGTCTTCACCTATGAAGGCAAGCATGGCAAGTGCTGCCTGCTGTATTCTTTCCACCTGAGTTGCTATTTTCAGACATAAGATCAAGGAACAGAATTAGGCTATTCCATCACGGCTGATTTTTGTTGCTCTGAACCCCATTCTCTGTTTCTCCCCATAACCTTTAATGCTCCTACTAATCAAGAACCTATCAACTTCAATTTTAAATGTACTCAATGACTTGGCCTCCACAGTGAATTCCACAGATGTACCATCCTCTGGTTAAAGAAATTTCTCCTTATCTCTTTTCTAAAGTAATGTCCCTCTATTCCGAGCCTATGCTTTCTGGTCTAAGACTCCCACACCAGAGGAAACATTGCCTCCATGTCCAGTCTATGTAGGCCTTTCAATATTTGATAGATTTCAATGTTATTCATCTCTCCAACCTCCCCCCGCCCATACTGACACAGAGCTGTCAGAGCCTTACACATGAACGCTTTCATTCCTGGAATCATTCAAATGAACGTCTTTTGGACCCCCTCCAGTGCCAGCATATCCTTTCATAGATAAGGGACCCAAAACAGCTCAGTACTCCATGTACATCTAAAGTCCAACTGTACGTTAATGTTCCTGAGAACATTGTTATTTCTGTAATTTCAGTGCTGTTAATATTTGACTTACCAAAAAGCATTACCTCACCTTTGTCTGGAATATATTCCATCTGTTACCACTTCACTCAACTTTCCAACTGATGTGTCCCTCTGTATTCTTTCACAATTGTCTTTGCAATATCTACTACACAATTTTATAGTCAGCAAATTTACTAGTAAGTACACCTAAATTCTCAGCCAAGACATGATGTACATTTCGAATCATAATTATCCAAGTTATGTACCGTATGTATCCTCACAAAATGAAGCAGTCAATGCCTGTAGGTTATACAATTAGGAGCCTCAGATGAGACTGCAAATGCTGTAATCTGGAGAACAAACAATCTGCTGTATTCTGGGTTGGGCAGCATCTGTGGAAGGAAAGGAATTGTTGATATTTTAAATTGCATCAGAATAGAATGCATAGCTGAGATGGCCAATATAAAGAGGAATACTGAGAAGGGATCCAAAGTGATCAGTAAAAATTTAAGCAGGTTATGCTAATATCCAGTAGCCTGTCCTGGTTCAGCCATGTAGATAATACAACCAAGAAAGTGCACCAGTGCCTCTGCTTCCACATGTCACTTAATGCATCACGACTGCAGAGTTGTGGACTCAGTTCAACGCATCATACAAGTGAGCCACCCCTCATATATTTGTCATCAACACATTGCAGGAGTATCTTCATAGATGAAGGGATGTAACTTTAGAGTTTTAAATCTGGATTATTAAAAAGACAACAGTGGAATACCGTTTTAAGAAGTCAGTATTATTGCTTAATGTGATTTTTTTGAGAGAAAGCAGGAAAGAAGTTCTAATGTGCTCAATGTCTTTTATAATTTAATGCCTGGCTTTGTACTTAAGATGTAATATGTATTTACTAATCTTTGATTTTTAATTTCCTAGGATTTGGAGTTCCATGGTGTGATGAGATTTTATTTTCAAGACAAAGTAGCTGGAAACTTTGCAACAAAGTGCATCAGGGTGTCCAGCACAGCCACAACACAAGATGTCATAGAAACTCTTGCAGAGAAATTCCGGCCAGACATGCGGATGTTGTCTTCTCCTAGATACTCACTTTATGAAGTGCACGTTAGCGGTGGTAAGTTTCACTGAACTTCTTTATCTAGATGTGCAAATTCTTACCACGTTAGAGTAGTTATATCATGATCCTGGATTTGTTATTTTAAGATTTCTATAGGACAGGTACCTCTCTTTGCATTTAACAAAACAGAGGCTTCAGTGTGTTTTGATGTTGCAGATACAGTTGCAAGAAAAAGTTTCTGAAACTTTTGCAATACTTGGTTTTCTGCATTGCTCGTAAAAAGTGGTCTGATCTTCATCTTAGTCACAATAATAGATAAACACAATCTGCCTAAACTAATAACACACAAACAATTGTACCACTCGTGCCTTTATTGAACATGTTTAATCATTCACAGTCCAGGCAGGAAAAAGTATGTGAAACCTTGTATTTAATATCCAGTTGAACTTTCTTTAGCAGCAAAAACCTCCACCAAATGTTTCCTGTAGCTGCTGATCAGACTTGCACAAGTGGGGGGAAGTTTTAGACCAGGGGTAAGCAACCATAAGCACAAATGATTTTCCAGCATGCGTTACTCATTAATTTGAGGCAAAACATAACTAGGTGTATTTCAATGGATAATTCCCATATTTCAAGTTTTTTTATGGCATTTATCTGGCCCACTGTCCACTCATTAATAAGCGATCCGGCCCACTGAGGCAAAAAAGGTTGTCGACCCCTGTTTTAGACCATTCCTCCATACAAAGCTGTTTCAGTTCATCAATATTTCTGGGATACTTTGTATAAACCGCCCTTGGCCTCATCTCGAACAATAATGAGGTGGCCTACAGGGAAGAAAGCCGTCTCTCTGACACAGTGGTGTCAAGAAAACAACCTCTCCCTCAATGTCGCAAAAACAAAGCAGCTGGTTGTGGATTACAGGAGGAATGGAGATGGGCTAACCCCTATTGACATCAATGAATCTGGGGTTGAGAGGGTAAACAGCTTCAAGTTTCTCAGCATCCACATCACCGAGGACCTCGTGTGAGGAATTGAGGATATAAAAAGATCATTTTGAACCTCTGGCTAAAGGAATTTATGTACTGAAGTAAACTCTGTCTTCAGCAGTTAGCTAAAAACTGGCTTATCTAGTTCTGCCTTGGTTTGCAGAGAGACATTGAGAGTTTGATAACATTGTACATTGAACCCTCGTTTGAGTAGGGAGAGGAGGACTCACTGATAAGGACAGGAATGAACATCCATCTGTAATTAAGTCAGGGCCTAGCAAAGGCTATAACTGATAAAGGACTGGACAGTGCATCCATCTGTAGTTAAACCTTAGTGGACTCTCTTATATAAGTAATTAAGTTTTGCACCAACAGACTTTGTGGGCGTACCAGTTCAAATAACATCTTACAACAGTAATGTATGGGGCTTACTATGTATAAATATACGGCTGTATATTTATAAGTGGGTCCATTTGTTGGATGGTGGCAGTACTTACATACCTTCCCTTTGACAACTGGGTCTCAAACTCCTGCAGGAGGCTGCGCAATAAACTGTTGTAATTATAAGAAGTTGGTCTCCTAAGTTTATTCAGATTCGACTTTAACACGTGCACTGTGCACACCAGCTGCCAGCTGTGTGGTGGAAAAAGGCACAACAGTGCTTCTTTCACCTCAGATGGTTGAGGATGTTTGTTATGGGCCTCCAAATCCTAAGAACTTTCTACAGGGGCACAATTGAGAGCATCCTGACTGGCTGCATCACTGGAAAGATTCAATCTTGGCCCGGGATTTATTTCCTGGATCAAACTGATCTATCATGTTCCCATGGCTGCTGTTATAACTAATAATCAAAAATCTCCTTGGATTACATAGGGGTACCTGAGAGGGATACACTCTTAGCCCTTTATTATTCAATTTAGCCTTGGAACCCCTTGCTACTTGCTATTGCTGTTAGAGATTCTAACACAGTTCACGGTATTAAGAGAGGGGACAAAATACATAAGGTTTTGTTATATGCAAAATGACCTGTTAGTTTACATTTCAGATCCTAGGAAATCTATTCCTTCTATGTTATCTATACTTTCTGAATTTAGTAGTTTTTTTGGTTATAAATTAAATTTACATAAAAGTGAGTTATTTCCTATTAATAATTACTCGGTTCCAAATCATCAAATACCTTTTACTATTGCTAAAAATTACTTTACCCATCTTGGTATTAAAATTACTAAAAATTTTAAGGATCTATATGCATATAATTTTTTTCCATTAATTGACTACACCAAGCAAATGCTTTCTAAATGGTCTCCTATGACATTATCATTAATAAGTCAAATTAATGCTATTAAAATGATAGTTTTACCAGAATTTTTATATATATTTCAGGCAGTTCCCTCTTTTGTTCCTAAATAGTTCTATGATAGAATAGATTCTATAATTTCGTCTTGCATCTGGAACAATAAAAATCCTAGATTGATTAAACTCCTATTGCAGAAATTAAAAAAGGATGGTGGTATGGCTTTGCCTAATTTTAGAATGTACTATTGGGCAATCAATATTCGATATATTACATTTTGGATTCATTATTTAGATATACATGAATGTCCTTCATGGTTGGATCTAGAGGCAAACTCGGTGAAAGGTTTCTCTTTGGCCTTTTTACTGGGAGATCCTCTTCCTTTTTTGCTTTCTAAGATTAGTAAACAAGAACTTGATCCTGTTTTTAAACATACATTAAGGATTTGGTTACAGTTTCGTAGATTTTTTGAGTGTAATAATTTTATTCTTGTAATATTTATCTTTTTTTTAAACCGTCAACTTTGGATAAGGCCTTTTTAATTTGGAAAACCAAGGGAATAATAACTTTTTCAGATTTATTTTTAGGGGACTGTTTAATGTCGTTTTCTCAGTTAGCAGACAAATATGATTTATCTAATGTACACTTTTTTAGATATTTACAAATTAGGAATTTTTTATGTGGTTTGTTACCAAATTACCCTTCTGTTTATCCACCTAATATGATAGATGTTCTCTTTCAGTTTAAACCATTTCAAAGAGGGTTGATAGCTATAATCTATAAGCGGTTACTGAGTTTACGAATGATATCTAATGATAAAATTAAACGCGCTTGGGAATTGGAACTTCAAGAGTCGTTTACAGATGACCAATGGAGTAAAATGTTGCATTTGGTTAACAACTCATCTATTTGTGCCCATCATTCCTTGATACAGTTCAAGGTAGTACACCGGGCCCATATGTCAAAGGATAAATTAGCGCGTATCTTCCCTAATATTAATCCGATTTGTGACAGATGTAATACTGAGTTGGCCACTTTAACTCATGTATTGGTCTTGTATAACGCTAGATAACTTTTGGAGAGATGTTTTTAAAACACTATCAAGAGTTTTGGATCTGGATATGCAACTTCACTTGCTTTGGGCAATTTTTGGGATTATCCCATCGAAAGCAGGAAGTATTCCTGTTTCCGCTCAACGTATTTTTCGACATTACTGGCTAGGAGAGCCATTTTATTGAAGTGGAAGGATTCTAATCCGCCTACGGTCTTTTACTGGCTGTCCTCAATTATGTCCTGTTTAAGTTTAGAGAAAATAAAAAGTCAGACATTTGATACATCATTTAAATTTGAGCAAATATGGGGACTTTTTTATCTGATATTTTCATTTAATTTGATTTATTACGCTTTCAATCTTTTGTTTCCGAAGTCTTAGATTTGATCAGAAAGTATTTTTCTTTTTTTTTGTCATATCCTCAAAATGGACTGCCCGATCCCTTTTTTTTTGTTTTATTATAGTGCAGTGGGTTTTTCCTTTTTACTTAAAATCCATTGTTTTTTCCTTTCTCTTCATAAACTGGTAAGAGGAAAATTGTTTTTTTTATTGTATATTTTACACTAGTATAACATTATCTGTGATTTTGACAATATTTACCTTAATCTTGGTTTATAATGTAACTGATACATGTATTTGAACTAATTCACCTCTTGACTGTATCTTTGCCTTTTTAAAAAAATCAATAAGATTAATAAAGAAAGAAAGGGGGCTTGGAGCGTGTGAGTCACCAGTCGCAATAAAGCCATATCTTATGAATGACTCGTCGTATTTTCTGTTGAAGGAAGCTTTTTTTTTGAAGTCTCAGCCTCAGCTGTCTCTGCGTTATCATCATCGTTAGGCCTTTAATGTCCCCTACCACTTCTCCTAAAGAAACTCTCAAGCGGCGTTTGTTTTTTACTCATCATACTGCCAAATCATATTGTTTCCTTGCACATGCTTTGCGGCCCAGTACCGGTCCATGGCCCGGTGGTTGGGGACCACTGTAATACCTAACACAATGTAAATGCTATGTAAATAGTTGTTAGACTGTATTGTTTAGGTAATAATAACAAAAAAAAATGCTCAAACAATGAGTGCTGGAGAGAGAACTTCCAGGTTTTCCCAATCCGCGGTTGGTTGAATCCTTGCATGCTGAACCCGCGGATAAGGAGGGCTGACTGTAATTGTGTTATTAGTCTGCGGAGATTGTGTTTTGTATTATTAGATGGCGATCAGACCATATCTTGAGTAATTCATGCAAAAAGCCAGGTAATTGAAAGGGTTCACAAACTTTTCCTTGTAACTGTAAGCTATGCCCCTTATCATTTAACTCTTCTACAGCTCATCTGTGGCTGGTGAGTAGGTCGCTGTCTCTGGATGTAGATCTGACTGCGAGCTGGGTGACAGGACTCTAATTTTAAGGAGGGAATTTCTCTACTATATTTGCTCAGTTTCAGTGGCTATTGGGGGAAAATAATACTAATTTTTATGTTACACATTATAAAATTCATTTTTCTGCCTGGATGTTATTTGCAAAGACAGGATTTATTACTAATTCCTCAGTGGTTCTTGAGAAGACAATGGTGAGATGCAGTCTTGGTGAGTTTTGTTTTTGCAGTTTCATGATCTCTAGATTCAGTGATTATATTTCCAAATTAGGATGATGTGTGATTTGGAAAGGAAGCCACATGTAATGGTGATGTTCCTAAGTACCTATTGCCTCCAGTTAGTGCAACACACATCAAAGTTGCTGGTGAACGCAGCAGGCCAGGCAGCATCTCTAGGAAGAGGTACAGTCGACGTTTCAGGCCGAGATCCTTCGTCAGGACTCACTGAAGGAAGAGTTAGTAAGAGATTTGAGAAGGGGAGGGGGAGATCCAAAATGATAGGAGAAGACAGGAGGGGGAGGGATGGAGCCAAGAGCTGGACAGGTGATTAGCAGAGGGGATATGAGAGGATCATGGGACAAGAGGCCCAAGGAGAAAGACAAGGGGGGGGGTAACCCAGAGGATGGGCAAGGGGTATAGTTAGAGGGACAGAGGGAGAAAAAGGAAAGTGAGAGAAAGAATGTGTGGATAAAAATAAATAATGGATGGAGTACGAGGGGGAGGTGGGGCATTAGAGAGCTGCACAGGTGATTGGCAAAGGGGGTATGAGAGGATCATGGGACAGGAGGCCCAGGGAGAAAGACGGGGGGGGGGACCCAGAGGGTGGGCAAGGGGTTGGCTCCATCCCTCCCCCTCCTGTCTTCTCCTATCATTTTGGATCTCCCCCTCCCCCTCCCACTTTCAAATCTCTTACTAACTCTTCCTTCAGTTAGTCCTGACAAAGGGTCTCGGCCTGAAACGTCGACTGTACCTCTTCCTAGAGATGCTGTCTGGCCTGCTGCGTTCACCAGCAACTTTGATGTGTGTTGCTTGAATTTCCAACATCTGCAGAATTCCTGTTGTTTGCCTCTAGTTAGTGATTAAGTTTCAGGAGCTGCTGTTGGAGTAGTCTGGACAAGTAACTCATGAATTTTTTACTTGGTGCATATCAGAGCTTCTGTATGGTTAGGGTGGTTTATGGAGTATCTGTCAATTGGGCATCTTTGCCAAGATGGTGGTGTTGCTTGAGAATTGATGGGCATTCATGTAGGGAGGGGAGCTTGTTATTATCTGCCTGATTTACTTGCAGATGGTGGAAAGGTCATGGAGTGTCAGGAGGTGAGGCAATCACTCCAAGATACTAGTCTGAATTTCTCTTGTATGTGTGGTATTGATGTAGCTGAATTTTGTGTTAGTGGTAATCCATCTTGTATTAATGGTGGGGTTTCTGAAGTGGTAATTACATTGAATATCAAGATCTGCTTGTTGAACTGTCTTGGAGATTGCCTGTCACATTTATAATGAAAATGCTACTTGCCACTTACCAAACACACCCCTGAATGTTGTTGAGGTCCTGTTGCACACTTGCATAGCTTAATGAATACTGAAGAGTTGATAATAGATTTGAATATTGTCCAATCATCAGTGAATTATTTATGACCTATAGTGCCAGTAAAGTTATTGAACAGCTGAAAATTTAGGCCTAGGATACTGCAAAAAGGAATTCCTTTGGTAGTGTCCTGGGACCAGTATGATTGTCCTCAAGTATAACTCCAACCACTGATTTTTTTTTAATTTTAAGAGACCCATTGACTCTGGTTTTATTAAGGTGTCTTGTTTTTATTTTGAGATGGTGTGGAGCAGGTCCTTTTGGCCCTCTGAGCTATGCCGCCCAGCAAGGAACACACATGCTTGCAGAGGACACTGGACTTGAACTCTGACATTTCAAGCTGTAATTGCATCATGCTAACCACTACACTACCATGGTGCCCCAACACTATCAAATTCTCAAATCTGAATGATGTTGGGGTTTGTCACTTCACTTACCTCTTGGTTCCCATTGGTTTTCTTTCCTCTTGGACCATTTCAGTGTTCAGTTCTCGGTTTACTTTAGATCGAATCTGTGATGAGATCTGGAATTATGTAGTTCTGGCAAAATCCAAACTTTGCTGAGTAAGTTATTAGGATGCAGTGTTACTTTATTGCATTGCTAGCAACTTCTGTTACTTTGAAAGTAGACTGATACGGAATGCTTAAAAGAAATGCATCTTTTAAGAAGTTGAGGTACTCTGAATTAACTTTGAACAATGTTCAAGATGTCTGATTAGTCTCCTGTCAATACACTCAACTTTAACTGTCGCAACAGAATAAAAATAATGGTTGGTTCCAATTTGAATGAGTGTACAGGGTATCTTGAGGTGAGGTTGTTAATCCTAGAAGTTTAAAATCCTAGTTACTTCCTGGAAGAATGAAGATTTTACAAGACTCTCTCGCTTTTGGCATTTGGCAGACCATTTGAGATCATTGCAAGCTATTTGTGAATTATGAAATTGTGTGAGGATGTGAATGCTTGGAACATGTTGCAAGAACAATTGAGTAAGCTGTATTTGCCTTTCATAATTGAGAAATAACTCAATTATGGTCACTACTTGTTGCCCATTTGTAAAATAGTGCTCCTTTTCCGCTGAACTAACCCCCTCTTTCTCTCCCCTTCCAATTGCCTTCACTTTTTCCTTCTGTTTCTTTTTGTCTCCATTATCTTACTGTCTGTCTGCCCTTTTTGCTCAGTGTACCTCTCCACTTTTGAAACCCAGAAGAGATCTTGAGGAATACAGAATATAAAAGTTCAGAAGTTTTCCAATTAAATTTTCAATTAAGTACTATTTAAATCTATCAATGAGATCAGGAGAGCTTTACTTGAGAAGCAAGGAAGTCTGGGGGAGATGCAGCGATGTGCATTTGAAACCCACCATGGCAGTTAGAGAATGTAACTTCAAGTCACTAACAATATTGCAATTAACAATAAAAACAGATTGATACAAAAACTTTTTTGTTCGCCATTGCCTTTCAGATATAGGAATCAAGCAACTCTTTACCCGTATGCAATTCCAAATCCACCTATCCTGTTGACTTAAATAACTCAGTTCAGATGCAGAATGAATTAACTATTCTCTATTTTGTTCTTAGCTTTGCAGACTTTAACTTGCATTCTCTGTATTCTCCTTTCCAAGCTTTCTAGTGGTGAATTAATTTTTGCATCATTTCCCTACACCTTTGAATCCTCTCAGAACATTCTCCTTTCAGCTGTCAGCCACCAAATGAGATTTTGAAGATTATGTAGATCAAAGTGGTCATGGAAGAAGTTCAGTTCGGTTTCCAAGATAAGGTCCTATTCTAAGGCAGTTGGATTTCAATAGTGTAAGATATAATCTAGTAGAAATAGATTGAGATCAATCTATAAGGGAAAATTATATCAGCTAATTGACAGGCAGACCTCCATTCAAGTTTGTTTATTGTCATTATACTACCAAACAAAATAATGTTCTTCCAGACTGAGGTGCACAACACAGTACAGGTTTCCCTCGCCATCCGAAGGTAGAGCTTTCCTATGAAATGGTTCGTAAGGCGGAAGGTTGTAAAGCAAAGAAGCAGTTAGCATTTATTTATATGGGAAAAATTTGTAAGCATTCGCAGACCCAAAAATAACCTACCAAATCATGCCAAATAACGCACAAAACCTAAAATAACAGCAACATATAGTAAAAGCAGGAATGATATGATAAATACACTGCCTATATAAAGTAGAAATACTTCTCTACGATCATTGCCTGCACTGTTCTCCGTAGCGAAAATCTCACACAAGCACTCTCGGCAGAAACACGGCGCAAGCGCTCTCCGGTAACCTTTAAGCTATGAAGCTGCCAAATCATACCAAATAACACCTAAAAATACACAGCCTATATGAAGTAGAAATAATATATGTACAGTGTAGTATCACTTCCGGGAATTGGGAAGACATCAAGCACACTGATGATGGTATGTTAGGCTGAGTCGTCAGAGGTTGGGGTGGTGCAGTGGCCCCCACCCTCCAGGCCGTGGACTGATACCGAGCTGCGAAGCAAGCAGGGGTACAGCGGTAGCTGGGATGCACCCAGCACATCTTTAAGAAAAAAGCTGAAATAAACAATCTAATTAATTAGGTGCTGCCCAACATGTAAATATCAGCCCAGATCAGAGGTGACGCAATTGGCTCTGACCTGGGCCGACATTTACATGCTGGGCGGCACCTAATTAATTAGTTTGTTTATTTCGGCTTTTTTTCTTAAAGATGTGCTGGGTGCGTTCTGGCTACCGCTGCATTCTGCGTGAATCGGTATCTGTTCACGGTCCAGAGGTTGGGGTGGTGGGACACTTGGGTGTCATTGCGTTGTCGTCTGTTTCCATGAGGGCAGGCAGGTCATCTTCTATGTCTGCCTGCCTCAGTGTCGAAGGTCAAGGTTCGTCATCTGCTGAAGGCTTGCTTGACTGCTAGGCTCGAGCATTTTTCTATCATACAGTTCTTTGTAAGCACTGAAACCATCTTGCAAATATGCCCTAAACCGACGTACCCTCTCAAAATTAAAGTCGTACTTTATCATTGAAGCGAAAATCTCACGCAGTTGCTTCACGTTCAGTTCCTGGAGGACTTCACTTTCAGTCCGTTAGCTACTGCATTCGATTTTGATTGTTATCCTTTCCTCTTCCAATTGCATCAGCTCTTCATCTATCAGTTCTTGGTCATGGGATGCTAAAACTTCTTCAACATCATCTTCGTCAACTTCCACAAACCAAACTCACTTTGTCCTTACTTCGTTCACCACAATCAAAACGCTTAATTATGTCTAGTTTTACGCTAAGTGTAACACCCTTAAGAGCTCTTTTAGGCTTTTCTGATACCTTAGAACTCGTCTTGCAAACGGCTACTCACAGGCACGTGTTTAAGCAATGCTGGCAAGAATGCCGTTCCGAATCCGGGGGAGAGCGGCTTCTTGGCGCGCCTTTTATCATGCACTGCCTTTTTTCGTAACAGTGAAAACACCTTCTGTTAGCGAAAACAGGGAACTAATGTAGGTCCTTCGTAACAGTGAGGTTTCGTAAAGCGAACGTTCGAAAAGCGGGAGATACCTGTACATATAATTCATAGGCAGCACAGAGTAATGTAACCACAAACATATATTCGAGCATATTGACATTTGGCATAAGGTGCATTTATGACACAAGCTTAAAGGTAAACAGTATAACGCTACTAGTGCTTCATGCATGATGGCACCTGGGTGGTGGCAGTGAGTTTTGTAGTTTCACGGCCTGGGGGAAAGAGTATGTTTCCCATCCTAACAGTCCTTCACCTAACGCTACACTACCTCTTGCTTGACGGTAGGGGGTCAGAGAGATTGTGGAATGGTTGGGAGGGATCCTTGACAAGTTTAAGGCCCTGCATATGCAATGCTCTTGATAAATATCTAGGATGGGTAGAAGAGAGACCCCAAAGATCCTCTCAGCAGTCCTTGCAATTCTCTCTAGGGTCTTGTGGTCAGATGTTCTGCATTTCCCGTACCCGACAGTGATGCAGCTGGTCAGGACACTCTCAATGGTGATCCTGTTAAAAATAAATAAATAGGTTGATACGGGGAGGGGGAGTGGGAGACTTGCCTTAATCTTCTCAGTAAGTGCAGACGCTGCTGTCCTTTCTTGTCTAAAGAGGTAGTGTTGAGGGACCAGGTGAGATCGTCTGTGACACGTGCACTCCCAGAAACCTGATGCTGTTAACTTTCTCAGAGGGGAAACAAAGGGAAAACATTGATTAACAAAGGATATTGAAAGTTTGATCACTGAAAAGAAGGAAATGTATATCAGGTACAGGAAAGTGGTGTTGAACATGTGTCTTGGGTTTTATTAAAGTTATAGGAGTCAGCCTGAGAGAGAATTTAGAAGAGCAAAAGAGGGCCATGAAATGACCTTAGCAAGTAAGGTTAAAGAGAATCCTAAAATCTCTTGCATACATTAGAATCAAGAGAGTAGCTAAGGAAAGAGGTAAAATGGAATAAAGAGATAATCTTCATGTGAATAAGAGAATATGAGCAAAGTCATAAATGAATACTTCTCATTGGAATTCTCGAGGGAGAAGGTTATGGAGGCTGGACATTTAAGTGGTGGGTATGCTGATAATCTGGAGTATGTATCAGAAAGGAGGAAGTATTAGAAATATTGTTGCATATCAGGTTGCTCAGTAAGGGAAGCAAGGGAGAAGATTTTTGGGGTTTTAATGGTGATTTTCGCAATTTCGTTAGCCGTGGGTGAGGTGCTAGATGACTAGAGGATAGCTAATGTAATTTACAAAGGGCTATAGGATAGGCTTGGAAACTACAAGAGGCTGAGCCTTGCATTGGGAGAAGGGAGGTTGATTGGGAGATTCTGGGAGACTGTTCCTGTTCACTTGGAAAGGCAGACTGATTAGGAGGAGTCAACATGGTATTGTGCAGGTTGAGATCATGTTTCACAAATCTGAGTATTTTGGGGAAAATTAAAGGCAGAATGGTAGACTTAATTTACATGGACTTCAGTAAGGCTTTTGATAAAGTCCTACCTGGTAGGCTGGCCTACCATAAGCAATATTTGCTGTCAAACTGGATTCACTATAGTCCTTCCTTTTCTAAAATTGATCGTCAAATCAAATCGTTAGTGACAATATCGGAAATCAAATAGTTAAAAAAAAATTGACTAAGGAAAAGTAAAGTTACTCGCAAGAAAATACTTTTTTTTAGATAAGTTGTAGAATATTAACTATGGTACTAAGCACAAAACAAAAATCTTGAGCTTATAAAAAACCTTCGTACGGTAATAGAAAGTTTATTATTTTTTTAACACCAGAAAAAAAAAACTGATACTGGAAGCACGGAACATTAATTAAAGGGCGGTGTCCGTATCAGATGGGTAGTTGTCATCCAAAAAACTTTGAGCAGCAGTTGTGGAATGGAAGACACGATGAGATCCATCAGAAAGAGAAATGCTTAGGCGTGCAGGGTATAATAATGCCGGTTTAAGATTTTTTTGATAATATTCCCACATCAGAGGTTTTGATTCAGTGGATGCCGGCTTTGGCCGCGGTATACGATTGGCACGGTAGAGGAATGGAGGATCGTTAGGAAATACTGAATTAAACGTATCTTTTAAAAGTTGAGCAAAGAATATTAAAGGATCTCCATCCTCAACATCCTCAGATAGACCAATTATATGCAAGTTCTGTCTTCTTAATCGATTTTCAAGATCGATGTCTTTGGATTTAAAATGTTGCAGTTGTTTAATGGTTGAAGCTAAATTCTGCTTCAAGTTCTCAACTTTTGAATCCGTCTTCTGAGATTTAATATCCAGTTCAGACATTTTACTTCGATGTTTTTGAACTTCACAATGCAGGGATTTCAGAGTTTCCGTGATTGATTTTAAGTCTTCATTCAGACTTGACGCTGTTGCTCAAATTTATCAGATAAGCTTTCAGATTTTGACGTTGTTCCTCAAATTTTTCCTCTAAAAACTTCATCATAGCTTCATAGGGTAGCTCCGTTCGTTTAGAGTCACCTTTTCTTTTTCCTCCGTTCCCGTCTTTGGTTTTGGATCTTGTACTCATTTCTTTAGATTCCACAATTGCAGTTCAAGAAAGAATCAATAAGATAAAATAAATCTTCTGGTGTAGGTAAAAATTAGTTAAGTAAGGGAGATCATAGGTTTAAAAAAAAGATAACGGGAATGGAATGAAGCCAAAGGCGCTCTCACTCCATGAGCGCTCCCTGCAGAATCCTTGAAACCATTCTCTCCATGTCTATTCACTCTGTCTAGACCTTTCGAATTTTGATGGGTTTCAATAAGATTTCCCCCCCTCATTCTTCTGAACTCCAACAAGTACAGGCCCAGAGTCAAACAATTATTACATTTTAACCCTTTCATTCCGGGGATCATTCTCATGAACCTTCCCTGGATCTTCTCCAATGCCGGCACATCTTCTCTTAATTAAGGGGCCTAAAATTGCTCAAAATACTGCACTCTGACCAATGCCTTATAAAGCCTCAGCATACTTAATTGCTTTTATATTCTAATCCTCTCTAAATAACATGACTATTGTATTTGCCTTCCTCAATACCAACTCAACCTGTTAGATAACATTTAGGGAATCCTGCAAGAGAATTCCTAAGTCCCTTGAACCTCAGATTTCTGAATATTCTCCCCATTTAGAAAATAGTCATGTCTTTATTCCTTCTACCAAAGTTCATGACCATACACTTCCCTACACTGTAATCCATCTGTCACTTTGCCCATTCTCCTCATCTGTCTAAGTTCTTCTGCAGAATCCCAACTTCCTCAACACTACCTGCCTCTCCACCTATCTTTGTATCATCCGCAAACTTGGCCCCAGATCCATCATTTCACATCTACATCATTGACATATAGCATGAAAAAAAAGCAAACTTAACAGAGACTCCTGTGGAGCACCATTAGTCACTGGCAGCCAACCAAAAAAGGCCCCCTTTATTCTCATTCTATGCTAGTATCTTCCCTGCAATACCATGGCCTCTTAACTTGTTTACCAGCAGCACCTTGTCAATATTGTTGCTGTTCCTTTCTGCACCTTGTAGCGCATCAGGCACCAACCTTGCTATTTCTTTAGCATTTTTGTCTGCCTTTTTTAAAATGAGACCAAGTTGCTAGCCCTATGCTCGACCCAACACAAATGGAAAGTGTGCAGAGAACTGGCCAGATTCAAACCTGGGACCCCTCCCTTTGAAATTCAGTGCATATGCCACTGCACCACCGGCCAGCACCTTGTCAAAGGCCTTCTGAAAATTGAAGGAAACAACATCAACTGACTCTTTGTCTATCCTACCTGTCATCTCCTCAAAGAACTCCAAAGATCTGTCAGGCAAGATTTCTCCCTAAGAAAGCCATGCTGACTTCAGCCTATTTTATCATGTGCCTCCATGTACCCCAGCACCTCATCCTTAATAAATTCTAACACCTTCCCAAACATGAAGTCAGGCTAACTGGCATATAATTTCCTTATTCTGCCTCCCTCTCTTCTTAAAGGGTGGAGTGACATTTGCAATTTTGCAGTCCTCCAGAACCATTTCAGAATCTAGTGATCATTACTAACGCCTCTCTTCTGCTATCTCTTTCAGACCCTGGGCACTTATCCACCTTCAGATCTTTCAGCTTTCCAAGCACCTTCTCCCTAGTAATAGCAACTACACAATTAGCAATCTCCTCTGATCTGGGCCAACATTTACGTGCCGGGCGGCACCTAATTAGTTAGCTTGTTTATTTCGGCTTTTTTTCTTAAAGATGTGCTGGGTGCGTCCCGGCTATCGCTGCATTCTTCGCGGATCGGTATCTGTCCACGGCCTGGAGGTTGGGGTGGTGGGACACTGAGGTGTCGTCTGTTTCCATCAGGGCAGGCAGGTCGGTCATCTTCTTCTATGTCTGCCTGCCTCGATGTCGAAAGTAGAGGTTCGTCCCCTGCTGTGGCTGATTGGAAGGCTTGCTTGACTGCTTAGCTTCGCACATTTTTAGATCATACAGTTCTTTGTAAGCACTCAAACCATCCTGCAAATATGCCCTAAACCGACGTACCCTTTCAAAATTGATGTTGTACTTTATCATTTGCAGCGAAAATCTCACGCAGTTGCCTCACGTTCAGTTCCTGGACAACTTCACTTTCGGTCCATTCACTACTGCATTCGGTTTTGATCGTTATCCTTTCCTCTTCCAATTGCATCAGCTCTTCATCTATCAGTTCTTGGTCATGGGATGCCAAAACCTCTTCAACATCATCTTTGTCAACTTCCACAAGCCAAACTCACTTTGTTCTTACTTCGTTCACCACGATCCAAACGCTTAATTATGTCTAGTTTTATACTAAGTGTAACACCCTTACGAGCTCTTTCAGGCTTTTCCGATACCTTAGAACTCATCTTGCTAACGGCTGCTCAAAGGCACGTGTTTAAGAAATGCTGGCGAGAATGCAGTTCCAAATCCAGGGGAGAGCGGCTGCTTTTTCTCGTAACAGTGAAAACACTTTCTGATAGCGAAAACAGGTAACTAATGTGGGTCTTTCGTAACAGTGAGGTTTAGTAAAGCGAACATTCGAAAAGCGGGGGACACCTGTATTATAACACTGCTTTAGTTCGTAACAGTTATGGACAGAATTTATCACTGCCATGTATTTTGATTGACTGTAAATGAACAAAATAAGCGCAGACACCTTCAAGAATGGATTACCTTCACTGCCTTCCTGCATAAAGTCAAAAACAATTATCAAAAAAATCACTGCATTTTGAATCGAAATGATTTCTAAAATTTTTAATGTCCCACCTCCCCCTCGTACCCCATCTGTTATTTATATACACACATTGTTTCTCTCACTCTCCTTTTTCTCCCTCTGTCCCTCTGACTATACCCCTTGCCCATCCTCTGGGTTCCCCTCCTCTCCCTTTTCCTTCTCCCTGGGCCTCCTGTCCCGTGATCCTCTCGTATTCCTTTTGCCAATCAACTGTCCAGCTCTTGGCTCCATCCCTCCCCCTCCTGTCTTCTCTTATCATTTTGGATCTCCCCCTCCCCCTCCAACTTTCAAATCTCTTACTGGCTCTTCCTTCAGTTAGTCCTGACGAAGGGTCTCAGCCTGAAACGTCGACTGTACCTCTTCCTGGAAATGCTGCCTGGTCTGCTGCGTTCACCAACAACTTTGATGTGTGTTGCTTTTTTTTAGTTTAGTTGATTAATTCTGTTTAGATTAGTTTGTTTTTGGGGAGGGTTATTATATATTTTTTTTTCCATTTTCATGATTTTTGTCTAGATATTTCTCTTCGTTCTGTATTATTCATTGGTATCCTACATGATTGGGAGTTTTGTCAATTAAGTATTTTTTGGTTTTATAATCAGTCATGTTTATTATAACAATGTACTCCCAATAACTTTGTACTGCTATTATGTTATGTTTATATTTTATGAAACTAATAAAAAGATTGAAAAAGAAAGAAAGAAAGAAAAGAGAATGGTTTCCTATGGTTTTGGGAGTCTAGGATCAGGACAAAACCTCAGAATAGAAGGATGTCCTTTCAGAACAGATGGGGAATTTCTTTAACCAGAGGCTGGTAAATCTGTGGAGTTCATTGCCACAGACGACTGTGGAGGCCAAGTCATTTGGTATATTTAAAACAGTTGTTCATGGGTTCTTTAAGGATGCCAAGGTTGTGGAGAGAAGGAAGGAAAATGGGGTTGAGAGGGATAACAAATCAGCCATGATTGAATGGTGAAGCAGACTCTGGGCTGACGGCCTAATTCTGCTTCTATATCATATGGTCTTAAGTGCTACATCCGCCCCTGAACAGCCTTCCAGGTTAGGTGGCATTTACCTGTAAATCTGTTGGGGTCATTTATTACCTCTTGTTTTAGTGTGGCCTCCTACATTGGTTTGATTTGGTTTATTATCGTCACAGATACAAGAATACAGTACAAAATTTGTCTTCCATTTTTGTCCATATAGATCAAATAATTTCACAGTGCTTTGAGGTAGAGTAAGATAAAACAATAGCAATGCAAAATAAAGTGTAAGAGCTACAGAGCAAGTGCCATGCAAATAAACAAAATGCAAGATCATAACTTGTAGATTGAGGTCAAGAGTCCATCTTATTGTATAAGAGAGCTGTTTACAAGTCTGATAACAGTGGAATAGAAACTGGCTTTGTTTCTAGTACATGGTATCTCGCTTTTGTATTTTCTGCCAGATGGGCAGGGTAGAAGAGAGAATGGGTTGGGTGCAATATTTGATTATGCTGGCATAATGCAGTGAGAAGTATGGAGGAGAGCCTAGTTTCCATGATGTGGTGAGCTGTATCCAGAACTCTGAAGTTTCTTGTGATCACATGCAGGGCAGATGCCATACTAAGCTGTTAAATATTCTAGATAGATGCTTTCTGTGCTGCATCATTAAAAAATTGGTAAGGGTCAACAGGGATATGCCAGATTTCTGTAGTCTCCTGAGGAAGTGGAGGCATTGGTGAGCTTTCTTGGCCATGATGTAGTGGTTGAACCATGACGGGCTATTAGTGATGCTCGCTTCCAGGAACTTGAAGCTCTCAACCTCTAAACACAGTTGATGTAGTTAGGAACTTGTGCACTGCCCCGGCCCTTCCTGAGGTCAATGACCAGTTCTTTTGTTTTGCTAAATTTGATGGAAAGGTTGTCATGACAGCATGTCACTAAGCTCTGTCTCCTTCTGGTACTCAGTTATTTGAGATATTGTCCACTGTGATGATATCAACAACACACTTGTCTATGGAGTCAGTAGAATCTGGCCACAGAGACATGAATATACAGGGAATAGAGTAGTGGGCTGAGGATGCATCCTTGTAGAGCAGTGGTCCCCAACCACCGGGCCACAAAGCTTGTGCTACCGGGCTGCGAGGAAAAGATATGATTTGGCGATATGAAACGATATGAGTCAGCTGCACCTTTCCTCATTCTCTGTCACGCACTGTTGAACTTGAAATAACCTACCAAATCATGCCAAATAACACATAAAACCTAAAATAACACTAGCATATAGTAAAAGCAGGAATGATATGATAAATACACAGCTTATATAAAGTAGAAATAATGTATGTACAATGTAGTTTTACTTAACAGAATCGGGAAGATTAAGCCAAAACCGATCTGTAGAAAAAAAAATCGGCATGTACATACATGCGCACACAGGTGCCCACACAAGGCTTCGTGGTCATGGTAGTCTTTCTCGGGGTAAACACAAGTGTCCCGTATTTGACTGCTACTTTTGTCCCTTATTTGGGAGTGAGAAAGTTGGCAACCCTATCTGTAAAAGACATGTTGAGGTGAGTTTCACCCCACTTGAACACACCCCCTCCCTCCGGTCCACAAGAATATTGTCAATATTAAACCGGTTCGTGGTGCAAAAATGGTTGTAGAGCACCAATGCTCAGAATAATCGTGGATGAGGTGTGCTGCTTATCCTTACTGAGGGAGGCTCTGACTCCCAAAGTCCAGAGTTTGGTGATGAGTTTATTTGGAACTACTGTATTGATTGCGGAACGGCGGTTAATAAACAGTAGTTGGATGTAGGTGTCTTTATTGTTCAGATATTCCAGTGTTGAGTGTAGGGACAGAGCTGGTGTCCATTGTAGACCTGTTTTAGTGGTAGGTAAATTTTAGTGGGTCAGGGTTGTCTTGCAGACTGGAGTTGACATATGCTATGACCAGCCTCTTGAAGCGCTTCATGATGGTAGATGTAAGAGTCGCTGCGCGGTAGTTGTTAGGTATGTTGTGTTTCTTGAGTATAAGGATGATGGTGGTGACACCTGATGTAGATTGTGGGGACTGCTTCAAGCATTTTCACTTTGTCTGCTGCAACAATTGGATCTCCTGCTGGCCACCCATTTCATTTTCACTTCCCATTACCACACTGCCATGTCTGTCCATGGCCTCCTCTACTGCCACAGTGAGACCACACAAAGGTTCGAGAAGCAGCACCTTGTATTCGGTCTTGGTAGCCTCTAACCTGGCTGCGTGAACTTCGATTTCTGGTAACTACTCCTTTTTTCTCCTCACCCGCCCCCTTCCCATTGCCCTTTGTTTTCCCTTATTTTGGTGACCTTCTCACCCCTCCTCCCCTCCCCTTTCTTCATGTCCTGCCATCACCTCCCTCTAGTTCCCTGTTTGTTTACTTGATAGTCTCCTGTCCTGTCCTCTCAGATTCCTCCTTCAGCCCTTTCAGCCCTTTACCTCTTCTATCTATCTTCTAGTTTCTCACATCATTCCCTTTCGTCCTGGACTTGCCTATCATCTGTCAGTTTGTGCTCCTGCCTCTTCCTCACTTTTTAAATCTGGCTTCTGTCTCCTTTTCCTGTCCCGGTGAAGGGTCTCAGCTTGAAACATCTGCTGTCCACTTCCCTTCATAGAAGGTGTCTGATCTGCAGAGTTCCTCCAGGATTTTGTATGTGTTCCTTATTGTCTTCCAGCACTGCACTTTTCCTGTAGTGGTAACACTTTATTCTGCATTCTGTTTTTGTTTTCCCTGATGCTGCCTCAATGCATTTTTGTAATGAAATAATTTGTATGGATGGTTTTTCATTGTACCTCGGTACATGCATGATTGATTTGTTATCCGACAATGACAGTTAGATTTATGCAATTCTGTTGTGTTCGTAGGTGACTGCTTAGTCCAAGTTGTTTGAAATGTGTCATTTGCATTGGGGATGTACCAAGACAAGTCCCCAGTGTGCCAAATATGTTGACATTCTTTATTTTTTGACCCAGAATCCTGAAAATTTTATAGATCTCTAGAGTACACAACTATTGCATGCCAAGAGGAGACCAATAAGAGACCACTGATGCAGCAAAGTGAAGGAGCCTCAGGACCATGAGTGCAAACAAAACTTCAGAATCAACAGATATTTATTGTTTTGTTTATTTACAACCAATGCTCAGTACATTTATTATTGAAGTATGTATACTCTAACCTGGAGGTTGTCTCCTTACAGACAGCTGCAAAACAAAGAAACCCAATAGAACCCATTTAAGAAAAGATTGTCAAGCATCCAATGTGCAGAAAAATACATATAGAGCAAACAATAAAAGTAAGCAAATAACATTCAGAACTGGTGTTCACGAAAGTGAGTCAACAGCCATGAAGCCAGTCACACCTGATCTAAGAGCCCGTTAGTTGCAGGCCACAGCCTCAGTTCAGAGCAAAGGTGAATAAACCTAGTGGAATGAACTGACATCCTGGCCTTTCCAATCTGGCCTGCTGCTTAAATCGACCATACCTTACTCTTCGGCTTGGGCCCTGCCATCTCGAATTGGTCCGTACTCTACATTTCCAATCCAGCATGGCACTTAAATCAGCCAAACAGCGGATTGTTACTTGCTCTCGGCCCAGGTTGCTGCTTCGACTCTGCTTCTCCTTGGTTCTGTTGCTTTGATCATGCCTCCAAGTCTGCTCCAGCGCTGGCCAAATGTTGGTTCCCTACCACTCTAGGGCATGGGCCCGGGTTCTGCTGCCTTGATTCGGCCTGAACACCCCACACTGCAGCAGTCTGCACTTTCGAGACTTCAGTTCAATCTCAAACCTGCCAGGTCATACACACAAGTGGTTCAAAAGCTCAACTCCAACAGGCTATTGATAGCTATGTTCATTTCCTGAATAAGTGTGTAATAAAGTAGTTATAGCAAGTCGTCAGTGTGCTTCACCAGCTTTGTAATGTGTTCATTTGGGAATTGAAAAAATAAAAGCTTGCAACGTTCATCGTCAAATACAACTAAGTCATGAAAGATTAGAGTCTTTTATCCCCCTTGTATAATGAGCATGAAGTACATTTTTATGGCACAGGAACAGTATGGCCATTTGGTGAATTGGCTGGTGCTATGTAAATGGAATGAGCTGCCAGACAAGATGGTTGAGGCGTGTACAATATCATTTAAGAAGGACTGGATAGATACATGGAGGGCAGGGCTTAGAGTGATATGAGCTGAACGAACACAGTTGGGACTAGCTGGATGGGCAGCATGGCCTACATGGGCAGACTGAAAGGCCTTTATTAATGTGGATTGCTCCAGGACTGTTAAAATGGGAACATGCAGCTTATTGCTACCAACTTAAGGGCACGTAGGGGCGGGAAATGGTCTTGCATTTGGTATTTTCGTCATTTTTTATTTTTTTATAACACGATTTAAGATCCTATCTGGGGCTATATAGATTTGATTGAAAGAAGAGATGCTGACTTGTAATTTTGAAGGTGCATTACCTTGGTTTTGGAATGTTCAACAAAGGAATTAGCTATTTTCCTCTTAATCAACTGCTTTGAGTATGCTATACAAAACTGATCATTTTCTGTAGTAATCTGAATATAACTAATATATTCTGCACTGGTAATTTGTTTACCTTTGAAGGCTGATCATATCTTTGGAGTGTGCCCAGAACTGAATGTAGTTCAGTGCATTAAATTTGGATGCTAACCCCAGCACAAAACATTGGTCTTAAAATTTCCCCCTGCCACTTTATGATAACAAATGGAGTTTATTGGTAGTTGTAGTCTGAAAGTATCCAGAAATTTTGGGAAGCTTGTGCATATTTAACAAGATTCCTGCTGCTAATTTTGTGTCATATTAAGGTAGGTTTACCACATTTCAGTCATTTTGTCATCAAAAATATGAATGTAAATAATTTGCTATGTCAGGGTTGTGAATGCGCAGCAAGGTGTGTATTATATATCACATCCATTATTAACTAAATGGTGAATTATTGCTAAAATTCATTGGGCAAACATAAATTAGTGCTACCTTCTAGCACTAGTTTGGTGAAAGAAAATAGTGGTGAGGCTTGGGATGGGGGTCGATAATTTGGGGGGAAATGTAATAAATATCAAGTTTCATGTTATACTAATGACATTTTGTAATGGGCCAGTATTTGTATGGATTAGGGAAGTAAATTCTGAGCAAGTGTTCATTTTGAAGATGAATATGTCAATATTTCTACAATGCCATGTTCTTATTAGCAATCGAACTACATTATTAGTCCATTAATACTGCAGGTGGGATTTGTAGCTTTCGTACTTTATAGAACTTCAGAACTGGTTTCATTTTGGATATTCCAGTATAGTTGTTGAAGCCAAAACTAGAACAATGTATTTTCTTCAAATTTTCTTCTGCATCCAATTATTGCAGTCCATTTCAAAAATAGTTTTAACAGATTGTCATTTAACCTCATTATTTAGTAGCTGAAATATGTTACTAATAACTTAGAAATCTGTTTCTTCATGGCAATTACAGCGAAGTGAACGTGAGTATTTGCATTTAGTCTCACCTGTTGTTTTCTTGGAATTTCAGGATGAAATGCTAAAATAAAAGCAGAATGGATGGAGAAACATTTTTTAGTTTGGTCTCAGTAGTTATGATAAAAGCTTATTGACCTATTCCTGTTCACCTATCTTATGGTTTCTTTAATATATTAGACCTTCATAGATTATAACTGTGTAGATATTGAAATTAAATAATAATTGTTTTAATTTAAAGTAATCTGTCACATGGAATTAATTTGTGTGAATGTTTTTATTTAGAGGAGCGTAAGCTTGACAAGGAAGAGAAGCCTCTGGTTGTACAATTAAACTGGAACAAGGATGATAGAGAGGGAAGATTTGTTTTGAAGAATGAAAATGCCTTCCTTCCACCAAAGGTAAGAACTTTCATAGAAATATGGGTATTTCAGAGTGTTTTGCATGTTTATTATATTTGCTGAAATGTAGCCCTTCAAAGACTCATGATCAATAAGCTGCATAGTGTAATGAATGATAGAAAATCTTACTGATTCCATCATTGATATATCTTCTTAGCCTCTCTGTTGCTACATTCTTGAGAGGAACAGTGCATTACAGTTGAAAGTTGATATTTAGTTCTTGTTAACTAATAAATAATTCTCAGCAACCTATATCAAGCTTCAGTAGAAATGTTTTCTCAAGTGAGCTATGGTAAGTGCTTTTTCCTGTGCAGCTGGATTGCAGTGAAGGTGACTATATTTCCTTTTTCAAATTCATGACACACCTGCATTTTTATTTCCCCAAGATGAGGTTGAACAGTGGGGCTGTTCAGAAATACTAAATTGCAAACACAAGAGATCCTGCTTATACTGGAAATCCAGAACAGCATGCACAAAATGTTGGAGGCATTCAGCAGGTCAGGCTGCAACTGTGGAAATGAATAAGCAGTCGACGTCTTGGGCTGACACCCTTCTTCATGACTGGAAAGAAAGGGGGAAGATGTCAGCAAAAAGAGGGAGGGAGGGGCAGAGGACAAGCTAGGTAAGCGGGGGGGGGGGGGGAGAGGAGTGGAAATTAAGTCGGGTGTAATTCTAAATTACAGCCAGAGAAGGGAGGAGGTATTCCCTGTAATGTTAAGGAATATGGCATTTTGAGAAAATATGCTGTCAAGCTTTAAGACAAACCAAGTTTGCCCTTTTTGCATTCAAAGTGGATGAACTCACACTTGTTGCCACAGTTTTTTGTCGTGCGTTAAATTTTGTTTTAACGCTGTATTTTCCTTGATCCATGTATTACACATTTTTCTCAGATACTGCTATTCTGGAGAACAAAAGCTGGGCAAGAGCTGGCCAGTGAAAGATAGGTACAGGTGAGGAAGAGTGATAAGCAGATCAAGGAGGGAGAGTGACCCAGGCTGGCCTGAGAGCTTGGAGGCGACTAAGGGTTGTAAATGGGATCTGTTGGGAAAGGAAGGTAGAGTATAAACGGGCATTGTAGGAGTGGACAGTGTTAGTGGTCAGGCTTTGGCATGAACAGGTGGAGGCTCTAAGCAAGTTTCTGGTGAGCTTTTATTTTCACCATGGATGTTTCTAATAGTTCACCATCAAAGTTTCTAGTAAGCTTTTATTTTCACCATGGATGTCAGTCCCTATATACTTCCATCCCCCATCAGGAAGGTCTCAAAGCTCTCCACTTCTTTTTGGGTTCCAGACCTAACCAGTTCCCCTCTACCACCACTCTGCTCCGTCTAGCGGAATTAGTCCTTACTCTTAATAATTTCTCCTTTGGCTCCTCCCACTTGCTCCAAACTATAGATGGAGCCATGGGCACCCGTATGGGTCCTAGCTATGCCTGCCTTTTGATTGGCTTTGTGGAACAATCGATGTTCCAAACCTATTCTGGTATCTGTCCCCCACTTTTCCTTCGCTACATTGATGACTGCATTGGCACTGCTTCCTGCATGCATGCTGAGCTCGTTGACTTTATTAACTTTGCCTCCAACTTTCACCCTGCCCTCAAGTCTACCTGGTCCATTTCTGACACCTCCCTCCCCTTTCTAGATCTTTCTGTCTCTATCTCTGGAGACAGCTTATCTACTGATGTCTACTATAAGCCTACTGACTCTCACAGCTATCTGGACTATTCCTCTTCTCACCCTGTCTCTTGCAAAAATGCCATCCCCTTCTCGCAATTCCTCCGTCTCCGCTGCATCTGCTCTCAGGATGAGGCTTTTCATTCCAGGATGAAGGAGATGTCCTCCTTTTTTAAAGAAAGGGGCTTCCCTTCCTCCAGTGTCAACTCTGCTCTCGAACGCATCTCCCCCATTTCACGCACATCTGCTGTCACTCCATCCTCCCGCCACCCTACTAGGAATAGGGTTCCCCTTGTCCTCATCAACCAGCCCTCCAGCCTCCGGGTCCAACATATTATTCTCCGTATCTTCCGCCACCTCCAATGGGATCCCACCACTAAGCACATCTCCCCCCCCCCCGCTTTCCGCAGGGATCGCTCCCTACGCGACTCCCTTGTGCATTCGTTTCCCCCCCCAACCCCCATCCCTCCCCACTGATCTCCCTCCTGGCACTTATCCTTGTAAACGGAACAAGTGCTACACATGCCCTTACACTTCCTCCCTCACCACCATTCAGGGGCCCAGACAGTCCTTCCAGGTGAGGCGACACTTCACCTCTGAGTCGGCTGGGGTGATATACGGTGTCCAGTGTTCCCAATGTGGACTTCTATACATTGACGAGATCCGACGCAGACTGGGAGATCGTTTTGCTGAACACCTACGCTTTGTCTACCAGGGAAAGCAGGATCTCCCAGTGGCCACACATTTTAATTCCACGTCCCATTCCCATTCTGGTATGTCTATCCACGGCCTCCTCTACTGTAAAGATGAAGCCACACTCAGGTTGGAGGAACAACACCTTATATTCCGTCTGGGTAGCCTCCAACCTGATGGCATGAACATTGACTTCTCAAACTTCCGCTAATGCCCCACCTCCCCCTCGTACTCCATCTGTTATTTATTTATATACACACATTCTTTCTTTCACTCTCCTTTTTCTCCCTCTGTCTCTTTCACTATACCCCTTGCCCATCCTCTGGTTTTTCCCCCCCTCCCCTTTTTCCTTCTCCCTGGGCCTCCTGTCCCATGATCCTCTCATACCCCTTTTGCCAATCAACTGTCCAGCTCTTGGCTCCATCCCTCACCCTCCTGTCTTCTATCATTTTGGATCTCCGCCTCCCCCTCCCACTTTCAAATCTCTTACCAGCTCTTCCTTCAGTTAGTCCTGACGAAGGGTCTCAGCCTGAAACGTCGACTGTACCTCTTCCTTGAGATGCTGCCTGGTCTGCTGCGTTCACCAGCAACTTTGATGTGTGTTGCTTTTATTTTCTTTGTCTATTAGTAGCTAGTGTAGTCAGAATGGATCTAGGGTTAGTGGTATGTTCATTGTGTGAGATGTGGGAACTCTGGGAGACCTCCAGTCTCCCTGATAGCTACATTTGCATGAAGTACAGCAAACTGCAGATTCTTAGAGTTTGTGTTAAGAGTTACAGGGAGGTTATCAGCTCTAAGTTACAGGAAGCAGGTACCTGGGTGACTGTCAGGAGAGGAAAGGGAATAGAAAGAAAACGTAGAGTACCCATGTGGCTGTTTCCCTCAATAATGTGTGCCACTTTGGATACCGCTGAAGCGGACGGCCTAACGGAGGCAAGCCACAGCGAGTATGGCTCTGTTCAGAAAGGCAGTAGGGAGAAGTGGTGTGCAGTAGTGATAGGGGATTCCTTGGTTCGAGGAACAGCCAGGAGATTCAGTGGACACGAAAGAGACACCTGGATGATATGTTGTTTCCCAGGTGCCAAAATCGGGGATGTCTCGGATCGGGTCCACAGCATTCTAAAAGGAGAGTGAGCAGCCAGAAGTTATGATGCATATTGGTATCAACAACATGGATTGGAAAAGGGAGGAGGTCCTGAAGAGAGAATACAGAGAGTTAGGTAGAAATCTAAAAAGCAGGACCTCCAAAATCATAATCTTTGGATTGCTGCCTCTGCCATATGCCAGTAAGGAAAAGAAGATAATTATTGTTGGCAGAATTTCAGATGATAATGAGGTGTGCAGGAGTAGGATAGATCAGCTGGTTGAGTAGTGCCAGAGCAACAACCTCGCACACAGCAGAACTCATGGAGGAATCAGAGTGGAAAGGATCAGCAGTTTCAAGTTCCTTCGTGTCAACATCCCTAGAGGATCTATCCTGGGCCCAACGTATTGATACAATTACAAAGAAGGCGCAACAGCACCTATGTTTCTTTCGGAGTTTGAGAAGAATTGGTATGTCACCAAAGACTCTTGCAAATTTCTACAGATGTACCAGAATAGCATTCTAACTAGTCACATCACCATTTGGTATGGAGGGGCGACCACAGGATTAGAGAAAGCTGTGGAAAGCCAGCTCCATTATGGGCACTTGCCTCCCAGCATCCAGGACACCTTCAAAAGGTGATGCCTCTTTTTAGAGCAGCTTGTGGTTGAGCTCTCTAGGTGTAATGCTCAGCTATATTGGCTCGTATTTATCTCCGGGAAACACCATCTGCCGCCCACCTTGTCTCCCAGTTACGTCGGTAGCTGTACAAATGCCACCTGATTCGGCTTCAAGCATCAATCATCAGCCAGCACACAATGTATGTTTTACCAATTACACTTTATAGATATTACTAAGTCTATGAGATTAATAGAAGTACAATACAAAAAGGAATGGAAAAGGCACCAGACTTATCAAAGTTCAATTTCTTCATGTACACGTTGGAGCTCAGGACCTCATTTCTTCCCTTTGCGATCCACTCGGACCCCTTTGACTTGCAGCTCGGGACCACCCGGAGTGATCGACCAGAGCGCTCCCCGTACCTCCGTCGTCCTCACGGTCTCTCCTCCAACTCCCCGCCCGGAGTGATCGACCAGAGCGCTCCCCATACCTCCGTCGTCCTCACGGTCTCTCCTCCAACTCCCTGCCAAAACCCCCTGGTTGCCAGCCGTATGAGACAGCATATCACCCCAAGAAGGAATAACATGGACACCCATTGGTTCATTTACTCTGTTATCTATATTATAACCCAAGCAAAGTGCTAGCTAGAGACTTTATCAGCATTTAACATAACAAAGAAGCCATTTTAATTAACATACACAGTAACATAAGAGATTAACATAACAAAGAAGCCATTTTGATTAACATAGAAAATAAGTGCAGGAGTAGGTCATTCGGCCCTTTGAGCCTGCACCACCATTCAGTATGATCATGGCTGATCATCCAGCTCAGAACCCTGTACCAGCCTTCCCTCCATACACCCCGATCCCTTTAGCCACAAGGGCCATAGCTAACTCCCTCTTAAATATCGCCAATGAACTGGCCTCAACTGTTTCCTGTGGCAGAGAATTCCACAGATTCACCACTCTCTGTGTGAAGAAGTTTTTCCTAATCTCAGTCCTGAAACGCTTCCCCTTTATCCTCAAACTGTGACCCCTCGTTCTGGACTTGTGGAGCATACGCAGTAATATAAAAGAAGAAACCCCTTACATAGGAGAAAGGCAATTTTGGATTGGGTGTAGTATAATGAACCAGATTTGATTAGGGAGTTTAAGGTAAAGGAACTCTTGGGATTCACCCTGCTGTGTGAGAGGGAGGAACTAAAGTCAGATGTATTGATATTACTATGGAATAAAAATAACTACAGAGGCATGAGAGAGGAGCTGGCCAAAGTTGATTGGAAGGGGATAACAGCAAGGATGACAACAATATAAGAACCCATGGTATTACAAGAAAGATATGGAGAGCTTTATTGACTGCCAGGAGGCAAAGAGTGAGAATGAAGGCGGTCATTATGATTGGCTGCCTGTGACTAATGGTGTTCTGTAAGGGTCAGTGTTGGGACCACTTCTTCACATTATATATCAGTGATTTGGGTGAAGGACTTAATGACTTTAGCCATGCTTGCAGATGATACATTGAGGGGAAGGTAATGTTGAAGCAGGGAGTCTGCTGAAGGACCTAGACAGATTAGGAGAACGGGTGAAGAAGTGACAGATTGAATATTATATAGAAAAGAGGCATGTACCACTTTCTTTCTTTCTTTTTAAATCTTTTTATTGAGTAAGTATACAAAAAAGGTAAGCCATATAAACATTAATACAATGTTAAAGTATAATAAAATTCCAAAAGATAACAATACCCAAAAAGAAAATACTACAAACAATGTAATTTAAGCATAAGAAACCAAGATAACATAATAGTATACTAGATTTTATATATATCAATGGAAAAAAAAAGAAAAAAAACCCCCCAAAAAAAAACCCACCGTGCAACTAACTAAAAGCAAAGCAAAGCAATGGGCTAACTTGAAACCAAACAGAGTTAAACTTAAAATCACGTCCTCAATCCCGACCTCCATTAAAACAGTGAAAAAAAAAACAAGAAGGGTAAATATTACATTAAATGAAAATATCGAATAAAAGGTCCCCAAATCTGTTCAAATTTAAATGAAGAATCATAAAGGTTACTTCTAATTTTCTCCAGATTCAAACATAAAATCGTCTGAGAAAACCAAAAAAAGGTAGTTGGAGCATTAAGCTCTTTCCAATGTTGTAAAATACATCTTTTCGCCATTAAAGTAAGAAATGCAATCATTCTACGGGCTGAAGGGGAAAGATTACTAGAAATTTTAGGTAGTCCAAAGATAGCAGTAATAGGGTGAGGAGAGATATCTATATTTAATACCTTAGAAATAATATTGAAAATATCTCTCCAAAAAGTTTCCAAAGTAGGGCAAGACCAAAACATATGAGTTAAAGAGGCTATCTGCCCCGAACATCTATCACAGAAAGGATTAATATGCGAGTAAAAACGCGCTAACTTATCTTTGGACATATGTGCTCTATGAACCACTTTAAATTGAATTAGGGAATGTTTAGCACAAATAGAGGAAGTATTAACTAATTGTAAAATCTGCCCCCAATCATCCACAGAAATGGTAAGCCCCAATTCCTGTTCCCAATCTATCCTAATCTTATCAAATGGAGCTTTCCTAAGTTTCATAATAATATTATAAATCATAGCCGATGCACCTTTCTGACATGGATTAAGGTTAATTATCGAATCTAAAAGATATATAGGAGGAAGCATTGGAAAGGAAGAAAGTATAGTACTTAGGAAATTTCTAACTTGTAAATATCTAAAAAAATGTATTCTTGATAAGTTATATTTATTAGATAATTGTTCAAAAGACATAAGGGAACCATCTAAAAATAAATCCAAAAACCGTAAAATACCCTTAGTCTTCCAAGTTTGAAAAGCGCGATCCGTAAAAGAGGGAGGAAAAAATATGTTACCTAAAATAGGAATCGCTAACCCGAATTGATTAAGATCAAAAAATTTTCTGAATTGAAACCAAATGCGCAAAGCATATTTAACTATCGGGTTAGAGACCTGCTTAAGGCGTTTCGAATCAAAAGGAAGAGAGGAACCTAAAATAGAACCAAGTGTATAACCCTGAACAGATTGTAATTCCAATGCTACCCATTTAGGAATAGATAGTATGTCCCGGTCAAGTAACCAAAATTTCATATGTCGAATATTAATAGCCCAATAATAAAATCTAAAGTTAGGTAATGCTAAACCTCCATCTCTCTTAGCTTTCTGTAAATGTATTTTACCCAGTCTCGGATTCTTATTCTGCCAAATAAATGAAGAAATTTTAGAGTCAACTTTATCAAAAAAAGATTTAGGAACGAAAATTGGTAATGCCTGAAACACATATAAAAATTTTGGCAAAAAAAACATCTTAACTGCATTAATACGACCAATCAAAGTTAAATATAAGGGAAACCATTTAGATGAAAGTTGAGTAATATGGTCTATTAATGGTAAAAAGTTAGTCTTAAATAAATCTTTATGTTTACAAGTAATTTTAATCCCAAGATATGAAAAGTAATTATTAATCAATTTAAATGGAAATTTATAATATAAGGGAAGATGTTTATTAATCGGAAAAAGTTCACTCTTACTAAGATTTAATTTATAACCTGAGAAAAGACCAAATTGTGCTAATAACTCTAAAACAGCAGGAATGGATCTCTCAGGATTAGAAATATATAAAAGTAAATCATCAGCATAGAGTGATAATTTATGGGACTTTAATCCCCGAGTTATCCCAGTAATATTTGAAGATTCTCGAATAGCAATTGCAAGAGGTTCTAATGCAATATCAAATAATAGGGGACTAAGAGGACAGCCTTGTCGAGTACCACGAAAGAGAGGAAAAAAAGGTGAGTTTAAGGAGTTAGTACGAACCGAGGCTACAGGGGAGTGATATAACAGTTTAATCCAGGATATAAATTTCAAGCTAAAATTAAACATTTCAAGCACCTTAAATAAATAAGGCCATTCTACTCTATCAAAAGCTTTCTCGGCATCTAAAGAAATAACACACTCAGGAACATTTTGTGAGGGAGTATAAACGATATTTAACAATGTACGAATATTATAAAAAGAGTAACGACCTTTAATAAAACCCGTTTGGTCTTCCGAAATAATAGAAGGAAGTACTTTTTCTAGTCTATTTGCTAATAACTTAGAAAAAACTTTAGAATCAACATTTAATAAAGATATTGGTCTATAAGATGCACATTGAGCAGGGTCTTTATCCTTCTTTAGTATTAAAGAAATTGATGCTCTATTAAAAGATTCCGGAAGTTTACCAAGTTTCAAAGAAGCCTCAAAAACCTTATAGAGCCAAGGAATCAATAAAGAAGCAAAACATTTATAAAATTCAACGGTAAACCCATCAGGGCCAGGAGCTTTCCCCAGATTCATAGAAAAAATAACATTCTTAATCTCATCCATTGTAATGGAAGTATCTAATAAAGAAGACATATCCTGTGAAATCTGAGGGAAATCTAACTTATCTAAAAAATCATTCATATATTTAGAATCTCGAGGAGACTCTGATTGATATAAAGAAGAATAAAAATCACAAAAGGTTTGATTAATCCCCACATGATCCAATATCAATCGATCATTTTGGTTATAAATCTGATTGATTTGAGATTTAACATAATTAGATTTCAATTGATTAGCCAGCAGCTTGCCAATTTTATCACTGTGAACATAAAAATCACTTCTTGTTTTCTTTAATTGGTTTACAATCGAGGACGAGAGTAGTAAACTGTGTTCCATTTGAAGTTCAGTTCTTTGTTTGTATAGCTCCTCAGAAGGAGCCATAACATATTTCTTATCAATTTCTTTAATCTTGTCCACAATTGCCATCTCCTCCTGCTTCTGTTTCTTCCTCAAAGCAACGGAATACGAAATAATCTGACCCCGAATATAGGCTTTAAAAGTGTCCCAAAGAGTGTTAACCGAAATATCTTCTGTATGGTTAATTGTAAAAAAAAAGCTCAATCTGTTCATTCATAAAATTAACAAAGTCCGAGTCCTGAAGCAACAGCGAATTAAAACGCCATTGTCTATTGTTTGGTATATTAGCCATAATTTTAATAGAAAGCTTAAGTGGAGCATGATCCGAAATGGTTATAGAATCATAATCACATTTAATCACTGAAGGAATGAGACGAGAATCAATGAAAAAATAATCAATTCTTGAATAGGAATGATGAACATGTGAAAAGAAGGAAAAATCTTTTTCCTGAGGATGCAAAAAACGCCAAATGTCCGTCGACCCAGAATCAGAAAGGAAAAAATTAATCAAATTTGCAGATTTATTAGGTAAAGTCCGTAAAGGAGCCGAACGGTCCAAAGCTGGAGATAAACAGGTATTAAGATCTCCGCCCCAAATCAATGAAAACTCGTTCAAATTCGGAAACTGATCAAACAATGATTTATAAAACTCCGGACAATCCATATTAGGAGCATAAACATTAACAAAAACTACTTTTTTATTAAATAGTAAACCACTAACCAATAAAAATCTACCATTCGGATCAGAGATAATATCCTGTTGTATAAAAGTAACTGAGGAGTCTATAAAAATAGAGACGCCTCGAATCTTAGCATTGGAGTTCGAATGAAATTGTTGTCCCTTCCAGAATTTGAAAAAACGTAGTCTGTCCCCCCTCCGTACATGGGTCTCTTGTAAAAATAAAATTTGTGCTTTAAGTCTCCGGAACACTTTAAAAACTTTTTTCCTTTTAATAGGATGATTAAGACCATTAGTATTCCAGGAGACAAAATTAATAATAGACTCCATAAATCCTAAAGTCAACCCATAACAAGGAGGATTGACAATAGGCGCGACCCACAAACCCGGAGAGGAAACAGAACATACAAAAGATACCGGGGAAAAGGACGCAACCAATACTTCAATAATGTATATAGCCCAAAGAGAAACAAACTAAAACGTGAAGCCCCTCCCACCACCCCCCACCCCAAGACCCCAAGGCGAAATCTAAAGCAGACCCGCCAGAAAGAAGCAAGCGCTAAAACTACCCCCATGACTTCCGGTATACGCTCCCTAAAAAAAAGGTATAAATATGAAAAGGATCAGCTAATTGTAAAACAGTAAAAAAATAAGTAAAAAAAAGTTAGCTCAATTAAAATACACACAGAACAGAACAAAAGCCGGAAAGTATATATTAAAAAAAAACCACAATAAACCTCAAACTCATGAATAGACACAGCAACAAAAAAAATAGGATTATTAACATAAAATGATTATAAAAAGCAAAACAGAATAAAATTTAAAAAAAAACTACAAAATTTAAGGCCGCACAGGAAATACGTAAGATGACAAAAGGGAAGTAACCACCCAGAATCCCCTGGGAAAAGAAAGAAATGACGCAGTTAAAAAGAAAGTTTAGCAGCCATATTAAGAAATCGAAAGTAAACTTTTCTGCCCAAATAGGGCACAGAAAAGTTAAAACCAACCAATTCACAGCCTCCGATCAACGGAGAAAATTAAAAAAAGGCAATTAAGATGTTGAAGATGAAAGTTGATCCAGATAACTCTGGGCATCCGATGGAGAATCAAAAAAACGAAGGGCTCCATCTAACATGCGAATCCTTAGACGTGCAGGGTACAGCAGCGCTGGTCTTAAATCCATCTTATAGAATTCCGACATCACGGATCTGTAACGGACCCGTTGGTCCCAGATTGGTTTACTGAAATCTTCCACGAATCGGAACTTAAGATCCGAAAAATCAATGAAACCTTTAGATCGAGCGAATCGAAACAGTCTCTCCTTGTCTTGAAAGTAATGAAAACGTAAGATAACATGCCTAGGTCTATCTGACCTAGACGAGTATGATGGGATTCTGTGAACACGATCCAGTAGCGGTGGTTGGTCAGGAAATACAGTAGGGAATGCATCTTTTAAAAGTTGGGAGAAATATTTCATAGGGTTGTTAGCTTCCACGGCTTCCCTGACGCCAATCATTCGTAAATTCTGCCGTCGCATTCTAGATTCCAAGTCAGAGTTTTTAAAAGTCAAAAAGTCAAGTTTCTTCTTCATTACATTAATTGTTTCTTCGACTTTCCCCATCTTAAGCTCACTTTGTTGCGCGGATTTTTGAAGATCAGATATAGCCGACTGATGTTCCGCAATACATGTTTGCATCTTATCAATTAAATCGGCAATTTTCTGGAACTTAGTTGAGATTTCCGTATGAATCAGGTCTTTAACAAAGCCCATAATTTCTGTACGAATCATCTCCCTAACAGAGGTTGAAATTTCCCTCTGAATTAACTCCGATATCGCTTTCAAAGTCACCGGTGATTCAGTCGGAGGGAGATCCGTAGCTTTCGGTTTAACCGGAGGTTTACCATCCTTGCCGTCTTTCCCGTTCTTAGACATAGCCGATCTCAGTATCATCCAATTGTCAGAGAATTCAGTTTAATTCAAAGTATTGTAAAAATTGATGCCTTAATAGTTAATTAAAGTATAGCTGACCATAGAGAGAAAAAACTCAGAGGTAATGGAGCGAGTCAAGAACGCGACTTCACTCCATGAGCGCTACCGGAAGTCTCCCATATACCACTTTCCAAGTGGGGAGAATATTCAAAAATCAGAGGTGCAGTTGGACTTTGAGTCTTCATACTGCTCACCAGAGTCCTCTGTCTTGGCTGAAGGTTGATTGGCCCTCTGGCTTCTGCTTCCGCCTCACAACTTCATACGTCTACTGGGTGATGACCCTTCTTCTCCCAGGAATGAGGTCTTTGGAGCTTCTGTAGGCTTTTTTTTGTAGCTCTGGTTTTTATGAGAAGTGGTTGCTGGCCCCATGCACAACCTTCCTCCTTTCGCAGCTGGTACTGAGATTGTCCGTGGCAGAGTTGAGTCCTTGTGGAAGATTCCCTCAATGTTAACTTACAGGTGGAGTCGGTGGTAAGGAAGGTAAATTCATTTCGATAAGACTGAAATATAAAAGCAAGCATGCGATGCTAAGGCTTTATAGGATTGGTCAGTCCACACTTGGAGTATTGTGAGCAGTTTTGAGCCCCTTAGAAAAAATTAAAAAACAATGACACGGACATGGCTCTTCTTACAAATGAATTAAAATCTGTAGAATTGAAAAGATCCTCATCAAAATGAGGTAAAGGATTTACATTTTTTTGAAACTAGCTTCATTAACTTTGGTAAGAAAATGTGAAATTAAAAAAATGTTTGCATGCCAATTTAGGTTTTTAAATTTTGAATTTGGGTTGAACCTTGCTTTTTTTTCATCCTGTCAGTTCATTAATTTGGTTTTGCTTAATTGATTTGACACTGTTTTGGGTAGTTTCAACTTATTCTTGGTGGTTATTCTGGATTTTAACTCAATTGATATTCTTACTGAGTAAAAGCTGTTGAATTATGAATCATTTTCTGACATTGGACAGTTTTGTTGTTTTGTCCTGGATACCAGGTAACAATATCTATTATGCTGTATGGAAATAGAATCAGTCTATGATTTAAATTTCTTAGAGATTTATTTGAGATTTGAAGTTAATACTTTATAATGTTCCTAAAGAAATATTAAGCATTAAAAATGCACTAAGACTTTTGTTGCAATATGCTGCTTGCTCTTGTGATGGCTGTTTATAATTATGATCTGTGTTGTGATGCTGTAACGAGTAAGTTTTTCAGCAAGTGCTTGAGCATCTGATAGTAAGCTCAACTTTAACTTTTGACTTTGAACTAAAATTCCATATGACTTTCTAAGCTTTAAGGTCAGTACTTACTAAAAACTATTAGTCCAGTCTATTTTTAACTGATATTAGACATTCAGCCTAATCAGACTGAGCGAGCTTGCCAAAGGAAGATTTTTGCATGTCACTCATGCATAAAAAGAGGAGTTGCAATTGATGAATTTGAAGAACTTTTTGCTTAATAAAAGTAAGATGGAGATGACTCAGAATGGCTATAAATAGGAACTTGCAAATAGATGAATGGTTTCTGAGTAAATTATGGAACAAGTGACTAGTTTAATTAAGTTTTTTTTTTCTGATGGTCGTGTTGAAGACTACATGCACCAGAACTAAGTGATGTTCTGTTATCTTGATTTGCAGAAGTCTCAGAGTAATGGTCCAGAAAAGGAGAAAGAAGGTGTAATCCAGAACTTTAAAAGAACACTATCAAAGAAAGAGAAGAGGGAGAAGAAGAAGCGAGAAAAGGAAGCACTAATGCAAGCTACAGATGATGAGAGACCTATCCCCAGTGGTGATGGGTAAGCAGTAACAAGCTGTTATTACTTCACAATCTTCCTCCTCCGATAGTTGTTCCTCCAATATTCAATTGAGCTTTATTGTATTCCAAAGTGGTGGTCTCCAACTTAACACCAGAAAACTATCTTGTTACATTGTCTGAAGAAAATTTGAATACAGTATAAAATTCAAGCTGTGTATGTTATTGGGCTTTGAAGAGTACTTCTAAAATATACATGGAACTAGAAAAAATGTTAACATGATTTTAGAAGAGTTATGATTTAGAGCCATGTCATTTTATTAAATGCATATTTCCTTTTGATGTACAAGAAATCTGTTGACTTCTGTCACTGGCTCTCAAAGCAGCCTCATCAGTTCTATTCCTCCACTCCTTTGTAAATATTATCCCTCACATGCCTATCAACCTCAGCCTTATTCTTCTACCATTTACCAGGTAGGACCTAGCCACTGAAAGGAAAACAAATCCAATGTGGATAATTGCCACCTTTGCATTCTATTCTCAACCATTTAGTAGAATAATGGAAGGTCTTCTTAACAGGTGCATGGGGATAAAAGGTTATTCTTGCCCCAGATTAATGTCAGTATGCTAACAAACAGCACTTAGCAAAACCCTCACCTCCTCAACTAAATGTTGCTTGCCATAGTTAGATTATACTGAATTGGTGAATTTTAACTGAGAGTTAAGAATGACAATCCATGATGTTGATGCTGAAGTTAAGTTAAAATGGGATATGGAAACCAAGAAAAATTGGGAAAAAAATCCTACAGATGTTGGAAATCTAAATTAAAAACACTAATTGGCAAAAATGCTTAGCGAAGAACAAAGTTGATGATACAGGTTGACACCCCTTTTGTCTTTGACCTTTTTTTAAACAAAAGAAAAAAATGAATTGTGCTTGGTCAGAATAATAGGAAAACCTCTTTCCTTCTGGATTTCTTACTGCACTAAGAAATTATTCTTGTGTTGGCCAGTGATCTGAAGAACCATGTTGAGGTTTCTCAGGGCAGAGTTCAAGACTGAGCTCCCTGAAAAATCATCCCCAAAAATCTCAATCCAGAATAAGAAAGTGAGATAAAAATGTAAATAACAGCACAGGTCACAAAAATCCCTTGACGTGCTTATTGACAACAAGCAAGATTTTTGTTCTTCAACCCAGTCAAACCGAGTGCAACTTGACCAAAGAAAAAACCTTAATGTTAATTTCCTTATCAGAATAGCTGTCCACAAGTCACAATTTCATCACAATTTCATCACCTGTAGTAAAAATGATCATAAGTTTGTTCTCAAGAGAGTTTCTGAATTTATATTTTCAGATTTATTAAAAGATACTAAAATTTTGCATGTTTTCTGTGGAATAGTTATTTTCTCCAATGTAACATTTTAGTGGTTAATGTCTTTCTACCACAGTGAGAACTCAAGTTCACATATTGCAGCAGAAGTATACAAAGACATGCCAGAGACTAGCTTCACCCGTACAATATCTAACCCTGAAGTAGTTATGAAAAGAAGACGCCAACAAAAGCTAGAACAGAGAATGCAAGAATTCCGTAGTGGTGATGGACGGCCTGACTCAGGTATTGACATCTGCTGTTGGCATACCATTTTCAATGTTCAAACAAAATCAGATATTGAAGTAAAGGAAATTTTGGTAGTTGTGTTGGTGTCAAGAACATGGCAAATGATTGTTGTCCATTGAGGACTTGTAGGATGAGGGTTGTGGAAAAGAATTTTGCACCACAAAAAGCACTGGAGGAACTCAGCTGGTCAAGCAACAATTGACAGTTTGAAGATCCTTCATCTGGACCTGTTTGAGCCATGGACTGATGGAGGTGGGGGGGGGGGTGGTGAGTTTAAGAAGTGGAGATAAAGGAGTTACTGTAGATTACAGAGAATAAGGGCATTGAAACCTGACTTGTATGACTCGGTTTAAGCATGGAAGAAAATCTTTGGTTGCCAGTATCCTTCAGTAACATTGTGGCCCGAGAAGTTTGAATGGGAGATTAAGATGAGTGGAAAACTAGGATAAATCAAATCAGCATTGAAAAAACCTGGTGGTGAGAATACAAATGGAAATTTCAGCAGGAGTTAGATTTGCATAGCAATACATGCAGTCAATGTTAGAACTTTTTTAAAATGGAGTTTGTGGAATTTGGAAACTACTTGTGGTAAACTAGTAACTGAATGTATGGGACTGCAATGAATTGCCCCAAGTCATTTCTCAGAATTAGTGGGAGGGTGTACATGGTGGCCCAAGGTGGAAAGTTTTAGCTTTTCTAATGTTTGGCTAGACAAGTTGTGCTATGCCAGCAATAGAAGTTAGATTGCAGTGTAGAATGTCAGTGCATGTTTTTTTTTTAAAAAAGCTGGTGATTGCATGGATATTGCAAACAAGGGTAGAATGTACATGTGAGAGGGTATATCCTCTGAGGAGAGGAAATGGTACTGGGACAGGAAATAATTCTAAAAGGACAAGTGATACTGACTGGCAAGGTTTTTATTATTTCTGATTTCAGCTAGAATGTTAATAGGAAAGGTGGATTGTTGTGTAGTTGAAATCGGGCAGGGAGCATTGTGGGGAGAGATTGAAGACTAGGCTTGTTTTCCCTGGAGAGAGAGAGAGGCTGAGGGATGACCTGAGAAAGCCATTGACAGGGTAGATAAGTTATTTTAAAAATGAGGGTATTGTTTTACGATGCGACAAGGGAGATTTAAAGGAGCTGTTGGGGTAAATGTTTTTTATAGTGTGATTGATATCTGGAATGTACTGTAGAGGAGGTGAAACTGAATGCACTTAGATATGCATTTAGACAGACACTTAAATAGGCAAGAAACAAAAGTATTGCTCGATGTTTTGGGCTGAGATCCTTCATCAGGTCCTGATGAACGGTCTCGGCTTGAAACATCGCTGCTTGACCGTGGATATTCCTTCAGTGTTTTGTATGTGTTGCTCTGGATTTCCAACATCTGCAGAATCTCTTGTGTTTAATCTCATTTACCCAGATTAGGAGACTATCTTAATGTAGATGAGGAGTAAGGTTGGCATGGATGTAGTGGGCTGAATGACCCATTACAGTGCTATACAACTCCAGGACTGTATTACAAAAATTCCTGGTCCAGTTCTAATTGAACACTTATAAACATTATGAATTTGTATTGGTTTTTGATTCAGGTGGCACTCTTAGAATTTATGCAGACAGTTTAAAGCCGAATATTCCCTACAAGACCATCTTGCTGTCAACAACAGATACGTCAGACTTTGCCGTTGGAGAAGCTCTTGAGAAATATGGACTGGAAAAGGAAAACCCAAAGGAATATTGTATAGCTCGGGTATGTACATGTATATACCAGCTAAGAACACATTTTCATTGAAGAATATCTTGGCTATTAATTTTTTGATTCAGTAAATAAAATGTTAGTCACTGAAATTGCAAAAAAGGTTCAATCCCAGATAAGTGGTAGATAGAGTTCAACCCAGATAAGTGTGCAGTGGTTCATTTTGGTAGGTCAACTATGACGGCAGAATATGGTATTAATGGTAAGACTCCTGGCAGTGTGGAGGATCAGAGGGATCTTGGGGTTTGTGCCCATAGGACATTAAAAGCTGCTGCGCAGGTTGACCGTGTGATTAAAAAGGCGTACGTTGTTTTGGCCTTCATCAACCATGGGATTGAGTTCAAGAGCCAAGAGGTAATGTTACAGCTGTATAGAACTCTGGTCAGACCCCACTTGGAATACTGTGCTCAGTTCTGGCCACCTCACTACAGGAAGGATGTGGAATCTATAGAAAGGGTGCAGAGGATTTTATAAGGATGTTGCTTGAATTGGGGAGCATACCTTATGAGAATAGGTTGAGTGAACTTGGCCTCCTTGGAGCGATGGAGGATGAGAAGTGACCTGATAGAGGTACATAAGATGATGAGAGGCATTGATCGTGTGGATAGTCAGAGGCTTTTTTTCCCAGGGCTGAAATGGTTAACGTGAGAGGGCACAGTTTTAAGGTGGTTGGAAGTAGATACAGAGGGGGTGTTGGGGGTAAGTTTTTTTTACGCAGAGAGTGGTGAGTGCGTGGAATGGCTGCTGGCGACTGTGGTGGAGGTGGATACAATCCAGTCTTTTAAGAGGTATGTGGAGCTTAGGAAAATAGAGGGCTTTGGGTAACCCTAGGTAATTTCTAAAGTAAGTACATGTTCGGCACAGCATTGTGGGCTGAAGGGCCTGTGTTGTGTGTAGGGTTTCTGTGTTAAGTTTTCATTATAGTTGAATCTTCACATCAAGAATTTTAATTTATAGGTGATAAAAATCCTTTAGGAGTAATTTTCCACTAATTTATCAAATGCTTTTAGGAGTCTGATATTAGTCTAATTCCATTCTGTCCCTGATTGGGAGCTAGTATTTACTTTTGTACTGTTCCCCATTTCCAATTTGAATGATTGCCAAAGTTCATCTTGGAATACAGATCACATTGTATAAAATAATTGGATCATTGTATTTTTTGATCCTTAAAATATCAGATGCTACCCATTATCACTTGATGCATTGATTTTCAGCAGGCACATGCTATAACATATGATCTTTTTACAAATCGTTTTAGCATCTCTGCTGTTTGAAGCGCACACATTTACAGCCAGCAGTAAAGTGTCAGGTCTGCTGAGTATGTTGTTTAATATCTTTTGAAGTAATGTAAAACAAAAAGCAATAGTTAATTATGTTGAAGTCAGACTGGTTCATCAACTTTGTATAGTGCATTACTTATTTTGAGTTTTTCTACCAAAATAAAATTCACTCTCAGTAAGGTATGGAAGCACTTCACACCCTGACATAGCTAAAATGTCAACGGTTCAAATTAAACAGAACCACTCCTAAGCATCAAATATCAGTTGACTCTATTTCAGGACACATTCATGAGATGCAGATAGTTTTCATCTCACATAAAATAGCTTGTAGCATTTTTAACCTTGAGACTTTTTTCAACCCACCCTTGCAAGCCATTTCCAGCAAATAAAGAAGCCAAATTAAATCCAGGAGAAGTCTTTTTGTAAATGTTATTAACTGTATGTAGTTCAAGTTTCTTTGAGCATCACATTTTGCACGTCACATTGTTTTTGTAAATCTTTATATTTATAAAGTGAAATTCAGATAATCCAAAAGCATCAGTGCAGTAGCAGCAGTGTTGAAATTTTCCATTCATTTAAGATTGATCATGTTTATATCAATGGCTGATCAGATTTGTTAGCTGTTATTAAAATGTTTACATTTTTGAGTTATTCCAGTATCTGCATACACATGATTAGCTGGTTCTTATTAGGCAGTTTGAAGTAGCTGGTATGTTTGCTGCCTTACATTGATGTAAATTTTTCAGTAGTCATCCCTGATCCTTTTTATGCTCCGTAATGCAGTTTCAACTCCCCCCCCGCCCCCCCCCCCACCCCAGCGGATGTTTGAATAACTACGGGGTCTGATCCTGGTGAGACGGATGAGTTAACAGGTAGTATTAGAAGGCAGAGATTGGCTATGAAATCACTAGTCTGCCTTCTGTGGCTAAGACATTTCCTCAAAGATCATGGTTAATTTTGTCAGATAGTTTACAACTGTTGTCTTCCATAATATGATGTTGCCTCTTTTGTTTTGAGGGTGTTTTTAAAGTACTGTTTGGTCTCTGGTTCTTTTCTCCATTGGTGAGTTCAGCATACGACACTGGTATACACTTGTCCAGTGCACAAGCAATAAATGGAAATCGAGAACTGCAGTTGTTGGACATCTGAAATAAAAACAGAAAATGCACATCATCCAAAAGGGAAGCTTAACACTTCGGTTCAATGATCCAACATCAGAACTGAGATGAAACAAACAGTATTATTGTGCAGAGGTTTGGGGAAAAGCCATTCATAAAGCCATCTGATTGATAAATATAGAGAGATTGGGCAGTGTCAGCAGAGAAGAATTGAGCGAATATCACAGATGGATGCGTACAATGGAAATGGCCAGTTCTGAAACAGAAAATAAGCTACCAGAAGTTGTGGAATTTGATAACGAGTCCTGAGGCTGCAATTTACCCAGATGGAAGATGAAGTGCTGTTACTTGTGCTTATGTTGAGTCTTTTTGGTAACAGTGCAGGAAGTTACTGACACATGGGTCTCTGAATGGTATCTGTTATACCTCAGTGAACTTGTACTATATGATTCAATTGCTGATGCACTAGATCAAGAATTTATTTTCTTTGTAATTGGTACCTTGTTATAAAGATTAAATTAAAATGCAGATCAGTATAAAGCTCGAGGCAAATAGAAGCCACTATTTGGATTAAATGTCTACAATTACATACATAGTTTGCCTTTAAACTTGGAAGTTAAGTGAAGTTTATCCTTTGTTTGGTTGCTTTTTATGCACAGTTTAGTAAAAGAATGAGAACTAATTTCTTATTTATCTCCTGCATATATTGAAGGTGGGGTTGCTTCACTAATAAATTCAAATACATTTTGTCTGTTTTGCATACTAGTTTGATTATTTATTCTGATGAGTTTGCTGTCTGTGTCTTGCCAAACTTATTAGAACAGATCTTACAGTGACCCATAATTTCTAGCCTTCTGTGTTTGGGCTGGGATATTGAGATAGGTTATAAAATCTGCAGTGTGGTTCTGAGTGTACCTTCCATTAGAGATTGGTTGCAAGCACTTCAGCATCTCTAACATTAACAAACATTCAGTAGCACTTAGGACCTGGCAAAAAATAAAAACAATATTATATAAATTTAGATAAAGCATGTATATACAATTATGTAATTAAATACATTTCAAATAATTAACAAGGGCTTCACTTATTTTTTAGCAAATAAAATAGATATATCTCTGGTTTTATAGAAGGTGTAAATTAGGAAGAAAGTCTCTTGATTAATACAGCGGAAATTAAATGACGTTTCAGGTTGTTGCCATAAACATTGAAATGATTTGTTTTTTTTTGGTGTTAATGTGCTTTGTACTGGTTATTGAAATAGCATCAAATGTACGTAACTTATACCTTAGTTGCTTTTGTTTGATACCATATCATAAACAGTAATTTGCATTAGCACAAGTAGTGTTGCCTAAAAATAGGATTATTAAGATGTAATATTAGTGTCATTAGTTTGATAGCTGCAACCATAGATTTGTCCTCAACATTGCAAGATGTACTTTATTCAAATGTTGATCAAATACAAGTCAAGCTGTTTTTTTTATTATACTTTGATCACATTTGAAATAGTAGTGGTTGAGGTGTGATACCAGTTATATTTATAGTTACACTGTTGTGTATGTTCACAATAGCACCTGTGACCAGGTAGATATGGTATTGAGATTGAATGTGATTCCAATGTAGAAATAGTTTATGTCAAGTTTGCTTAACCTACCAGCCAAGCTATAGTTATGTTTTGAGTCTTTTCTTTTTGTTGTAAAGGTTACTATATGGTTGTCAAATAGGTCTTCCTGAACTTGTCTAGTCAGTTTGAATGTTGTCTGTTTATGCAGAGTTTCTATTATAACGTATTGAGGGCAGGGCCGGATTTAGTGGGGCCAGGACCCCTGGGCTGGAGGCCCTGATGACCCCCTGCTGACACTGTAAAATGCTGCTGTTCAAGCAAAAAAGGGCAAGAACAAGAGCAAAGGTCATACTTGTCTAAATATCAAAGCTGTGGACTAAGACATTGGTTTAGTACAATATGTAGGCTATAAACTTACAGACCTTAAGAGGGAGGACAGAAAGTAATGCAGATTCTTAGTTTGAAGGACAGCATCTAAAGCACTCAAAAATTGACCTAGACTTAGTTGGCTTAGTAAAGTTATGAGGGAGACGAAGTATGATGTACCCAGTCTTAAATTTTCATTTAGCTATTGCTGCTCATACCATAGGCGTTATTTCTCAAACAATGCCAAAGTATTTTTATCTAGGTATTTTTCTCAACTGTGTGTTCTGAGAAAGTAAAATGGAAATGAGAGACAAAAAGGCCAAGAGAGATGGCACTATGGCAAACTAGGAAACTTGACAATACACCTATTGCTGTACTGTGTGGCTTGCATTTACTACTTACTAGGTTTGTAAACAGTCAACTATTAGCCTATTGCCACAAAAACAGGAACAGCACTGACACACAAGCCTAGATATTTACAAAGTCAGATGCTTGTTTTTCAAAATTAAAGCGTAATTCTTTTGGATTTCTTTGGAGCAAAGTCATTGATCAGATCATTAAAATTCAGTTTCCGATAAGATCACTTTCAAGTGACATCAGAGTAAGATGACTCAGCCTGTCCTGTCCCATTGTGGTTCTGAGCCTATGTAGTTGCCGTTATCAGGCCTGCCAAATATGTCACTGGAGCCTCGGATAGCCAGTACCCCCCTCGACCAAAAACTTCACAATCACCAATGCTCTTCTCAATACGTCGGTCCAGTAGACACGTCTGACTTGAACTGTTTTTGCAGTTCTGTGTCTATTCTTCCGCTGTCAGACGCTAGTGTAATGTAGGTCAGTATCGTTTTCCTGTGGTGTTGGCTATTTTCATGCTCTCCTATGCACTCAGCGGCATGTTTCCAGTCACTGAAGCCAGTTTCGAAGATGGACTGACCATAACCATCACTGAAGATGCAGCATGCAAAACAAAACACACAGTCAGTGGGAAGGAATATAAGAGCCATTGCCTTGATATGTACTCACCATTTACGAGCTTGTGTTTGAAGTGAAATTTGGAGAAAAAACATCTCTGCTGTTTGTATACTTGTTCCAAAGCTTTGATATCCACATCCTTATTTTGGCAGGACTCCGGCCCTTTCTTAGGCCAGTACGCTCGGACTGAATCATCTAACGTTTCCTTTCCCCAGCGAGCAGGATCAGTGCTGTAAGGATCTTCAGTAGCAGTAACGTTAACAGTAATGGTGGCCCGACTTGGTTGTTCGGAGGCCTCTGTGGTCGGGAATCCCAAAGTCATGCTCTCTGCCTCTTCAACGTTAGCTGCTGACTGTGGCAGGAAAATAGTCCTGTGCTAACGCTGGTGCTAGTGCTAGCTGTTGAACAAGTCTCCATTTGTCCACCGGTCTCAAGACTGTGACAAGAGCGATGGTACTGCTGCATCATCGAGAACAGGTTTAAAAATTCTGTCAATTTCAATGTCTTTTTTCCTGCTTCTTTCTCACGATCCTCTTTTTCTTGTTTCTTTTTTTCTTTTCTGTGCTCCTCTCGTATTTTTTTTTGTCTGTCATGATGATAGCTACCTATTTTGGGCCCCTGGGCTGCAGCCCAGCCTAGCCCTGCCTAAAGTTCGGCCCTGATTATGGGAGTTTGGGTTGAGAAGTGTTGTATTTCTAGCTTACTCTTTGCAATTACTCCCTGTGGTTGTTGGTACTGCGTTCTCCAAGAATTTCAGGTTGTATCAAAATGCCTGCATTAAGCACAACGGAACAAAATCACAATTTTGCATAGTCTTTCATTCGGAAAATATTTGAATGTTTTTACACAATCATGAAATCAGCCCTTAGTAGTTCGAAATGTGTTTAACAATGAGGTTAGACAGCATCATTGGATGTTTACTTGGATTTTTGAAGTTCAAAGTAAATTGATTAGATTGAGGATATGCAGTCCTCTTTTATTGTCATTTAGTAATGCATGCATTAAGAAATGATACAATGTTCCTCCAGTGTGATATCACAGAAACGCAAGACAGACCAAGACTGAAAAACTGACAAAAACCACATAATTATAACATATAGTTACAACAGTGCAAACAATACCATAATTTGATAGAGAGCAGACCATGGGCACGGTAAAGAAAAAGTCTCAAAGTCTCTCGAAAGTCCCATTATCTCACGCAGACAGTAGAAGGAAGAAAACTCTCCCTGCTGTGAGCTTCCAGCACCGCAAACTTGCCGATGCAGCATCCTGGAAGCACCGGACCACAGTCCGACTCTGAGTCCGTCTAAAAACTTCGAGCCTCCGACACTGAGCACCATCTCTGCCGAGCGCTTCGACCCCATCCCCGACCGCCAACAGCAGGCAAAGCCGAGGATTTGGAGCCTTCCCCTCCGGAGATTCTCGATCGCACAGTAGCAGCGGCAGCGAACTGGGCATTTCAGAAGTTTCTCCAGATGTTCCTCCGTGCTTCTCACGTCCATCTCCCATCAAATCAGAACTGTGCACGGCAACCTACTTACAAGTACCGATATCATTCACTGGAGAGGCCACGCGTGCTGCGTCGCGCCGCCATCTTCTCCTCCGAATATTATTATGTATATATTCCCATGTACTACTTTGAAATTCATTTTCTTAAAGGCATAGGGAAAAAATGCATTAGAATTTTACAAAAAAAAGTACGTAAACAAAGACTGACAAAGAACCCATATGTTATATGAAGATGAACTGCAAATAAATGCGAACATGAATTGTAAGTTGTCCAGGAAAGTGAGTCTGCAGGTTGTAGAATTACTTCAAAGTTGAGTTGAATGAAGTTATCTATGCCAGTTCAGGAGTCTGATGTTTGCAGGGTAATATCTGTTCCTGAACCTGGTGGAGTAGGACCTAAAGCTTCTGTACCTCCTGCCCAGTGGTGGTAGTAAGAAGAGACCTGGATGGTGAGCAGGGGTGATCTATGGGTACTGCTTTCTCATTGGCAGCACTCTGTGTAAATGTGCTCAGTGGTAGAAAGGGCTCTTTCTGTACCAGGTGTTTCCATACCAGGCCGCGGTGCAACCCGGTAGGATGCTCTCCACTGCATCTAAAGAAGTTTATCAAAGTTTTAGTTGATATGCTAAATTTATGCAAACTTCTAAGAAAGTAAAGGTGTTGATGTGCCTCTTTTGTGCTTGTATGTGCTGGTACCAAGACAGATCCTCTGATATGTTGACAGCAAGAAATTTAAAATTAAACCTCTGCAACTCTTGTCCTAATGAGGATTGACTCATGAACCTGGAGCATCTTCCTCCTGTAGTCAGTAATCAGCTCTTTAGTTTCGCCAATGTTGAATGAGAGGTGGTTGTGGCACCACTCAACCAAGTATAAAGTGAGTGGAACAGGGGGCTTAAGCACACAACCCTGTGATGCTCCTGTACTGATGGTGAATGTGGAGATTTGTTGCCAATCTGTACCAACTGGGATCTGCCAGTGAAGAAATCAAGGATTCAGTTGCCCAGGAAAGTACCAAGTCCCAGGTTTTAGAGCATTGTGATTAATTTTGAGTGTTGAATGCTGACCAATGCATCTTCATTGTTCAAGTGTTCCAGAGCTGAGTGAATGTTCAACGAAATGGCATCTGCTGTTGACCTTTTGTGATGGTAGGCATTTGGAGCAAATTCGGGTTGCTTCTCAGGCCATAGTTGATATGCTTCATGACCAGTCTCTTGAAGCACTTCGTTATAGTGGATCTAAGTGCTGCTGGGCAATGGTCATTGAGACAGGTTACCGCATTCTTCTTGGGCACTGGTACGACTGATGCCTGGTTACCTCAGACTGTTGGTGAGGTTGAAGATGTCTGTAAATACTCCAAAAGGCCTTCAATATGCTGCAAACAATGCTACAAAACAAGATCAGAACCAGTGATGTTAGAGGCAAGGTAGTAACATGGATAGAGGTTGGTTGAAAGGCAGAAAATTGGTGATAGATAGGATCTTTCTAGGATGGCTGCTGGTGGGTGACTAGTTGAGTTCTGCAGAGTTCAGACCACAACTTTTCACTTTTATTCATTAATGATCTGGATGAAGGACCGATGGCGCTGTGGTCGGGTTTGTCGGTGATAGCAAGATGAGTGAGGGAATGTAGCCTTGCGGAGATGGGTAGTCTGCAGAAGAATTTGGACAGGTTAGAGCAGCAGACAAGTGTTAGATAACATAAGAAATAGGAGCAGGAGTAGGCCATCTGGCACATTGAGGTTGCTGCGCCATTCAATAAGATCATGGCTGATCTGGCCATGGAATGCCAGTTTAGAGATATTGGGTTAGATAATTTTGTGGGAAGATTAGAGTGTAAATTATTTGTTAAATGGAGTGTGTGAATTCAGGAATCTGGGGAGTATAGAGTACTAGATCAGGATTCTCTGAAGGCTAACTTGAGGTTATAAAAAAGGCAAATGTAGTGTTCACACCCATTTAGAGCGGACCAGAATATAAAGGTAATGATGTACAGATGAGGCGTTATTTTCATTTAGCTATTGCTGCTCATACCATAGGCCTTATTTCTCAAACAATGCCAAAGTATTTTTATCTAGGTATTTTTCTCAACTGTGTGTTCTGAGAAAGTAAAATGGAAATGAGAGACAAAAAGGCCAAGAGAGATGCCCAAACACTATTTGTGTGAATGCTGTGTGATTTACTGCACCAGGCAATCACCTGTTGGTAAGAAATAACAGATTGTAACTGCATACAATTATAAACCTTCAACCAGATTCTCATTTTCCCTATATGCTGATTTGTCACCACCTTTGATCAGGCCAATAACACTGGTGATGTCAGAAAACTGAAATATGCCGTTAGAGCTGTACTTCGCCTCATAGACATGAGTAGAATAGAACGCTAAGCACACAGCCTTGTGGTGCACCTGTTCTGATGGCAATTATGGAAGAGATGTTGCCTAAGTGTACTGACTGGTGTCCACAAGTGAGGGATTGGAGGATCCAGTTGCACAAGGAGGTTTCAAGGCCTGGGTCTTGGAGCTTAGTCATTAGTTTCGAGGAGATTATAATGTTGAATGCTGAGCTGTAGTCAATGAAGAGTATCCTGATATATGTATCTTCACTGTCCAGGTGCTCTAGTGCTGAGTGAAGAGCCAATAAAGTTCAGAAGGATAAGTGGATGGGATCTCATTGCAACCTACTGGATACTGAAAGTGGACATGTAGAGGATGTTTTCTTGGTAGGACAGTCAAGGGTTGAGGGCACTGCCTTGAAATAGAACTGAGATCAGGACAAATTTCTTCAGCATGAGGGTGGTGAATCTGTGGAATTAGTTGTCACAAAGGGCCGTGGAAGCCAGTCTTTGAATATATTTAAGGCAGAAATTGATACAGTTGAAACCCCTTTTTACTGGGCGTGTCTGGAAATGTGGCTTGTTAGCCCTTTGCTAACAGCCACTGGACTCCAGCAAGAAACCCACCTTTCTCAGGCAATGTATGTCCAGTGTGTATACAACTTTGGTCCTGCCAAATCTGTGAGGATGGGATGTCTTGTCCGCCCAAACACTATTTGTGTGAATGCGGTGTGATTTACTGCACCAGGCAATCACCTGTTGGTAAGAAATAACAGATTGTAACTGCATACAATTATAAAGAAGTATATGTAAGAATGTTAACTTAAGCAACCAGTTACTAAAGGAAAGAAGAAAAAAAGCAAATAGGGCCCATTAGACTTAAACAGTCACGTGCGTGGTAGAGCTCACATCTTTCAGAGGCCGTTGTTTTCTTTATCCACACTACACCTTCTGAATATCGCTCAAAATCCATCTCGAACAAATGGGTTCTCCCATGGGAGTATTAGTCCTTCCTTGAAACCATTCATTTGCACAAGTCACCTTGTGCAACAGAGACAGCATCCTCAGCCATCTTTCCTCTTGTCTTCTGCCAGCTCCCACCAACAAAGACCTCTCTACCCAGAGTTCTCTAAAACCTTCTCCCAATTCTAGCATTTTGATTCCTTGACATCCCATTCCTAAGTTGAACAAAGGCCCTTATCTCAGCTCAAACCCAAACAGGCTCAAAGCAGAACAGATTGCTCTTACAGAACTGTTAAATGAAATACCTACAGCATAGCAGTAAAAATCTTAATCAGGATGTTACACAGTCATGATTGTTTGGAGGGTTTAGGGTTATCAGGTAAAAGTTTAATTGTCATTCAGCTATATAAAATAATATGGCTGAAGTCCCTTGAATGTTATAGCTTGTACGTTTATAGATTGGTGCATGGATGTTGTCCTGGAGCTGCTGCTCTGCATGAACAAGCCTGTAGCAGTTCTTCACATCATGCAGTGCAGCACTGGGAGTTGACGGTCCCCAACCCAGTACGGAATTCAGTATCTCCTTCAGCCTCAACAGGTGACCCCCAAAGCATAAGGGCCTGGTCTGCAGCACAACAGGTCATGCAGCTCCCCCGCTGTTAATTTCTTCAATGAGTCAGTTACCAATAGTCAGCAGGGTCTTGCAATCACAACAGAAATGTTCAAGACAATCACCTGCACTGTCTGTTGGACCTCTATCTTCTTGCTTGGGTGGCTGAAGCAAACTGCAATACAGTGTGCAGCAAGTCTAGCTCCACCACTATTGAGCAATTCGCTATTGGGGTGGGCCTGTAGTACATGATGTTCTTGATAAACAACAGTGTCTTGTTATTGTAAAGGACAAACAAATGCACCTTTGGTTGCACCCTGAAAGGCCGTGCGTCCAAAAAGCCACTATCTTACCAGAAAAGTTTGGTGGATTGAATGGCAGAGCAGGCTCAATGGGCAGAATTGTCTAATCCTGCTGCTATATTCTTATCGTCTTTTGTTCATTTTGACTGAGTTTAAAAGAAAAAAAAAAATCCCCATCCTAAAGGCGGTAAAACTTTCAAATACGATTGGCTTTGACCATAATATTTGAACGCAGATCTAATTGAATCTTCAGGATAATCAAAATGTAGTTAGATAATATTTTTCGGTAGGAATTAAGTCGCTTAATTCTGTGTTTCACATTCAAATTCTGTTAAGTTTTACTAGGCAAACTAAATGCCATAGTGTGTATTTGGACACTATACCATCATGAGTATGGTAAGAATATTGAACTGACTTTCACAGAACTTGAAACAGTTTTTTTTTTGACGTAACTTCCGCCACCTCCAACGGGATCCCACCACTAAGCACATCTTCCCCTCCCCCCCCTCTGCATTCCGCAGGGATCGCTCCCTACGCAACTCCCTTGTCCATTCGTCCCCCCCATCCCTCCCCACTGATCTCCCTCCTGGCACTTATCCGTGTAAGCGGAACAAGTGCTACACATGCCCTTACACTTCCTCCCTTACCACCATTCAGGGCCCCAAACAGTCCCTCCAGGTGAGGCAACACTTCACCTGTGAGTCGACTGGGGTGATATACTGCGTCCGGTGGTCCCGATGTGGCCTTTTATATATTGACGAGACCCGACGCAGACTGGGAGACGGCTTTGCTGAACATCTACGCTCTGTCCGCCAGAGAAAGCAGGATCTCCCAGTGGCCACACATTTTAATTCCACATCCCATTCCCATTCTGACATGTCTATCCACGGCCTCCTCTACTGTAAAGATGAAGCCACACTCAGGTTGGAGGAACAACACCTTATATTCTGTCTGGGTAGCCTCCAACCTGATGGCATGAACATCGACTTCTCTAACTTCCGCTAAGGCCCCACCTCCCCCTCGTACCCCATCTGTTACTTATTTTTATGCACACATTCTTTCTCTCACTCTCCTTTTTCTCCCTCTGTCCCTCTGAATATACCTCTTGCCCATCCTCTGGGTCCCCCCCCCACTTGTCTTTCTTCCCGGACCTCCTGTCCCATGATCCTCTCGTATCCCCTTTTGATACCTATCACCTGTCCAGCTCTTGGCTCTATCCCTCCCCCTCCTGTCTTCTCCTATCATTTTGGATCTCCCCCTCCCACTCCAACTTTCAAATCCCTTACTCACTCTTCCTTCAGTTAGTCCTGACGAAGGATCTTGGCCTGAAACGTCGACTGCACCTCTTCCTACAGATGCTGCCTGGCCTGCTGCGTTCACCAGCAACTTTGATGTGTGTTGCTTGAATTTCCAGCATCTGCAGAATTCCTGTTGTTTCAGTTTTTTTTAAATTGAGCATTTTAAAAAGAAACTGGAGGGTTATGCTGAGAGTTAGAGTGAAGGGTGAATTATGTTTTATATTCTATGTAATCTCTCGTGACCTTTACATTAATCATGTTGGTGGCTACCCAGTGTTAGCCATTATCTTTTACCAAAACTGAAAGTTTTCCTCATCTGTCCATTTTTTGACGTGGCAGTCATAAGGCAAATTCATGTGATTTATTGCTAATGCTATTATAGAATGAGGGATTTAAGCTATTAAACCAATTGGTTCTTTAGGCAAATGCAAATTGTAACATTTTTGTGGAAGAATAGGGAACTCTTCTGTTGTTAAGGCACGCATTCTTCAATTAGCATAAAAACACAATAAAGCCCATCTTGTTTGTTGGATGTTGTAATTGCATGTTAACTTGGTGCCAACACTTGAAGGTAATTCATCCATAAGTTCTGTGAAATGTTTTGTAGCAGCAAAAGATGTGATTCATTATTTTCTGATGATTTTTTTTGTATTTATCTAGTACTTTTAGAACATGGAACATTACAGCATAATACAGGCTCTGTGGCCAATGATATTGCGTCAGCTTTTTAACCTTACTCTAAAATAAATCTAACTCTTCCTTGTTATGTAGCCCTCCAGTTTCTTGCACTAACCACACTGTGCATTCTTGGTTTCATTTTATTCTCTAAGCTAATTATTTCATTAAATACTAAGTGCATTGTCTCAACTTAAAGTTAGGAAGTATAAATTTTCATTTTTTGGTAGGCATTGCTGAATATTGACTTTAAATGATTTGGTTGTTTCAAACTTTTCTTACGTAGGTAGTATTGCCACCTGGTGCACAGCACTCTGATGACAAAGGTGCTAAAGAGACTCTTCTTGAGGATGATGAATGTCCACTGCAGATTTTTAGAGATTGGCCAAGTGACAAAGGTGAGCACCATATATTTACACTGAAGGAATGTCAAGGAAGCCAGGCTTTTAACAAGTTTAATTTTGTGTAGATGGATGTGCAATTTACACATGCTGGTAAAGTGAAATGAAGAATTTAGTCGAAATAGAGAAGTTCATCCCATTCATTGATCTTAAGTTTTACATGAAAATCTCACCATTGCTTTTTGTATTTGCCACATTTCTGTCTCTTCACTTGGGTGTGTAGGGTGGAAATGTGCTTTGTTCAGGGGAAGTAGAATGGGCTCATAAACCTTTTATGTAAGGATGAGCTCTTGTATCCTGAGACAGCATATACCTTTTCAGGCTACCATTGTACGTGGTGCTAAGGAATTAAGTTCTTGTGCTTTCTGGTCAAAAGTACTGCTTTAACAATTACAAGTTGTGATCAAACATGATACTATGATTTATAGGATCATGCACATTACAGAATAGGAATGACACTTCCATGCTGTGTGATGTCAAAGAAAATGTAAGGGATTTTATAAAAGGCTATTTAACTATATAGATCTAGCTGCAGCAGTTCTGTATTTCCTAGCTTTGTTCCTTGTTCTATGATATCTTGTTCTTACAAATAGCATGCTTTGAGCAGTTCTGATGAAAGCTCATTGAAAGATTGAGTAGCAAGGACATGTATCTTCAGTATCCCTAATTAAGAGCCCAGAAGCACCACCATTACTTCCTGAAGGATATAGCTGCCAGGCTGGATCTGTCACAGGTGATTAGTTAACCAAGAGGGGTAAACCTACCCAACCCCATCTTGTCAGTCTACCTTTTGCAGACGAACCTTATAGAATATTCTCTGCAGCTCCCATGTTCAAGGCACTTAACACCAAGCAGCTTTTTGACTAGTTGATTTCCAGCACATGGATGCAGTGTGTACCATCTACAATATGCGCATTATTACTTGCCATAGCTATTTGGGTAGTACCATCCATATCATATGACTATTATCAGTAAGCATGGGTAATCAAGTTTGGAGTGGCTGGATGCACTTCATATTCGCTGCTTGGCTTCACACACGACTTCTGGGGCTATCTGTGTGGAGTCTGCATAATTCCTCTGCTACCATGGGAGTTGTTCCATGTGAATGTTCCATTTATTTCTCATGCCCAAAAGACCTGCTGATTGTTGGCTAGAATAAAATTGCAACTCTGTAGATGGGTAGTAGGAAAATCAAGCTGTGCTGATCGGTTGGTTACAAGGTTGTAAAATTAACCTTGTTGAAAGCATGATTTACTGGGCACTAGAAATGGTTACAGGAAGATGAGTGGGACAGTGGGATTGATGAGCTTGCTTTGAAAAAGGGATTAGGTTGTGGGCTCCATGACCAAGTATGAAATATTTTAAAATTAATCTTCAGGTTTTTATTTCAATTAAATCAGTTTCAATGGACATTTAAGAATACTAACCCTTGACAGTAGTTGGTTGAATCGATCAGAGCTAATCCATCCTGCAGGTTTAAAGGATCAACAACCTTAAATGTTGATGTTGGTTGTGCTTAGTTAAATGATGCTAATTTTGCTGGAGAGGGTAGGGTAATTTGTGTTCATAAAATAACTTTAATGTTTTTCACACTGCTGTGTCATGTCTGAAGTGTTTGACTGCTGCTTTTAATGGAGTTCTCTGATCCATCATTTCTGCATATGTAGACAAAGCTGTTGGCCTGTCTTTGTATTTTCTTGAGAATGCTAACAAATGGCTTCTGTAGTTATTTTACTGGGCAAAGGAAGTGACTCTATGCTGTTTATTTAAGCCTATTAAAAATCTATAAACTATTTTCCTGTATTCAGACCCGTGGTTTCCTGGCTTCATTGTTCATTCATAATGTACACGAATCAAAGCTGATTCTAATTGTGGGTTGACAAGTAATCATTGCAACATTTTGTTTTAAAACAGGTACTTTAGTTTTCCAATTAAAGAAAAGACCATTTGACCATATCCCAAAGAATGCAAGGAAACAAAAGGAAATAGATGGCAGACCATCAAAAGGAAAAGAAAGGAATGATAGTTCAGTCTATGGATCATCATTACCGCCTGAGAAACTGCCATATCTTGTTGAGTTGAGTCCTGGTAAGAGTTGTATAATGTTTTCAAAGGTTCCTTTGTATAGTTGAACGCAAGTCCTATCTAATTCTTAGCTTGCCAACTGATTTATTTTTTTCCGTCTATACCTTAGTTTCTTGCATAGCTGAAAGATTCTGATGTAGCCAATCCTTTGCTTTGGGCTCTAACTCAAATGCTTGTATAATTCATTAATTTGTCTAATAGTGTTTTTGTTGCGAACATTTTATAATGTTACCATTACTGTAGGTATTAATGCTTCATTTGTTTTTTCTCAGCAGTTCCACAATTGTTTACAAAGAATTATAAAATGTGCAGTGTTAAATTGCAGTACTATGTGGTTCAACATAGCCTAATCATTTTATGTTGAACCACATATTGCATCTCTCCTTAATGTTGCATAACCTGCTTTTGTGTTGAAGTTTTAATGACTTAATAAGTTCAGAAGTCATGAAATTTGTTGTTTTGTAGCAGCAGTGTAAGACTAAAATGACAGGAAGTCAGTACAAAAGATAAATAATGAGTTAATATCCATGAGTTCATGGACCATTCAGCAATCTGATAGCGGAGGAGAAGCTGTTCTTAAAATGTTGAGTGTGGGTCTTCAGGCTCCTATACCACCTCTCTATTGGTATTAACGTAAAGAGGGCATATCCTGGGTGATGAGGGTCTTTAATGATCGATGCTGCCTTCATGAAACACTGCTTCTTGAAGCTGCGCGCAATGCAGGGAAGGCATGATGGAGCTGGCTGAGTCTACAACTCTGCGGCCTCTTGTGATACTGTGCGTTATCAGGATGTGATACGTCCAGTCAGAATGCACCATACATCTACAAAAATTTGCAAAATTGCTGATCAATTATTACGTATTTTAACTGTTTGAGCTATCGGTATCATTATTTTAAGATTGTTTAGTTTGTGAAACTTATGTGCATGTTTTTATTCAGTGTTTATTCAGGTGGATTAGCAGAAGCAGGTTTATGTGAACATGGAAAAAGCGTTTTCATCAAAGAAATCTTTAGAATCAGGACAGAAATGTACATGTTCTATGACGTAGAATCATTTTAACCACACATTCAGACATGGCCACACAGATTCTTGTCTTCCTCAACCACCCTCCCTTTATGCCATGTTCCCAGTCCACTCTCCCCATGTTCTGGTTTGTTCCTATTCCCTCCAAAATACAGCTGACCACCACTTGTTCTCTCTCCTAGTGCATGGCATAAACACTAAGTTTTAATCTCTTGAACTAAACCATAATTATCTTAAGTGACATTATGAACATATGTTGCTTCTTTTAGTGTTTTTGTAGGTTTCTTCTCAGATCTGATAGTTTCTTAATCCCATTTAGAATTTTATTCTCCAAATAATATGTAACTTTGTTCATGTTATCTGAAAATGTAACAAAATTCATGCTCATCAACATTGGGAGTCATTTAACTATTATATGGCCATTCTGCAAATTTATTTGTACTTGTAATCTTTCTTAGTGTCAGCTTCCTGAAAACTGACAACCCCAAACGTTTGATTGTGCTTCTTCCTAGCTATTCGCTGCACTTGGGTTTTATATCTATTACTTTATGGGTTCCTCTATTAAATTATGCTGATATTAGCTCATGTGGTTCCTTAAATGTCTCCTGTAATCTGTGACTCTGCAACTCGTGTCTGTCTTCAATTTCTTACTCAGCTTTTGATTCTTACTCCAACGTTAAATGATTTCACTTCTGGTTCTGATTTGTAACTGCTATTGCTTATTTGTATTTGGATACAGGTTAAATGCTGAATGCACACTTTTGTATGCAAATCTAGAAGTTCCTCAGTGACTGAAATTATGAGTAAAATTGCAGAATCAGGATCAGATTTAATATCACCGGCAGACGCCAGCTCCGTCCTGCCTTCCGTGCATTGTGGACATCTTCAAGAGGCAGTGCCTCATGAAGGCAGTACATAGTAATAAAAACTATAAATTACAATAATGTGTAAAAAAAAATAAAAAAATTAATAAAAAGTGCAATAAAGGGGGAAAATTACTAAGGAAGTGTTCATGGGTTCATTGTCCATTCAGAAATCTGTTTGAAGAGGGGAAGAAACAGTTCCTGAAGTATTGAGTTTGTGTCTACAGGCTCCTGTACGTTTTTGATTGTAGCAATGAGAAGAGGGCATGTCCTCTTCTCATTAAAAGAATGCTGCAATGAATGGCATAAAAGTACCTTTCCAGATCCAGTAACTGCCATGGAAACAGATTAACTATCAGTTGAAGTGATTAAAAGTTTCTTCATGACAGCTGTGAAGGCCAAGTCATTGGATATATTTAAAGGGGATGTTGATAGATTCTTGATTAGTAAGGGCTTCATAGGTTATAGGGAGAAGGTAGGAGAATGAGGATAATAAATCAGCCATGATGAAATGGCTGAACAGACTCAATGTGTTGAATGACCTTATTCTATTCATATGTCTTATAATTGTGAAACCCCTGGTTTCTTTGGGCTGTGTAAGTCCAGGGAATACACACTCCGGTCCCGTCAAGTCCATGAGATTGGGACGGCTCTCCCACCCCAAACCCCAGTTTGTGTGGATGCTTTGTAATTTGCTACCCTGTTACAACTCGGTGCCAAGAAATAACAGACAGCACATTGAATATGATTGACAGAATTATATTGATGGATGTTAACTAAAGGGTTAGTAAAGAAAAGAGGGGAAAAAAAACAAAAAGGGCCGATTATAATTAAACAGTCAAATGTGCACAAGTTGGAGCTCAACTTTTGCAGAAGTCATATTCACTGATCCTCACTAGACCTCAGCACCTTACTCCATCCAATCATGGTCCCCCACCGGGTTGAATCCTATAGCTGGTTCTCTCCAGTGTCTTCTCTCCATCTCCCACTGAAAAAAGACCCCAGCTCACACTGGTGTCAGGGAAACAGCAAAAAAAAATAGCTCCCCTTATTGGATGGTTGGCTCATATTCCAAAGCACCTGTTATCTCTAACCATAACCCAAACACTGCTTCTGCAGGAAGACCATTATGTTATCAGTGAAACCTCTTCCGGGGAGTTACAGTGGTATGGTCTAAGAAGGTGGCACGCAACTTGGGGACCCTTCGGTTAGTGGTTGGGGTCCATGGTAGTAAAAAGATTGGGAACTTTTGTCTAAGAAATGAGAAGCATATGGGTATTAAAACATCCGTCTTCATTGAGGATACTATCAATGTAATAAGAATGGAAACTGTACTGGGGAAAGCAGGACCAGATTCAAATTGGATAAAAGAATTGCTGAAAATCTTTTGGTATTCATGCAGCAAAGTCATCTAGTCTGGATGAGATCCATCCTGTATGCATTTTTCTAATCCAAGGGTACCTTGGGAACATTTAATTACAGTAGAATATATAACAGTATAGTATTTAGAGTACAGAATCAGGCCATTTACTGCAGCATCTTGCTGGCTTTTATTTTCCTATGGTACCTCCTGCTACCATCTTCAGTTAATCAAAATAGTATATTCTTTAAGCACTTCTGTGCTTTTATGAGCCTCTTCTACTCCTTATAGTTGTGTGTTCACACTTCTTCACTTTCTGGGTAAAGAAACTTCTAACTTCTGAATTTCTTATTAGGCATAGCAGTATAGTGGTTGGCGTAAAGCCATTACAGCACCAGTGATCGTTGGTGGGGATTCAGTTCCTGCCATTGCCTGTAAGTTGTCCCTGTGACTCCAGGTGCTCTTGTTTCCTCCTACATTCCAGACTTGCGGTTAGGATTAGTGTGTTGTGGGCATGCAGTGTTGGCACCAAGTGGATGGCAACACTTATGGACTGCTGAGCACAATCTTCACTGATTTGATTTAATGCAAATGATGCATTTCACTATGTTTGGATGTGCATGTGACAAATAAAACTCGTCTTTCATGTTGGTCTCCCTGCAAGTTGTACATATGTTATCATGCCCCTTTCTCAAGAAATGAATATGGGGCTATTAAATCTTTACTGATAAATATGTTTAAAACTATAAAGACCACATCTGTTTTAATACTCCAAGTGATCCAACTAAAATTCTGCATAAGCCTAACATTGCTTTTATGATATTTGTTAAAGAATGTGCATATAAGAATTCAGAGTTCTGTGATAAAAATCAAAAGATGCAGTAGTGATCCTCTGCTACTCTCTGCTTCAATAGTGTAGTTGTAATGTCGTTGATGCATACTCAATAACCTACCTGCTACCCTGTGTGACAAGTTTAAGGACTAAGAGTCTTGGGTGGTTCACTTTCTTTCACTTCTAGGAACTGTTAGTCTTGTTTGTAACTGCTTCAGACTGTGGCCATGAATTTGCTTCAGATATATTGTAGGAACATGTGGCGAATTTATAGTAGCTATAAATTTCTAGGCTATCTACTTATCAAACAGATGTTAGACTATAAAAGATAATTATTGTTCTGTTTTCCAGCATTTTTTCCCTTTGGTAATAGAGCTTTTAATAGTATTAGAAGTAGGGTTTGCAGATTTGGGGTAGATTCCACCGCATAAGGAAGTGTTATATAGATTAAAGGAGGTGGATACGATAGCTTTTAAATTTGGGGCGATACCTAGAACACATAAATCAGAGCTTAATTTACAGAAAGTGGAATATGTTATCCAAAATTAAGTTGAGGCTAAGTCGACTGTAAATTTTGGGGCTTGGTGTATGGGGTTAGGAATGTGGCTTTGGTTGATTAAAGATAGACTAAATTTATTTATCCCATGTACATTGAAAACATAGTGAAATACATCATTTGCATCAAATCAAACCATTGAGTATTGTTGTGCCAGTCTTGCCATGTTTCTGGTGCCAACATAGCGTGCTCACAACTTACTAACCCTTAACTACATGTCTTTGGACTGTGGGAGGAAACCGGAATATCCAGATGAAGCCCATGCAGTCATGGGAAAACTGCACGAACTTCTTACAGACAGCAGTGAGAATTGAAACCCGATCGAGGGTGGCTGGTTCTGTAAAGTAATGCACTAAACATGAAGCTACCGTGCTGCCCTAACAGAGCTACGTGGCATTAGTTGTGCAAATGAGAGTAGTCAAGAGCAATATAGGCCTTTTGACTAATGGTAATAAAATAAATGGAAATAGTAAGAAAAACCTCAATGAATAAATGAAACTGGAAAATTACCAGCATGTTGAATTATATTGGCGCAGATACTTGCAGCAGAGAAAGATGTTCAGTCTGGAAGAATAAGTGACATCCTGGGCATAAGTGTTTTTCATTGTAGGATTTTAAAAGGGAAACATCAAAAGTGACTTAGTATTTGGAAACCTTCGTGCTAAATCAGGAAATTGTGGATGTCAGCAAATAATTAAAAATAAACATGGAAACAAGGGAATCCTTAACTGTATAGGCTAATGTGGTGTTGGGTAATTATTGAGTAACTGATAGGTCAGGTCACTCATCTGAATGCTACTGGTACCATGTAACCCAGTACTATCTGTCGCATGGTCGGGTGGTCGGCAACTAAGCCGGCTCCCCCACCAGGCCTGCCTGGTGAGGAGGGTGGCTAGACACCCTGCAGAACGAAAAACAAGACCTGTCCAAGGGTGAATGAACCCTCTCGTAGGGTCAATGGTCATCAGCAAACACGTGCCGTGGAGCATGGAAAGGGCATCCCTTGCATCAAAGCTTGGTCTGGCCATTCACGGCAACAGAACTTCTCCCAGCCGTCTTGGACCCCACCATGCCGCTGGATCCGGGTGGGGATGTCGAGAGGGTGGGTCTGGACCTGTGCAAACCCCCACTCACCTAAAATCCATTCACGCACACACTGTTCCTTTCTGAGGAGTGGGATCAACCCCACTAATTGACACCAAGGAGCCATCCTCATCCTATGGGATGGATAGCCAGAGAGGGAGAGAATAACTGAGCAGCTTGGAATTTTTACAGCTAATCAGTGTCAGCATGGATTTAAAAAAAAGGTTGTGCTTGGTAAAATGGCTTGGTTCCTCTTCTCCCCCCTCCCCCCCAAACCACCCCAAGAACTGGCTTTCAATGAGGTGAATATATAGTCTGTGTGAACAGACTTCAAGAATTAAACTGAATTTGAAACTGGAATTAAATCAGATAATTAACTATGTTAGGGATTGGTTCAGCAGCATAGGAGGGAGTGGAGATAACAGGCAGATACTCAAATTAACAAGTTTTGATGGTGTCTAAGATCTATAAATTCTATATAATATTGCAAACTCTATAAAGTCACCAATGACACTACCCTTGTTGGCAGTATCTCAGATGGCAATAAAGAGACATATGAGAATGGGACAGATTGGCTGGTTGAGTGGTGTCACAATAACATCCTCACTCCATGTCAGCAAGGCCACATAATAGAGTAAACATGTTGTAAATCTGTATAAAGTTGTATGCAGATTGGTTGATTAAACAGTTTACAGGTACATAGCTGCAGTATGTACCTTCAACAGATGCTTTTGGGCAACTTGTCAAACTTGCCTTTTTTTTAATGATACACCTGCAAACCCTGTCTCTGAGAGCTTGGGCATGTCATCCTTTGCAAATCCACCTCCAAACTGTACATTTGGAAATACATAGCCTTTCCTTTATTGCTATTTGGCCTGAACCTTGAAATGACTGATTTGGGGAATATTTCCATCACAAGGATTGTAGCAGCTAAAATGCAGCTCAACACTGCCCTCTTAAGGCCAATCAGAAATGGGTAATGTCTGAATTTTTAAAAAGTTAATTCCAAACTCCATGCTTGCTATTTTTTCCTCAGTCATTTCATACCGAATTGCCAAAAATGTAATTTTAAAATTTAAATAGATGTAATTTTAAAATTTAAATAGATGAAGTAATTAAATAAACCAGATGCTCAAAGGCTAAACTATATTTATAAATGTTGCAGATGGTTCAGATTCCAGAGATAAGCCAAAACTCTATCGTTTACAGCTGAATGTTACTGATGTTGGAACTGAAAAGTCAGATGAGAACTCCATACAAGTAAGAATGAGTTTTCTGTGTCTTATGAAATAAAAGCAGTTTAAGGAAGACCTGGGGTCGGTATTTTAAATAGACCACATTTGGAACTGGGATATTCTAGCAGTGGAGGCAGTCAAAAAGAGATATTCAGTATGCTATTTCATGGCATGAGAGGTTTGTACTATTATAAGTGGCTAAGAGAATTGGATTTGTGCTCATAGTAGTTCAGAGGAATGCAGGTGATCTTATAGGTTCTAAGATGAATATGGTGAGATGTTCCCATATTAGAATTTCAAGTGAGGAATATAGTTTCAAGATGCAGTCAACAGAAACTATATTGGATCATTCAGAAAACAACACCATTAGCCATTGCGGCCTGAAAGGTAACGAGCTGGTGGTGATTGACACTGTGCAGGGTCATCTGATCACAGCCAGAGTGCAGATGGCATGAAGCTTGGTCTGGATTGTGTGAGAAGTTGTCATAGGTCACAATGGGACAAATGCAGGATGTAGAGCTAGGCTGGGAAGTGGCAGATGAAGTTCAATCCAGAAATGTGTGAAGTGATACACTTTGGAAGATCAAACTTAAAGACAAAGTACAGGGTTAATGGCAGGATTCTTAGCAATGTGGAGTTACAGAGCCATCTTGGCACCCATGTCCATAGATCCCTTGAAGTTGCCAATCAGGTTGATAATGGTTAGAGGCATATGTTGAGTTACCCTTCATTAGTTGGAGGATTGAGTTCAAGAGCCGTGAGGTAATTTTGCAGCTCTCAAAAATCTGGGTTAGACCACACATGGAGTAATGTGTTCATTTCTGGTTGTCTCCTTATAGGAAGGATGTGGAAGTTTCAGCATGTGTGCAGAGGAGATTTGCAAGATGCTGCTTGGACTAGAGAATATGTCTTATGAAGATGGGATGTGTGAGCTAGGGCTTTTCTCTCTGGAGCAAATAAGGATGAGAGGTGATTTGATAGAAGTGTACAAAATGAGAAGCATTAATAGAGTAGATAGCCAGACATTTTTACACAGTGAATAATTGGCTTATATGAGGAGGCATAATTTTAAGGTGTTTGGAGGAAAATATTGGGGTACGTCAGAGGTAAGTTTCTTTTTTACATAATGGTGATGTTAGAGGAGGATTTATATGCATTTGGAAAGGCATGGCCTAGTTTGAGACAGTCAGCATGACTTTGTGCAGAGCAGGTCATAACCTTAAAAATGATTACTTTGAGGAGATAACAGAGGTGCTTGATGCGGGTAAGGCAATGGACATGATCTACATCGATTCTACTTAGGAATTTGATAAGATCCTGCACGGTAGGTTGATACAGAAGATAAAGGTGCTTGAGAGCCAGAGTGAATTACAAGTTTAGATTCGCTCAGAGAAGTCAGTGGAGGGGTGTAAGGCTATTTTTCCGAGAAGTCCATGACCGCTGGTGTTCCACAAAGATCAGTGCTGGTACCCCTGAATAGCAGTGAATTATATGAAAATATAGCAAATTTGCAGATCAGTGCAGTTGTGGATAGGGACAGTGGCTGCCCTTAGCAAGTCCTTGGGTTGTGTTGGAATACTTTGTTAATGCAAACAACACATTTCACTGTATATTTCAATGTACTTGAGATAAGTTAATCTGAAACATCAAAGAATACCACTTAGTGATCTGGGCAGTGAAATATCAGATGGCGTTTTATCTGACAAGTCTGAGGTGTTGCACTTTGAGAGGTCAGATGAAAACTAAGTATATAGTTATTGGTGGATAAGGGATCTTAGGATTCAAGTCCATAGTTGTGCTGCAGCAATTGTAAACTTTTGTTAGACAAGCTTGCAGTATTGGTCACCCCATTGAACGATGTGAAAGGGTGCAGAAAAGCTTTACAAACATGCAGCCTGGATTAGAGAATATAACTACAAAGAAAAGTTGAACAAACTTAGATTCTTCTCCCTGTAGTGTCAGGTTGAGAGGAGATATGAAAAACGATTTTAAAGCTCAGAGGCATAGATAGGGTAAACCATCTTTTCCCCAGACGTCAAAACGCCAGAGGGCATTTTTATGGTTAGAGGGGTGACTTTTAAAGGAGACATGCTGTCTGGAATTTTTTACGAGGAGTAGTAGAAAAATCGGACAGTTTGGAGTTTGAGGCTTTGAGATGTTAATATGAAGAGAATGGAGGGATATGGATGATATGCAGGCGAAGGACTTTTAGTATAAATTGGCGTCATGATTGACACAACATTGTGGGCCGAATGGCCTGTCAGGTGTTGGTGCTATGTTAGAACTGAAGTCGATCAGCTATGATAATATTGAATAATGGGACAGGTTTTATATAGTCTTCTGGTTGTGCTTTATGTTCTTGGGCTAGATAATGATCAACTGTTGGATTTCAAATAAAAGGCTTTCCATTAAAATAGTTAAATTTCTTTCCCAGTTTTGCTCTTTTGAGAGAGTAGCTTGTTGGATATTGGACATACAAAACAAACTCAACCATTTTATTTGTTATGAATGACATTCTGCAACAGTATTGTCATATTGCTATATACAATATAGTTATTGCTTCTGAATGCATTTCATAATTATATTTTAAACATTTCAAATTTAAAAAAGTGATTTAATACATTTTTAATTGTAGATTTGTGATGAGGATTTAATTTTTTTGCATTTACAACAGCATTGATTAAAATTTGCTTTGTAGCTCTTTGGTCCGGGAATTCAGCCTCATCATTGCGATCTTACAAATATGGATGGAATAGTAACAGTTACTCCTCGCAGCTTTGATGCAGAAACCTACGTTGATGGCCAGCATATTACTGAGACTGTCATGTTGCAGAGTGGTATGAATATTCAGTTTGGGTCATCACATGTGTTCAAATTCGTGGATCCTAGTCAGAATCATATGGCCAAGAAACCTGTGGAGGCTGGACCTATGGTCAAGGGTCAGAAAATTAAATCTGGGTATGTTACTTTTACGTGTGGGGTGTGTGACCTGTGCTTTTTGTGAAGCTGTTAAAATCTAACATAAGTAATTTTAATTACTCAATTAATGTTAAAATGTTAAATGTTTAAAATGTATTGAATAGGTTTGACCTCGAGTGTTTTTCTGTATCAGAGCTAAGTAATATGCAGAATGGCATTCTAAAAGCTTATCTATTTTTACTTCAAAATTAAAACTTAAAAGGGGGATAATTTATTGTAGGTCAAGTCTCTTGACTGAAAATGGTCCTCAAATTCCCAGCCAATCTTGTTAATTCTTAATTGAAATTTGAAATATTTGTCTGGCATCTGAGTATGTTACATGACTGTTAATTACTGAGGGATGTTGTCTGTCTGTCTGTCTGTCTGTCCTACATCCAACAGCTGCGAGTCCAATGGAAAGCAGATTTTCAAAAGATTTTGTGCATAGAACATAGAATAGTACAGCACAGTACAGGCTCTTTGGCCCACAATGTTCTGCCGACCCTCAAACCCTGCCTCCCATAAAACCCCCCATGTTAAATTCCTCCATATACCTGTCTAGTAGTCTCTCAAATTTCACCAGTGTATCTGCCTCCACCACTGACTCAGGCAGTGCATTCCACGCACCAACCACTCTCTGAGTAAAAAACCTTGCTCTAATATCCCCTTTGAACTTCCCACCCCTTACCTTAAAGCCATGTCCTCTTGAATTGAACAGTGGTGCCCTGGGGAAGGGGCGCTGGCTATCCACTCTATCTGTTCCTCTTATTATCTTGTACACCTCTATCATGTCTCCTCTCATCCTCCTTCTCTCCAAAGAGTAAAGCCCTAGCTCCCTTAATCTCTGATCATAATGCATACTTTCTAAACCAGGCAGCATCCTGGTAAATCTCCTCTGTACCCTTTCCAATGCTTCCACATCCTTCCTATAGTGAGGCGACCAGAACTGGACACAGTACTCCAAGTGTGACCTAACCAGAGTTTTATAGAGCTGCATCATTACATCGCAACTCTTAAACTCTATCCCTCGACTTATGAAAGCTAACACCCCATAAACTTTCTTAGCTACCCTATCCACCTGTGAGGCAACTTTCAGGGATCTGTGGACATGTACCCCGAGATCCCTCTGCTCCTCCACACTACCAAGTATCCTGCCATTTACTTTGTACTCTGCCTTGGAGTTTGTCCTTCCAAAGTGTACCACCTCACATTTCTCTGGGTTGAATTCCATCTGTCACTTCTCAGCCCACTCCTGCATCTTATCAATGTCTCTCTGCAATCTTTGACAATCCTCTACACTATCTACAACACCACCAACCTTTGTGTCGTCTGTAAACTTGCCAACCCACCCTTCTACCCCCACATCCAGGTCGTTAATAAAAATCACGAAAAGTAGAGGTCCCAGAACAGATCCTTGTGGGACACCACTAGTCATAATCCTCCAATCTGAATGTATTCCCTCCACCACCACCCTCTGCCTTCTGCAGGCAAGCCAATTTTGAATCCACCTGGCCAAACTTCCCTGGATCCCATGCCTTCTAACTTTCTGAATAAGCCTACCGTGTGGAACCTTGTCAAATGCCTTTCTAAAATCCATATAGATCACATCCACTGCACTACCCTCATCTATGTGACTGGTCACCTCCTCAAAGAACTCTATCAGGCTTGTTAGACACGATCTGCCCTTCACAAAGCCATGCTGACTGTCCTTGATCAGACCATGATTCTCTAAATGCCTATAGATGCTATCTCTAAGAATCTTTTCCAACAGCTTTCCCACCACAGACGTAAGGCTCACTGGTCTATAATTACCCAGACTATCCCTACTACCTTTTTTTGAACAAGGGGACAACATTCGCCTCCTTCCAATCCTCTGGTACCATTCCCGTAGACAAAGAGGACATAAAGATCCTAGCCAAAGGCTCAGCAACCTCTTCTCTCGCCTCGTGGAGCAGCCTGGGGAATAGTCTGTCAGGCCCCGGGGACTCATCTGTCCTAATGTATTTTAACAACTCCAACACCTCCTCTCCCTTAATATCAACATGCTCCAGAACATCAACCTCACTCATATTGTCCTCACCATCATCAAGTTCCCTCTCATTGGTGAATACTGAAGAGAAGTATTCATTGAGGACCTCGCTCACTTCCACAGCCTCCAGGCACATCTTCCCACCTTCATCTCTAATCGGTCCTAACTTCACTCCTGTCATCCTTTTTTTCTTCACATAATTGAAGAATGCCTTGGGGTTTTCCTTTACCCTACTCGCCAAGGCCTTCTCATGCCCCCTTCTTGCTCTTCTCAGCCCCTTCTTAAGCTCCTTTCTTGCTTCCTTATATTCCTCAATAGACCCATCTGATCCTTGCTTCCTAAACCTAATGTATGCTGCCTTTTTCCACCTGACTAGATTTTCTACCTCACTTGTCACCCATGGTTCCTTCACCCTACCATTCTTTATCTTCCTCACCGGGACAAATTTATCCCTCACATCTCGCAAGAGATCTCTAAACATCAACCACAAGTCCATAGTACATTTCCCTGCAAAAACATCATCCCAGTTCACACCTGCAAGTTCTAGCCTTATAGCCTCATAATTTGCCTTTCCCCAATGAAAAATTTTCCTGTCCTCTCTGATTCTATCCTTTTCCATGATAATGCTAAAGGCCAGAGAGCGGTGGTCACTGTCCCCCAGATGCTCACCCACTGAGAGATCTGTGACCTGACCCGGTTCATTCTGATCTTGGGAATGGGACAGCTTGAAAGAACTAGAGAAAACCTGTTACCTTATAGATGCTGCTGATTGAGCTTGTACATGATATTCTCTCAGAGTTAATATTCACTAGATTTGAAAGTGTTTGGCATCTAATGGTCAGTATTGTGGAATGTGTGCGTGATACTAAGGTTACAGTCCATTTGGATGCAGCATAGTATATGTCTCATGAAAGGAAAAACTTGCAGTTTTTTTATACTATCTCTTCAGACTTTGATTTTGCACTTCAACATGACCTCAAACAAGTTTTAAGAGAATTTCTGACTACCCAGCACACCTTAAATAATTTGAGAACTATTCTTTCCTGTTTTTGGTATAGTGGCCAAAAATCAGATTTTGAGTATTACGTGAATTTTTAGTCAAAGGATTCAACAGGCATATTGTTGCTACCACTAGGGGGTGCAAAAGTCAGTTTCTTGAGTGAATTTCTTGAAATGACCTGCTTAAGTAGGACTAGTGGCATTTCTTTAAGCATGCCAGCCATTTGCTTTTGATACCTGTAGCTACACAAGCACAACATTCACTGCAATTGCAAATGTGTACTGTTAAAACCAAACTACTATTTCCCGGAGGCTTTTCAGAATTGTCACTATTTCTTCTGAGTTTATTTCTTTAAAAAAAAACGTGAACTACCATTATAATTCTCACTAATTTGGTTACATTTTTTCATTGCATACTGTGCACATAGGATGCATGTTATTTGACATGATCAGAATTTCATTCAATCAGTGTGCATTTAAAACGACAATTAGCACTTTTTTGTAAATATTCCTTTTCTCCATGCCTTTTTTTGTAAGTTTGGGTACCTTTTGAGGGCAGTCAATATAAGTTGCATCTTTTTCATGACTGCTACATTTAATACACTTGCTGCCTGGACTGCAGTGTTACATCTTCTTTCCCATATATATTGATTTCCTAACTAAACTATTTCAGTGCACTATATTAGTTGTTAAAGATAGTTGAGCTTATTGAAATGGTAAAAGTAACTTGCTGATAGCATGAGAATATGTGGATTGCCATTATACATTCAGTGGCCACTTTATTAGGTACACCTGTATACCTGCTTAGTAAATATCAACCAGCTAAGCAAATGGCAGCAATTCAGTTCATAAGAGTGCAAGCATGGTCAAGAGGTTCAGTTGTTCAGATCAAACCTCAGTGGGGAAGAAATATGAACTAAGTGATTGACCGTGGAATTAGTGCCAGACGGGGTGGTTTAATTATCTCAGAAACTGCTGATCTGGAATTTTCACATACAACAGTTTCTAGAATTGTTAATGAGGCCAGACTGGTTCAAGGTGGTGGGCAAGAAGGCAAAAGTAACTCTAGACAACTGTGATGTGCAGAAGAGCATTTTCTGAATGCACAAGATGTTGAACCTTGAAATGAATGGGCTACAGTAGCAGAATACCATGAACCTAAGTTAGTGGCTACTTTATTAGGCACAGGAAGTATCTAATAACGTGGCCATCAAGTAAATTTGGCCAGTCTGGTTAATGGTGACCTCTGAACTCCATATGAGTTCCTTCAGGTTCCTGTTGAAGAGTGTTAGAATGTTGACAGTGCAGGTTTTTGGATAAGATATTAAACTAAGGCCTTATTTGTCCTTTCTACATATAAGGCGCCTTGCTATTTTTAAAAGTTTATTGAGCTATATGTGTCCCTCAGTTGCCATCATTAATAAGCAATCAGGCATTATTGCATTTTAATTTACGGGTGCTGCCAGGACTCATGGCACATTCAATTTATGCTAAGCTGAACTCGGGGAACAATTTCAATCCAAACCTTTTCTCCTCCTTCATCTAATAACATAAAATCTTTCTCATTTAAATTTATACTTGGAGTTTTCCTAGCTTTCCCCCAATGCACTTTAATAGTTCTTTGCTCTCACCTCATACAAAATCTAGGTCTTTATTTTCCCCTAATGAGTATATTGTTGATAACTTGTATTTATAGAATTTGTAGACACTTGCTTTTATCCCATGGCTTATACAAAATTAGATGCAGTTTCTGATGTACTGAGGTAAGCATCAAGCAAAATTTGAAGTCTTTTGTGATTGCTTGGTTTCTTATATGCTGTACCCAATCTGTTCCAAAGGACCAAGTTATTTCACTGTGGCAGCATGAGCTAATCCAAAGACTGGATGGTGTCATTTGGTCAGTTTTGCAATAGTGACATATTCTTACACTTTCAGATAGTATTTGTAACGCTTACAAACTGTATGCATTTGTTAGTTTGGATGAAGTGTTACTGAGTGAAATGGAAACAAATTTTGGACAGGTGAAAGCTTTTAATGGTCTACTCACATTCTCATTTTGCTCATCTTGTGTTTGGCTAGTAATTGTGAATATTTACAACGATGTGAAAGGCAGTTCGTGAGAACAGTACACGGAACAACAAGAAAAATGAAGGTGGAAAAAGCAAATAGATGCAGTTCATTGTAATCTGGTCAATCTTTTTTGATTTTTTTTCATGATTTCATTGCTTATAAGCCATTGAATTTAGTAAACCAAATCTCTAACAAAGACTGTTTATTTAAAATGTAGAAAACTTGTGTAATCCCACTTATCTATGTAGTCTGTTACTTCTCAATCTTGTTGTGGTTTGTCTAGAGTGAGTTCCAATCTACTTTAATTAGAAAAATGTCACAATAGAGAATTAAATTTGACGAATGTTTCTAAATCTCACTGGCTATCATTTATAGGCAAGGGTCCAGAAGTGTCCAGGAAACTACGTTTGATATTGATGGAGACATTCACAGTGGTATAGGATTACCTATAAGCAAGGTATTTTAACTTCTTGGTTTTTGAAATTAAAATTAATGTTTAATGATTGAATTGTAGTGAAAATGAATAATGAACAGATTATTAAAAGAAAATTGGTCATGAAAATTTTCTGAACAATACATTGGAAACAAAGTAGGTATAAAAACCTTGAGTGTTTGCTGAGTATTAAATAATGAATGATCTGGTGTGTAACTGTGGAATTCCATGGTGTTCAATATTCCTGCAGCTGTTTGTTAACAAAACTTTATCAGAATCAGATTTAAAATTAACCAATGTTCTATTTTGCCTTTTTAAAAATCCTTCAAGTTTCCATATCCCCTTGCATACTCCTGTAAGGTCTAGCTTTGACTCTTGCTATAAACCCTAGATTTCCAACAGCAGAAATTCTTTCCATTCACTAAACCTATTACTTAAAACATTGAAAGCAGTGATTTAATCACTCACTCGTCTACATAATAGGAAACCAACACCAGGAATGTAAAGTTGTTCCTCGTACTCCTGGAATTCAAGTATCAATCCCAGTAAAATCCTGAAGCACTAAGTCCTCTGGCTTGAATACGTTCCTTCATCTGTAATGTCTTGAAGTGCTTTGAAGATTCTTGGTACTTCATCTCCAAGGTTTTCAACTTTTCAACCCCTTTCATTCTAATTCTGTAATGAAACGCTAATACTTGTTTGCCTTTTTGATATTTCATGAACTTATTCAACTTTTTAATGAATTACGTATAAAGTCCTAAGTGTACTTTTGAATTGATTCAGCCTATTCTGTACCATGAGCAACTTTAGCCAATGACTTCCCTTGAAGGATAAAATCAAATATCTTCTGCAAGTTCATTTTATTCCACATTTGCTGTCATCCCTGCTTTAGAGCTGAACAAACTTTTGTCTTCATGTTGATGAGGTCACTCATAGCCACTTCTGATGCTTCCAACAGGATGCCACCAAAGTGCTCTGCATTTTCATTTTTTTTGTTGCCTTGTTACCATTGCAATATCTTTAAACCATTTGGTAAATTATTTTTTGCCTTGTGTCCTATTAGAAATCTTCTTCTCTTTTTGCCTCTATACTATTTATACTTCTGAAAAGGTAAAACATTAAAATCTCTCCAGATGCTGCTTTACTTGCTGAATATTTCTAGCATTTTCTGTTTTCTACTTGTGATTATGAGCATGTTCAGTGTTTTATTTTTGACACTTGATTCCAGTAGTCAATTTATTATGGATTTTGATCTGATATTGAGTGCAGTAGCCTGGTGATTGATTGTTTTAAATACTGTTATGCTTTTTCAATACCAGTTTTCTAACAGAACTCCAAGATGGTATCCAAAAGATAGCATTCAACAGTGCAACACTCACACAAGAGTGCTTGAGAGCTATAGACTGAATGCACTGTGCAAGTGACCAAATTCAGTACTGTCCAGGTAGACACAAAGTACTGTAAAGCAAATCTCTGGCACAAAAGTCGAGCGTTGAAGAAGCTGAGAAAATGTTTTTTTTTATATTAAGCCTTTGTGGAAGCTTCTAAGATAAAAGAAACACACACAAAATGCTGGAGGAACTCAGCAGGCCAAGCAGCATCTATGGAAAAGAGTACAGGCGATGTTTCAGGCTGAGACCCTTCAGCAGAACTGGAGGAAAAGAAGATGAGGAGTAGATTTAAAAGGTGGGGGGAGGGGAGGAAAAAACATAAGGTGATAGATGAAACTGGCAGCGGTGAAGAAAGGAGCTGGGAGGTTGATTGATAAAAAAGATAGTGCTGGAGAAGGGGGAAATCTAATCGAGGACAGACGGCCATGGAAGAGAGAAAAGTGGGGAGAAACACCAGAGGGAGGCTATGGGCAGGCATTGAGATGAGGTGAGAGAGGGAAAAGGGGATGGGGAATGGGGGAGGGGAGGTATTAACAGAAGTACACCTCCGCGTGCAGCACATGATTCTCTGCAACTTACGCCATCTCCAACAGGGTCCCACCTCCAAGCAGATCTTTTCCTCCCCTCCACTTTCTGTTTTCTGCAGGGATCGCTCCATTCGCCCCTCCCCTCTGATCTCCCTCATGGCACTTATCCTTGCAGGTGGGACAAGTGCTACACCTGCCCTTACACCACCTTCCTCGCTACCACTTAGGGCCCCAAATGGTCCTTCCATGTGAGGCGACACTTCATCTGTGTACTGTGTCTGATGCTCCAGTTGTGGCTTCGTGTATATCGGTGAGACCCCAGCGTGGATTGGTAGACCACTTTGCAGAGCACCTGTGCCTTGTTCTCCAGAAAAAGCAGGATCTCCCAGTGGCCACCCATTTTAGTTCCACTTCCCATTCCCATTCCAATATGTCTATCCATGGCTTTCTCTACTATCGCAATGAGGCCACATAATGGTTAGAGGAATAACACCTTTTATTCTGTCTGGGTAGCCTCCAACATAATGGCGTGAACATTGATATCTTGAACTTCTGTTAGTGCCCCTCTCCCACTTCACCATTCCCCATCCCCTTGTCCCCCTCTCTCCTTATCTCTTTGCCTGCCCATCACCTCCCTCTAGTGCTCTTCCACCCACCCCCGCTATCTTTCTTACATGGTCTTCTGCCTGTTAGATTTCCCCCTTCTCCAGCCTTGTACCTCTTTCACCAATCAATTTCCCCCTGCTCTGTACTGCACCCCTCCTCCTCCCGGTTTCACCGATCACCTTGTTTTACTTTCTACCCTCCCCCCGCCTTTTAACTCTACTCCTCATCTTTTTTTTCTTCAGTCAGAAGGGTCTCAGCCTGAAATATCGCCTGTACTCTTTCCGTAGATGCTGCCTGGCCTACTGAGTTTCTCCATTTTGTGTGTGTTGTTTGGATGTCCGGCATCTGCAGATTTCATCTTGTTTGTGATATGATAAAGGAGGAGTAGATTTGGAATTCTTTGTGATTCTTGAGAACAGAGCAACAGAACCAAGTTTTTTTTTAATGGGGTGTTGTCAGAAACATCCTTGGAATGCATACTGAAAGCTACAGCCCCCAAATCGTTGAGGAAAAGCCAGGGGAATGGGTGGGAAGGGAATTTAAAATATTTTTGGAATTTGCAGCTAATTTTGTGTTAATTTCTGATCTTACAAGATCCTGATAGCTGCCCTTAGTCAAGTTTCATATGACTGCAACTGAATTTTCAGTACACACTTCCTCAGTTTATTTTAGCATAAGTCTTCAGTGTGTTCCATTAAGGATATTTTGAGAATGATACTCTTGAAAGCTTTCCTTCCTTCTTCAACAGGTTTTAATTGAGTGAATTAAATTTTCTATTGTGTTGAATTGAATGTTCACAATGAATACAAATATGTTAAATTAAAAAAGTTATTAAAATTATATGGTTGGAATGCTATAAACCATTCTTGGCTATTAAACTGTACCATCCTTTGCAGGGGATTTTTTTGAAGTGATTTAGTGATTCAGTATGTTAACATACCCTTCCAACCCAATGAGGCCACACCACCCAATTGTAGCCATGTGACCAATTAATCTACTTGCTTGTATCCCTTTGGAATCTGAGAGGAAATTGAAGCAGCTTAAGGAAACCCATGCAGAAGCTCCTTATAGACAGCTGTAATCGTGTTATATTAACAATATCATGCCACCTCCTAAATAACAAGCATGTGGAAGGGAGCAAATAGATTTTCAAATTATTTGATTAAAGGATCATATAACTAAAAAGAATAAATGAGGAATTCCATTCAAGTTGTGCATTTGGAGAGAATACATTGAGAGACAAGGTGCACTGTTTTTAATTATACAACAATAAATTTATTCACAAAGTTGTAATCGCAACCCATAATTGTAAAAGTAAGTCTTTAGGATCAAAGGTTGTGTAACACTAATTGATAATTTTATTTCAGTTGTACCAATCCACACCATCCTAACTATAGATTGATCTGATTTTTCTGAGGAGGGCTGTCTCACTGCCCTCCCATTTGCCATCATGTGATTTACTAGCCCAGATAGTCCTGGAGCTGCTCAGTATGCCAGGATGTTAAGCAATGCAGCTGTCATGGGAGCAGTTCAAAGCAACCACCTTTGCTGCCTGTCATTGTTTTCACTATCTCTACATATCCTTGAAGTACTTAAAACACAAAAATCAACTAAAACTTTGAATACAAAAACATTCCAACTAAATTGTGCACTAATGAATTAAAATAGACATCTTGTCTTGCTATTTCTTCCCCATAGCCCTTCAACCTTTCAGTATGCGGGCTTGTGAATTATGCATCAAGTCTTGCCTGACACATGATCTAAGAGCGGTTGCTGAGTGTAAAAATTGGAGACTTATTTCATTTTCTTGTTTCGTCAGCAGACAATGTGTAGAGCATAGCTAAGATATTTTCACAGGACAGTAAGTTGGTTTGGCCTTTCATTGGTGTCTGGTAACCTCCTATAACATGTGCAGTCATGTCAAAGCATCTTTAGTGTCAACTTATTGGTGAGATGGTGTGGTATTCTTTAGTCTTGGACTGCATTTTGTTTATCAAATTGTGCATACAATACCTCAAGTTGTTACCCAACCTATTCTTTTAAAAATCAGAAGTTTTGTGGGCCTCACCATTATTTCAGGACATTCTACTTGCCTCACAGGTGTGAGGTGTTGCATTTTGGAATGTCAAATGTAAGAGGAAAGCATACAGTTAAAATGGCAGGGCATTTAGGAGAGTTAATGTAGAGGGATTTTGGGATACAAGTACATAGCAGCCTGAAAGTAGAAACATACTGTAGATAGCATCATAAAGGTGGTTTATGCCATGCTTGCCTTTACTACTCAGGACATTGACTATAGAAGTTGGTGTGTCATGTTGCAGCCAGATAAAATTTTGGTTAAGCCATTATTGAAATATTGTGGTCAGTTCTGAGTTCCACGTTATAGTAAGGATGTGGAGGCTTTGGAGAGGATGCAAAAGAGATTATCAGGATGTAGTCTGATTGGAGTATATTAGCTATATGGAGAAGTTGGACAAACTAAGACTGCTTTCTTGAATGCATTGAAGGCAGTGGGGTGACATGATTAAAAAATATATAAAATTCTGAGAAATACTTTTCCTCAGGGTGGAAATGTCAAATACCTGACGAAGGGTCTCGGCCTGAAACGTCGACTGCGCCTCTTCCTATAGATGCTGCTTGGCCTGCTGCGTTCACCAGCAACTTTGATGTAAAATACTAGACGAGATGGGTTTAAGATGAGAGACGGAAAATTTAAAGGAAATTTACAGAGCAGTTTTTTTTTTAAGAGTAGTAGGTACATGGAAGGGCCCACCAGAGATCATATCTGTCAGTGGTGATGGCAGATACGATAGCAATGTTTTAGAGGCATTAGACAGACACATGGCAGGCAGGGAATAGCGGACTATAGACCATGTGCAGGAAGATAGGATTAGTTTAAATAGGCATTGTGGTGGGTAGTCCTGTGCTGTACTGTTCTATGTATGTTTTATAACATGATCCTTTCAAAGATTTTGGAATATATAGAGTACTGCATTCTTCTAGCCTTCTACAGTTTTCTAGCCTGCACATTCCTTCAAACCCTTACACTGTGAATATTTTGTTTTCCTTAGAGTACAGAAAGATTGGATACTGATACCTCTACTTCAAATGATCGCAATATGGTGAAACCAATAATCAGAGTGGAGCAGCAAGACTGCTACAAACAGGAGATGAGGCAAGGCTCAATCTTTATAATCATTCAGATTTCTACTTTGCTGCATTTTAAAATCTTGCTGAATCTTGGTGGACCTATTCAATATCTTGTCACTAGAACATTGTTTATACTAGCACAAATAATTCTACAAGTTTCTACTCAATATGGAGACAATTTAAATTCTGCCAAGCAGCAAAATCTAATTGAAATAACTTCAGCAGTTCAAATTTAAAGTTATGTTAATTGTTCTGATTGTGTTCTGGTTAGGTTAATTGTTCTGATTGTGGTCTCCTCTTTTGTGGTCTACTCAATGCCTGCTAAAGAATTTCTTTAGGCTGAAGGATGACTGACAAAAGTTTTGTTTGCTCTGAGTTAGTTAATGAGGCCAATGTAGGAACTGCGTGTTTTTGGGACAACACCAATTTAGAAATGGGACAGGTGAGGAATTTCCATGGTTGCTTGCTCCTTATACTACTTAGGTTCCTGATGAATGGATTGAGATTTACAACACCAGCCCAGATGCTCCTCTTCCACTTTGTACAGTCATGGGCCAGACATTCCCAGGACCGACATTTCTCTAAGGAGGCTTGGAATGTACAATTGAATCTTTTCCTCTTTCCAATTTGTTATGCAATGACAGAGCTCAAGATAGTGTATCTGATTGGGTATATGAATGCTGCGATCTAGCTGACATAACCAAGGAGCCAGGGCCTCATTGCTGAGTAATGCTAGCATGAGAGAATACTGATATTCCTGACCTGAGGAATTTGGAGGAGCTTGGAAAGGGAGCATTGGTGGTATTTTTTTAAATTATCTTTTTATTTGCATAGTATCAGTGTCTTGAAGTTATTGCTATGGATCCTTCAGGCCTCAGAAGCACATAGAAGGTCAGGAATCATTCTTGCCCTGCAAACCCTGAGTTTTGTGCCAGGTCTAATCATTAAGTACCATTTTTCTCAGTTGACTGAAGTCTGTGCTGGAAGCATTGGTGAGTTTCATTATAGATGTCTTCCTAGGATATGGAAACTGGTTCACATTTTGCTGTGAATCTTAATGCTGGAGGGCAGTGAGGACAGAATAGTAGAAGTCATTAGTCTTGTCACTGCTGAATGTAATGCTCATTCTCTTGTGTTTCAGTGGAAGGGTTTTCTTTGTGTTAGTACTTATTTATGTTCTGCAGCTTAACATCTGCGATTCATGTATCCTTAGTTCTGGAGTCCAAATGCTGTAGGTCCTTGGACAAAATAACTAATTCTGCAGATATTTGACAGCAGATTGCTGGCCTAAAGAACAGATGGTGGGGGGGGGAATAACACAGGCTAGCTAGCAACTAATAATCCTATAATATGCACAGGTTCTCCTGCAGTGCTGTAGATGTGTGAGGCTCAAACACGTGAGGCACTATCCCATTGAACCAAGAGCAGACAAGGCCATACTGTAGGATTTTGTGAATGAAACATGTGAGAGTAGTTTCATGTGCTTAGCAAAATCTGCAGTCCTTTAATTCTATTATGAACATAACAAAAGCAGTTGCCTTACACTGATGTCATTACGTCAGCATCTCTAAAAGTGAACATAACTCAATGACGGTGTTAGTGAATTAAGTCGAATATTTTCGGGACTTTCCGGCAGGGGACTCATGGAGTGAGCTGCTTTTGGGCGTTGCTCCGTACCCTTTACTTTCTTACATGTAACCACTCTTACCTACCTTACCTATACCTACACTAAATGATCTATATTTCTGAACTACGACTGTTACTTATTGAAAATGAATACCAGAGCACGAGAAGTTAAAGAAGGGAAAGGTTCCGCCAGGAACAAGAAAAAAAATGGTGATCCTGGAACTTTGAAGGAAACTCCGGTAACAATGGAACTAATGAAGAAACTTTTAGAAGATACAGTTAATCGAAGATTCACCGCAATTGAAGAAGCGTTGAATTTGTGGAAAGAAGAATCAAGAACACTCAGATGTGAAATCGACCAACATCAAGTCAGAATTTTGGAATTAGATGAAGATGGCCGTAGAAGAGAAAAAAGAATTGAAGCGCTTGAAAAAAGTTTAACATCGGTAACTTAGCAATTGGAACGCTATCAAGCTAAGACTTATGGATCTTGAAAATCGTTCCCGACGACAGAACTTGCGAATAATTGGTTTTCCTGAGGATGTTGAGAAGGGAGATCCTACCAAATATTTTTCTAAGTTGCTAATGGATGTGCTTGGCTCTGATATATTGGAAGAACCCCCGATACTAGATCGTGCTCATTGTTCATTCCGTTTTAATCCGGAGAAATCGGCCAAACCGGGACTGATCATTATTCGGTTTCATTATGTCCACGAGAAGGAACAAGTTATCCGAGCTGCTCGGAAGAAAGGTATGATCGAATTTCAAGATTTCAAGTTCAGAATTGTTGAAGACTACAGCCCAGAGGTACTGAAAAAACGGGTGGCTTTTAAACCTCAGATGGCAGAACTTTATCGTCGGGGTTATAAAATAGCACTACTGTTTCCAGCCCATCTGAGAGTGGTTATGTCGGATAACTCGCGTAGCCTGTTTAAAAATCCGATGGAAGCCCAAAGTTTTCTCGATGATCTGCCTCCCTTTATGGAGGATTAATCAATGTATCGTTTGGTTTTTTCTCTCGTCTCTGATTGTTTAGTTCAAGGTTTTGTTTTCTCAATCTGGCAGTGTAGGTTCGTTTTATATAGTTAAATGATATTAGGCTTTTCTGTTAGTGATCCTGTATATCTTACTCTTAATACCTTTTGGTAGTTATTTAGTTATAAGTTTAATGCTTATTTTCTTTTTGAAATGTTACTAAAGTATTATATTTTAAAATGGGGCATTGTTTTCTTCTTCTCCCCAGAATCCTTGCTGTTTCTCATGTCATTTCCAATCATTTATATTTGAAAAATTAAGATAGTAATATGACCTAACGTTTGATATTCTTTGAAATATGAGTAGCAAGGAACTATTTGATGCTTTTAATCGCTTTAAGATTTTCTTTACTGTTGTAGCTAGTTTTTATTTTTTTCCATAAGGGTGGTGTCTTTTTTTTGATAAACATATTTCTGTTGGGTCGCCCTCCGGAAAGATGGGGTTAGGTTTAGTCTTAGATTTAGCATTGGCCACTGTCTGGCTTTTTTCTGGGGTTTTGTGGGAGGTGGGTGGTATTTTTCCTTTTATTCCTCTTTCATTTTTTCTTTTTAAAGGGGCTGACCAGAAACTACCAAAATGTCTGAAATGTCGTAACTTCCGGTTCCTCTTTGGACCTTTTTTCCTCTTCCGGGGTCATGAGTCTGTACTCTGATTAACCCTTTACATACTTTATACTCGAGCTCATTATGATGGATAAGACTATCAATTTAGTTTCTTGGATTACAAATGGTTTAAACCACCCAATTAATGGAAGAAAATTTTGAAGTATTCCATAGGATGAGTGCTCATATTATTTTTGTACAAGAAACTCATGTCTGGAAAGAGGATAATCAATGTTTCTTTAGATTCTGGAAGGACCAACAGTATCATGCGAATTCACAAGCTAAAGTAAAAGGTGTTTCTATATTTACAGATTCGTCAATTTCATTTATGCACTATGAGACGATTTCAGATTCTAATGGCAGATTTTTGTTGATTACTGGCTTGATATTTAACAAAAAACTTGCCATGCTCACTGTTTATGCCCCAAATGTTGACTGTCTTGATTTTTTTTAAGAATCTCCTCACATCACTTCCCAACTTAAATGACTATATGCTGATTATGGGAGGTGATTTTAATTGTTGTTTAAGTTCTTTGCTAGATAGATCCAAGGTTAATCAAGCACTTCCGAATAAATTGGCTACCCTTATTAACTCTTTTATGACCGACTCTGGAATCTCAGAAATTTGGAGATTCTTACATCTGAATGTCAAAGAATTCTCTTTTTTTTCTCCACATGTACATCAGCACTATTCAAGAATTGACTATTTTCTTATTGACTCTCGATTAATTCCTTTTGTTACGGGTTGCGAATATGATTCTATTGCTGTTTCTGACCATGCACCGTTGAAATTATTTATTAACTTAAGGGATATATCTACTAATCCTAGACAATGGAGATTTAATATCACTTTGCTTCAAGATTCAGATTTTGTTAGGTTTATTGACGAACAGATTAAGTTTTTCTTTACAACGAATTCCACGGATGATATTTCCAGTGGGATCCTCTGGGATACTTTTAAAGCATATTGTTACGTACCCCATAACTGGGTTGCCAAACCAGCAGAAATGGATCACTCAGTTGGAGTCTGGATTACTGGAACTAAGAAAGTTTTATTAAAGAAACAAGCAACACGGTACTCTAATCAAAAGGATAATAAATGCAACAGTTCAGCAATGATAAACACACATGTACACAGAATTAGGATAACAGGATCAATCAAGCTCTATCGTCGTCTAGGGGTAACTGACCAGTTTCAAAGTGACGCAAAGTTCAGTTCAATTGAGTTCAGTTCAGTTCACAGTAATCACTGCCGTGGCAATGGACAGTGGGGGGAAGGAGAGAGAGCAAAAGCGAATGAATATTCAAACGGCTTCCACACAGACCTTCAATATTCTTCGCAGTCAGCTTTCGGGCGAGCCCTTTGTAATGTGTTCTGAGGTCACCGACTGTAATCCCTCCGTTTCCAGATACGATCTTTCCTCAGCGGTGAACCCGGCACCCAGACAAGGGCGGACACACACCAGGTTCCCGCCGATCGTATCTTTCCACCCTGTGCATCTCTGGCTTGGTCCTGCAACCAGCCCTCCAAAGACTCCCACCGACTTGTGGGAGGCGCACTGCTTCCAGGGTCTCGTTACCTCGTGGTGTCGTGTGTGTCCTGCCTTAGCGAACCTGTCCCTTTTTATCCCCCTGCTGGGGTATCGCCTGTCCATCACTTCAAACAGTTCAGGGTTTAAAGGGGAGCCGATCTTGACAGCTCTCCTTCCGTTAAACTCTCCCGTCCCTTCATTAACATCTCCAAATGCTGCTCCATTGTTTTCCTTATCTCTCTTTCTCCTGAAGACAGGTGGCAGACCAACTGCTGATCCCACTGGTGTCAGCACAGGACAGCTAACATCTTAATCTATGTGTACTCTCGTCACAATATATTCGCGGACAAATTATTTCATACACTGCTGGGCTAAAAAAGCGAACTAATAAGGAAATACTTAAACTGGCTAACAAGATTAAAGAAGTTGATAAATATTTTATAGCTCCTAATCAAGAACTTTATAAACAGAGAGTTGAACTTCAAATGGAACATAATCTCTTATTATCATCTTCAATTGAAAGTCAATTAATCAAAATTAAGAGTCAATTTTATATACATGGTGATAAAACTGGGAAACTTTTAGCTAATCAATTGAAATCGGCCTCGGTTAAACGACAGATTCTTAAGATTTGTAAACAAGATGGCACTTTGACAGTTGACCATGACAATTTTAATAAATCCTTTCAAGAATTTTATACCTCCCTTTATCAATCAGAATTTCCTGATGACTCCACTATAACGCATGAATTTTTTAAGAAACTGAATATTCCAAAATTATCATCTAATGAACGTTCAAAACTAGATGTACCTATTACAGTAGAGGAAATAAAGAATGCTATTTTTTCAATGAACTCAGGTAAAGCACCTGGTCCAGATGGATTTACAGTAGAATTTTTTAAATTTTTCTCAACTACACTAACTCCTTGGCTATGTAGTGTTTTTAGGGATGCAGTTTCAATAGGTAAATTACCACGATCCTTCTATCGAGCTTCTATTTCCCTAATTCTTAAAAAAAGATAAGGATCCTACTGAATGTGCATCTTATAGACCTATATCTTTGCTGAATGTCGCTTCTAAGATTTTTTCTAAAATATTGGCAACGAGATCGGAGAATGTATTACCCCAAATTATTTCTGCTAATCAAACTGGATTTATTAAAAAGCGTTACTCTTTTTTAGATATTAGATTAATGAATATTGTTTATACGCCTTCACCCAAAATTCCAGAATGGTGTCATTTCATTGTATGCTGAAAAAGCTTTTGATAGAGTTGAATGGACATATTTATTCAATACCCTTGAGAAATTTAATTTTAGTCCGATACTCATTTCCTGGATTAAACTGATATATTTTACCCCTTTGGCCTCGGTATTTACTAACAGTCAAAGATCCCCTTTTTTTCATTTATTCCGTGGTACTAGGCAGGGTTGCCCTCTTAGTCCATTATTATTTGATATTGCTTTGGAACTGCTAGCTATTGCCATTCGTGACTCCCCTAATATATTTGGTATTACCCGTGGAAATGAGTCTCATAAATTATCCCTTTATGCAGATGATCTACTATTATACATTTCTAACCCAGGAAAATCTATTCCGGCAGTATTAACTTTGCTTGCTCAGTTTAGTAGTTTTTCTGGTTATAAACTGAGGTCACAGTCGGTGACCTCAGAACACATTACAAAGGGCTCGCCCGAAAGCTGACTGCGAAGAATATGAGTGAACTCCTTCCATTAAATATGCAGGCTCCCTTTTATAGAAACTCTCCATTTAGAGTGATTACTGATTATTTTACTTATTTGGGAGTTAAAATTACTAAGAGACATAAGGATCTATTCAATTTCAACCTTTTTCCATTAATTAATCAGGTTAAACAACTGATTACTAAATGGTACCTTTTGTCTCTATCATTGATTGGCCGTATTAATGCTTTTAAAATGATTATTTCACCCAAATTTTTATATTTATTTCAAGTGATACCGATTTTCATTCCTAAATCATCTTTTGATATTATTGACTCTAAAATTTCCTCTTATATATGGCAAAATAGAAATCCCAGATTAAGTAAGAAATACTTAGAGAAATCTAAGAAAGAGGGCGGTTTGGCATTGCCTGTCCTAAGATTTTACTACTGGGCAATTAATATCCGATACTTAATATTTTGGACACAAGATTGAAATATAATTCCAAGTCCACATTGTGTAAACCTTGAAGGCCATTCTGTACAAGGGTTTTCTTTAGCTTCCATTTTAGGAACTTCACTGCCTTTTGCACTATCTAAATTGAATAAACAAATTTTCAACTCTATAGTTAAACATACATTGCGAATATGGTTTCAATTTCGTAAATTTTTTGGCCTGGATGAATTTATGTTATCAACCCTATTATATCTAATTTCTTTTTCCAACCCTCGGTAATGGACCAAGCCTTTTTGATATGGAAAACGAAAGGTATAATATGTTTTCGTGATCTATTTTTGGATAACTGCTTTATGTCTTTTGAGCAGTTATCTGAGAAATTTGATTTGCCTGGATCCCATTTTTTTTAGATACTTACAAATAAGAAATTTTTTAAATACTACGTTGCCTACCTTTCCGACTTCAAACCCTTCTGGCATTTTTGATAAAATTTTAGGTTTTAATCCTTTGCAGAAGGGATTAATAGCAATAATTTATGATATAATTATGAAATTACAGCCAGATATATCTGATAAAGTTAAAAATGAATGGGAAAGGAAACTTCAACTTTCCCTTTCTATAGAGAAATGGGATAAAATTTTTCAATTAGTTAGTACTTCTATATGTGCCAAACATACTTTAATACAATTTAAAGTAGTACACAGAGCTCATATGTCCAAAGATAAACTAGCTCGTTTTTATTCCCATATAAACCCTATTTGTGATGGATGTCACTCTGAAGTGGCTTCTTTAACTCATATGTTTTAGTCCTGTCCTCTTTTGGAAAAATATTGGAAAGACATTTTTGATATTATGTCAACAGTTCTATGCTTTGATTTAAAGCCCATCCTATTACGGTAATCTTTGGATTGCCAATGGTAGAACATAGATCTTCAGCATCTCGAATGATAGCTTTTGTTACTTTAATGGCGAGAAGATCTGTTTTGTTGAACTGGAAGGAAACTAATCCTCCAACTACATTCCAATAGTTTTTCTCAAACCGTATTAAGTTTAAATTTAGAAAAAAAATTAGAAGTGATATTTTTGACCCTTCAGTTAAATTTGAAGATACTTGGAAACCTTTTATGTAACATTTTCATATGATGTAATCTGACCTTTCCGAATCTTTTTTCTCAAATTATAAGATGAGAGGAGCGGAGTTAATGACATTATTGATCGTGTTTGATACCAGCTGTTGGTCTAGCCTTGTTTTGCCTTTTTTTTGGGTTTTTTTTTTCTCTTCTTTTGGGGTTTTTTTTGTTTATATATTTTTCTTTTTATTTCTTTGTTAATGTTTAATCTCATTATGAGTTTGGAAGTCTTTTATTTCTATGTTACTTAAAATTTATTTTATATATGCTGATGAACATTTTTCCAATCTCTTTGTACCAACTTTGTTATTGAGTTTATAATTTTGAAAAACTAATAAAAAGATTTAAAAAGAAAGAAAGAATAATGATATGTATTATCTGTAACTCATTAAATTACCCTATACAGGCCCCCCTCCCTAAGAATTCACCAAAACTAGCAGTAAGTCTGTCTCAAGCTCATACGAGCCATCCAGCTCAGGTCCCATGTTCTTTGGTTGGAGTAATAGCTGGTGCCTTTGGCTTGTCCAGGAGTCTGCTGACAGGCACTTGCTCACGTTGTGACATTATGGTAGTGGAATCATCCAGGTCTCGGTGGGCCAGTTTAAGGCCTACTACGGAAATACATTCAGGTTTACCCTTCTTATCTACGATAAAAATCTTTTCGCTGTTCAAAAACACGGAAATGGTGAAGTTGCTCACACAGACCACTGGACCTTGAGTGATGTGCCATAGTGTGATGCAATTTAACACTGAGATTCTGGGCCATTGCAGCCCAGGGGGCTGACATGAATTGGGGATAGTGGTTGGAAGAAATATCGGTTGGGATGCTGAATCGAGCGACCCAGGTGTTCATGAACGCCCAAGCCACGTCTGCAAATGTCGTCGACACTAGAGGGACAACCTCTGACCACCTAGTAGTACAGTCCATCATGGTAAGGATATGCATGAAACTGCATGGGAATGGGTAGAGAGAGGAGAGGACCAACCAGGTCCAAATTGACGTGGTTAAGCTATCTCTGAGACTTCGAAAGGTGCTGATGGTGCCCAAACATGAAAGTTAATTTTAACCTGCTGACACACAACACAGGCTGCACTCCAGTACGACTCATCCTTCCTGAGGCCATACCATGCAAACTTTAAAGCAGCAGGTTTTTGTGAAGCCTTCCCGCCTGTACGGGAGAGGCCATGAGTGGCTTTAAAAGCAGCACTCCTAGTTAGCAGGCACTATGGGGCAAGGTTGACTAGTTGAGACATCGAGCAGGAGATAAACTCCTGCATCCCTGAACTTGATGTCTGCCAGCTGCAGACCCAGGTCTGGACCTTTGGGTTGGTAGCTTGGTCACTTGTCATTGCTGACATTGTCAACCCCTATAGGTATGGCATCAATGGCAGTCTGTGAGGGGCAATCAGCCACAGCATTATTTTCCCCTTCTATATGTTGTACCTTAGTCATGCGTTCTAAAACGTAAGCCAGGTGGCATTGCCGCCATGCAGACTAAGGATCTGATGCTTTGGCTGTCGCGTGCACGAGGGGTTTGTGGCCAATGAATGCTGTGAAATTCCATTAGAAAATGAAAATGGTGGCTGCCCATAGAGAGGTCGAGAACTTCGTAGTCAAACATGCTGTACTTCCTCTTGGGGGCAGAGCTGCCGGCTAAAGAGGGCAAGCGGCTAGCATATACATTAAACCAGCTGTTTAGGCATAGCACTTTGAGTGTAGTCTGAGGCATCAGTGGTAATGGCTATAGGTGCATTGGGGAGCATTTGTGCTAGTAGGGTCACATTCGAAAGGGTTTGCTTGTTGTCAGATGCTCTGGTCATATCTGCTGACCACTCAAGCATGTGATTTAGGGACACTGCCATTAAGGGAGCTACAAGGGGAGCATTAGTTCAGCAGCTTGTGAAATGAAATGATAATCGATATTCACTGCACCTAAAATCTCTTGCAGTGCTTTGGCAGTGGCAAGTCCACATTAGCAGCTACTTTTGACAGCGGGGTGTCATAACTTCTGCAGAAATGCAGTAGCCAAGTAAGTCAATAGTGAACCACCCAAAGTGGCATTTAGCAGGGTTTACAATTGGCCATGTTGGCTTAAGTGCGTGAAAAATATGTAGAGATGTGATAAGTTTTCCGATTTGGATGTGCTAGTGACAAGTATGTCGTCCAGGTAAACAAAGAGAATCCAAGTCTTTTAACACAGTGTCCATTAGTCTGTGCTGCATTTTTCAGCCCAAACAGCATGCACAGAAACTCAAATTGGCCAAACGGGGTTATAACGGCAGTTTTGAAAACGCCCTCAGTCAGGGGCTTGCAACAGGTGCTTGTGTGTGCTAAGTCCACTTCAGAAAAAAGTCACTCTGGCGAAACGTGCTGAAAAGTCTTGAATGTGTGGGACGGGGTAACAATCAGGGGTGACGGAGGCGGCGGTAATTGCTGCATGGGTGGTAACCACTATCAGGATTAAGGACGATGTGAAAGGGTGATGCCCAAGAGCTATTTGACCTGCGTGCAATGCCAAGCATTTCCATATTGGCAAACTCAGCCTTTGTGCTGGCAAACATTTCTTGAGTCCAGTCTATGCACACGGACGTGGACCAGCAAGTTGGTTGTGGAAATGTTGTGCTCAACACCAGGCCTTGTGACTGTTGGAAAGTGTGGGTTTGGAGAGGTTTGGGAATTCGCCCAGCAGAATTCACACATGGTGGTGCATGCACTAGACTGAGTCATTGTGGAGCACAGGGTAATGACCCAAAGTCCTTTGTGTGCAGAAGCAGGTCGTTCTTCAGAACTACCTTTGGCACACAGGAGATCTGCACTGAGCAGCGGTCTAACACTAGACAAGACGAAGTCCCATGTGTAGCGTCGTCCACTAAAGCAGAGCATCTAGCATTGTGTCCCATAAGTCCAGATCCTGTTGCTGTTGGCAGCCTCCAGCGAGGATGCGTTGCTCTCTCTTATAATCAATGGGCAATACTGGCAACACCCAATTGAGCATTCGTTTCACACACACAAGAAGCATCACCCTGATAGGGTGTCTGTAATGAACAATAGGCAACCCTGGCAATTGGAACCCACAGTGTTCAAAGACCTTTGATGTCGTGATGCGCTGGCACTGTCAAAGCTGCATGGCTGTCAGCACATGCTGGCGTTCGTGCCAAAGCGTTTGTGGTAAAAACATAGGCCCGGCATTGACTGGTTCGGAGCTGTGGGGCAGGAGTTTGCTGGAGGTTCTGCTGGCAGGGCTTATTGAGACAGGGAAAGGAGGAATAAATGAAGCACCTCAGTCTACACCGGTCAGACAATCAGCCATTTCAGCAAGTTCAATATTGTCCTTTATGGGTATATTAGCAAGGGCTGTATGTATGTCAAAGGTTCAAAGGTCCAATTTAATGTCAGAGAGATGTATACAATATGCATTCTGAAATACTTGAGCAGGCATTTGTTTAAAAACAAAACAAGGATGGTGATTGCCCAGAAGACATAACATGTCCATTAGTTCTGAAGGCTGAGCATCACCCAGATTGGGCAAAGAGAGTAACTGTTTAGCATGCTCAGACAGTCCAAAAGTCTGTAATGAGTGAGTTTTTAGAATGACTTATTTATCACATACAGGCAGGTCTTCTGGTAGACTCACCACTCTGGCTCTAGTGGAACTTAGCAATGCTATGGTGAGATAAAATTGTCCGCAGTGATTTCTTGCAGCACAAACTGGACTTCTGTCTATGCAAACCACACTGTTGCTGCTCCCAAAACTCCAGCAGCTTCAAAGCAACTGTGATTGACATGTCATTGAATAACTCCGGAATAACCTTATAGCTGCAGGATCACCATTGTAGGAGTTTGTGAATAAAACATGCAAGTGTTGTTTTGTGTGCTTATCAAAAGCCATAGCCTTTCCATTGTGAACAAGACAAATGCTTTGCCTTGCACTGACTGTATTACGTCAGATGCAGTCTTTTCAAATGATCACAACTGGATGACGATGTTTACGAATTATGTAGAACAGTTTCTACTGTGAATAATACATGTCATCTGTCACCCATTACATTAATTCTACAATAGTATCAGGGCAGTCAACTATAAGAAACACTTTGAAGATTGTTTTCAGACTGTTGTTGAAATGAGCGCCTTTGACACCATTGCACAGCAGCTTATTTGGTTTATGAATCCAAAATTTTGTCACCTGCATCAGGATAGAGAACATACTGGGAACGTCAGATGCTGTAATCGTAATGATCTTTGAAATGGCAAGTTTGATGGCAACTACAGAGGAGATTCTTTGCTATCTGCCCCAGGGAAAATCATCACTGAGATCCTCCTTGACCATCTACACCCTAATGGCTGGACATCTGCTCTCTCAATTACAATGTGGATTTTTGTTCATCTTTAGGCATAGATCTATGAAAAATGTATTAAGTCCTTTTCTGACCTCCTGATTGCTTTTGACACCATTCCCAGTAGGCAATGTGAGGGGAACACTTATTTGCTGTCTATAAGAGTTCTTCTGTCCCTCAGATGAATGGACATATCGGAATGGGATAATCATCCCATGATGGAATGGAATGTCCATCCATGGCCTCTTCCACGGTCGGGATAAAGCCACATTTAAGTTGAAGGAACAACAACTTACTTTCCGTTTGGTAGCCTCCAACCTGATGGCATGAACATTGATTTTTCAAACTTCCAGTAATGCCACCCACCCTTCCTTCACCATTTCCCATCCCCTTGTCCCTCTTTGATATTATATCCTTGCTCACCCATTCCCAATTAAAAAGGGTTGGCCACTGGGAGATCCCATTTGTTCTGATGGAGCGCAGACGCTCAGTGAAGTGGTCTCCCAATCTACGTTTCTCTCACCCCTCCCCCACTTTTCAGTCTACTCTTCAGCTTTTTTTTTCCAGTCCTGCTGAAGGGTTTCTGTCTGAAACGTCGACTGTACATCTTTTTTCCTTAGATGCTGACTGGCCTGCTGAGTTCCTCCAGCATTTTGTGTGTGTTGCAGCAGCTTTGAGTGTCCTATGACACGGACCCCAAGATCTCTCTGATCCTCCTTACTACCGTTAATATTGTATTGTCTTCAAATTTGACTTGCCAAAATGAACCACTTCACACTTATCTGGGTTGAACTCCATCAGCCACTTCTCAGGCCAGTTCTGCATCCTATCAATGTCCCGCTGTAACTCTGACAGCCCACCAGATTATCCACCACACCTCCAACCTTTGTGCCATCAGCAAACTTACTAACCCACCCTTCTACGTCTTCATTCAGGTCATTTATAAAATTCACAAAGAGGAAGGATTCCAGAACACATCTCCATGCAGAATATGAACCATCCACAAATCATCCTTTGCTTTCTGTGGGCAAGCCAATTCTGGATCCACAAAACAAGGTCTCCTTGGATCCCATGCCTCCTTACTTTCTGAATGAGCCTTGCATGGGGAACCTTATCAAATGCCTTACATTACATCCACTGCTCTACCTTCATCAATGTGTTTTATTACACCCTCAAATAATTCAATCAGACTCGTAAGGCATGACCTGTCCTTGACAAAGCCAAGCTGACTATCCCTAATCAGATTGTTTCTCCAAATGCTCATAAATCCTCCCTCTCAGGATCTTCTCCAACAAATTGCTCACCACTGAAGTAAGACTCACTGGTCTATAATTTCCTGGGTTATCTCTACTCCCTCTCTTGAACAAGGGAACAACATTTGCAGCCCTCCAGTCATCCAGGGCTTCTCCTGTCCTTGTTGATAATGCAAAGATCATTGCCAGAGGCTCAGCAATCTCCTCCCTCACTTCCCACAGTAGCCTGGGGTATATCTTGTCCGGTCCTGGTGACTTATCTAACTTAATGCTTTTCAAAAGCTTTAGCACATCCTCTTTTTTTAAAAAGTCTATATGCTCAAGTGTTTCAGTCCACTGCAAGTCATCCCCACAATTGCCAAGGTTCTTTTCCCTGGTGAATACTGAAACAAAGTATTAAGTACTTCAGCTACATCCTCTGACTCCATGTACACGTATCCATTATCGCACCTGATTGGTCCTATTCTCTCACAGTTCATCCTCTTGCTGCTTACATACTTGTACCTCAATGGCACATACCTATGCAGAATGCTATGCAAATGTTCCCTGAATGTTTGCCACATTTCTCCCATACATTTTCCTGAGAACACTTGCTCCCAATTGATGATCCGAGTTCCTCCCTAACAGCGTCATATTTCCCCTACCACAGTTAAATGTTTTCCCAAATGCTCCACTCCTATCTCTTTCCCACGCTGTGGTAAAGGAGATAGAGTTGTGATCACTAGTTCTGACACCTAGCCAGGTTTACTTCCCAATACCAGATCAGGTACGCCTCTCCTCCAGTTGGCTTATCTACATATTGCATCAGGAAACCTTCTTGAACATGCCTAACAAACCCCACCCCATCAAAACCACTTGCTCTTGGAAGATGCCAGTCGCTATTAGGAAAGCTAAATTCTCTCATCACAACAACCCTATTATTATTGCACCATTCCAGAATCCGCCTCCCTATCTGTTCTTCAATATCCCTGTTACTATTGTGGGGGGGGGGGGTCTATATAAAAAAAAAACAACCAGTAGAGTTATTGCCCCCTTCCTGTTTTTGATTTCCACCCCCATTGACTCAGTAGATAATTCCTCCATGACTTACTCCTTTTCTGCAGTCCTGACACTATCCCTGGTTAGCAATGCCACACCCCCACCTCTTTTGCCCCCCTCCCTGTCCTTTTTGAAACATCTATAGTCTGGCACACTCACCAGCAATTTCTGCCCTTGAGGCATCCAAGTCTCTGTTTGAGCCCTTTGCAATTATCTGGTTTTCTTCATTAATTGCTTATAAAATGTGGCCTGATCTTCATCTAAGTCACAATAACAGACAAACACAATGTGCTAAACCAATAACACACACAAACAATTGTACTACTTTTCGTCAATATTGAGTGCACCATTTAAACAAACAGTCTAGGTTCAAAAAAGGTATGTGAACCTCTGGGATGATGCCTTCTGCAAAAGCTATTTGGGGCCAGGCGTTCCAGTCAATGAGATGAATTGGATGTGGGGGTTGTAGAAGTGTCCTGCCTCATATAAAAAAAAGACATACAAAGTCAGGTTACTGGCAGAGCCTGCTTTTCTCAAGAAAGATCTGTTTATGTGCACCATGCCTCGATCAAAACAACTTTCAGAAGACCTTAGAAGAATTGTAGAGATGCATGAAGCTGGGAAAGGCTACAAAGGCATTTCTAAAGAACTGAGTGTTCTTCAGTCCACAGTAAGAGAAATTGTCTGCAAATGGTGAAAATTCAGTACTGTTGCTACTCTCCCTAGGAGTGGACATCCTGCAAAGATCACACTAGGAGCACAACATACAATACTGAAGGAGGTGAAAAAGAACCCAAGGGTAACAACAAGAGACCTGCAAAAATTTCTAGAACTTGCTAAAGTCCCTGTTCATGTGTCCACTATAAGAAAACCACTGAACAACACTGGTGGGAACACCATGGGGTAAACCACTGTTCTTCAACAAAAGTATCTCAGGTTTGCAAAGGACCAACTGGATGTTCTACAGCGCTTCTTAGTCAATGTTCTGTGGACAATTTAGATTTAGATTATGAAGACACGCACTCCTCTTTAATTGTCATTTAGTAATGTATGCATTAAGAAATGATACAATATTTCCTTCGGTGTGATATCACAAAACAACAGGACAGACCAAGACTGAAAAAGACTAACAAAACCACATAACTATAACATATGGAGACAGAGGTTGAACTTTGTGGCAGAAATGCACACCACTACCTTTGGATGAAAAAGGGCACTGCACCCCAACACCAAAACCTCATCCCAGTCGTGGTATAGTGGAATGACCATCATGGTTTTGGGCTACTTTGCTGCCCCAGGGTCTGGACAGCTTACAATCATCGAGGAAACAATGAATTCAAAATTGTATCAAAACATTTTAAAGGAGGATGTCAGGGTAGCGGTCTGTCACCTAAAGCTTAATTGAAGTTGGATGATACAACAAGGCAATGATCTGAAACATGAGTAAAACAACAACAGACTGGTTTAAAAATAAGAAAACTTGTGTTTTGAAACGGCCAAGTCAGAGTCCAGACCTTAATCCAGTAGAGATGTTGTGGCATGACCTGAAGAGGGCTGTCATGCAAGGTATCCCAGAAATACTGATGAACTGAAACAGCTTTGTATGGAGGAATGGTCTAAAATTCCTCATCACCATTGTGGAAGTCTGATCAGCAGTTATAATTGACGTTTGGTGGAGGTTGTTGCTGCTAAAGGAGGGGCTACCGGTTATTAAATACAAGGGTTCCCATACATTTTCCGGCCTGAACTGTAAAAGATTAAAAATGTGTTCAATAAAGACAGGAAAAGTACAATTGTTTGTGTTATTAGTTTAGGCAGATTATGTTAGTCTATTATTGTGACTTAGATGAAGATCAAATTACATTTTGAGTAATTAATGCAGAAAACCAAGTAGTTGCAAAGCGTTCACAATTTTTTAAATTCCATTTGTATCTTGTGCCTCTGTTCCTACTTACCCTTTGTACTATTGTGATTTTGTTTTAGTTAGGAACATTGTTGCTGGGATTCGTCCCTTACTTTATATTTGCAAACTTCAGCTGATTCATTAAAGTAGCTTGTGATCAGAGTCAGGGTTCTTGTTCCATTCCTTCTGCTCGCTGGATGCAAATTTGTCTCTGTTTTGTTGGGAACTGTAGGGTTCCAGCTGTAAAGAGTTAATATCCAAAATTATTAACCTGACCTTTATTAAAAAAATGCTGGTATTCTGGAACTTGGAGTATTTTTATTTCTTATTTCATATTTCAAATCTTAGTAATCTTTCCTCTGTAAGAAAGGTGACAGTGCACTGGTTTTGTTTTATATAAATTGAAGTTTAAAGTTAGCATTTATAGAAGTAGTTGGTATCCAAGGTTTGTGATGTACTTTATTGCTGATCTGTTGAGCTCAAAAGAATCATTCAGTGTAATACAGTCTCATCAATATTGCAATCCTGTTCTGGTTTTAAACTTATTATTGTAGTGACATTAAGAGAAGGCACCCATGCAGCTTGGGGATGAAAGCCGAAATAGTACTATGCTGAAATTTAATATTTGTGTCACATAGACTTGGCTTGTCTATGTCATTGTCGTAGTTTACTAAATTGATTCTCATTCTGTATTGCAGTCACTGGAGTAGTCAGCATCTGTTGACATGGGATAAACTGCAAGTACATTTGTTGAAAATGAGTTTTATTTTGTTTGCAGAGCGCAAGATATCAATCAAGGTCAAGAGATAACTCTGCCAGCCACAATAGAGTTCAGAGAAAGCTGTAAGTACTATTGTTAGTACTATCTGTTGTTAGTATGCACTGCAGGTTTATGAATATTAAGTAATCTCCATGGTGTTTTACAGCCAATAAACAGGATTTCCAGTTAGCATCATTTATTAATTTTCCAAAAATAAAATTGTTCTATTATTTAAAATTAATAAGTTTTGTGTCAAGTTATAAAAGGTAGTGGAAGTTTTACAATGTCATCTTTGATACAACATGGAACTGTTGCTTCTATGTTGCACATTCTGTTCCTACTTAGATTTGAGGCTTATTCAGTAGTTTGAAAGAATTTTAAAGTTAGGGTGCTACATTTTGGTAAGGTAAACAGAGAATTCATCTCCCCACCAGGTGGATGTGAAGAATCTTACTCTTTCTATTTTTGAAGTAGTGAGGAGTTCTTCCTTTGTTTTGAGAGTCTCAAAATGACATTTACTTTTCTGGGATTAGCTGTTTGCAAATTGGCTGCATGTTTCCCTGCAGTACAACAATAACTCTTCTAAAGTATGCCTGAGAACTTGTAAAGCACTTTTAAATTCAACTTGTGCACCTGGTTAATTTATTTGTTTTTTTAAAAAAGTACTGTTAAGAAGTTGATCAAATTTGAATTGTTTTTACTGGAGCAGTGGAGGCTGAGGGTGGGACCTAATTGAAGTACAGGATTTTTATAGGCATAGTTATAATAAACAAGCAGTGTTTATTTTCCAAGGGTTGAAATGGCTGATATTAAAAGGCATGCATTTAAGGCAAGAGGGGCTAAGTTCAAAGGATATACATGGACAAGTTTTACCACTGCAAAAAATAAATGTAGATTGCAGTAGGGTATTTAGGAGACTCTTAAATAGGCACAAATGTGCAGAGAATGGGGAAGTATGGATGTTATGCAAGTAGAAAGGATTAGTTTAGTTAAGCATTTAATTGCAAGTGTAATTTGACACATTGTGTGCCGAAGGGCCTATTCTTGTGCTGTACTGTTCTACATTCTAGGTAACAGGTAGATGGTAACTCTGCTTCTTTGTTTTGCAGCTGAAGATGCCTTCCTATCTGCTGTTGTTAATTATACTAATAGTTCCACTATCCACTTCAAACTCTCTCCCACATATGTATTGTATATGACTTGTCGATATGTCCTGTCCAGTCATTATCGGCCTGATATGAGTCCATCAGAACGTGCACATAAAGTTATTGCAATAGTTAACAAGATGGTTAGCATGATGGAAGGAGTTATTCAGGTGAGTTTTAACATTCATTGATGCTTGAATTAATTTTAAGATCGTATTTTGTATAATTTGTTCACCTTTGGGTGATTTGGATTTGTGCGAGTATTGGTATGAGCAATACTGAGGACTGAAAATGGCTTGTGTAGCTTGACTTGTAATGTTTAGTATTAAACATTTAAACATTTTCAAATGGCTTTTCATCAATTGACATTAAAATTGCTAAAGTAAATCTGAGGAATATGCTAAGTTTCTTCTATTGTAGGTGCATTTCATATAAAATGCTGTAAAAGACATGAATCAAGTTGGGTCTTTATGAAGGCAAGTTATAACATACAGTTGCAAGAAAAAGTTTGTGAACCCTTGGCAATTATCTGTTTTTCTGCATTAATTACTCATAAAATGTGATTTGGGTGAAAGTCACGCATAGTTTATGAGTAATTAGTGCAGAAAACCAGGTAATTGCAAGGGGTTCACAAACTTTTTCTTGCAACTGTACATCATGTGATGCACCACAAAAGCCAAAAAAAAAAGTGGCACATGTCCACTATAAAGAAAAATCATGGAGTATTCTGAATTACAGTTAATGGTCAACCAAAGTATTGTTTGAGTGTCAGGTTTCATAAAACACTTTATTTTTAGTATAGTAATACTTTATTGATCCCAGGGGAAATTGGTTTTCGTTACAGTTGCACCATAAATAATAAATAGTAATAGAACCATAAATAGTTAAATAGTAATATGTAAATTATGCCAGTAAATTATGAAATAAGTCCAGGACCAGCCTATCGGCTCAGGGTGTCTGACCCTCCCAGGGAGGAGTTGTGAAGTTTGGTGGCCACAGGCAGGAGTGACTTCCTATGACGCTCTGTGCTGCATCTCGGAGGAATGAGTCTCTGGCTGAATGTACTCCTGTGCCCACCCAGTACATTATGTAGTGGATGGGAGACATTGACCAAGATGGCATGCAACTTAGACAGCATCCTTTTTTCGGACACCACTGTGAGAGAGTCCAGTTCCATCCCCACAACATCACTGGCCTTACAAATGAGTTTGTTGATTCTGTTGGTGTCTGCTACCCTCAGCCTGCTGCCCCAGCACACAACAGCAAACATGATCACACTGGCCACCACAGACTCGTAGAACATCCTCAGCATCGTCCGGCAGATGTTAAAGGACCTCAGTCTCCTCAGAAAATAGAGACGACTCTGACCCTTCTTGCAGACAGCCTCAGTGTTCTTTGACCAGTCCAGTTTATTGTCATTTCGTATCCCCAGGTATTTGTAATCCTCCACCATGTCCAGACTGACCCCCTGGATGGAAACAGGGTCACCGGTACCTTAGCTCTCCTCAGGTGTACCACCAGCTCCTTAGTCTTTTTCACATTAAGCTGCAGATAATTCTACTCACACCATGTGACAAAGTTTCCTACCGTAGCCCTGTACTCAGCCTCATCTCAAGAGCATGAGCAACAAACTTTCTGTATTGGTACACAGTATGGCTTCTTCTACCATATATTCATGTTAAATTGCTCTCCTTTCCATTTATTGCCATCTCTCCCATCTATCTGTACTTGCATGTGCTAGCAGATGTATTAATACATTAACGTGTGTTATTGGGCAAGCAAACCCACAGAGTGTTCAAAGATACTGGGATTGGATGAGAGTTAGAAATTTGTCTCAGTTTACTAAGCCCTTTTTACTTTGGAGTGCTCTTAAAAATAGTTCAACAGTGTTATTAAAATGGGGGTTAATTTGGTTATTTTTTTTTAAATGATGAGTATCCCTACTGTATATTCAAAATTGCCCTCATATAAACAGATTTGAGTGCATCCTCATAGTTTATCCTTTATTAATCCATTAAGGGATTTGGTTTTGTATTAACCAATTGACTAATTTACCTCAACTATTGTGCTCCATTAATAGTAGGAGTTATTAGACTAGATGGATAAACAATCAAATGTGCAGACCTACACTACATCCATTTCATTTCAAATTGAATTGTTCATTAGCTAAGTGCATCCTGTTACTGTTTTGATGACAACTTGAAATTGCAGTGTCCCCTGGTGTTCCTCATTTTATTTCTTATTCGTTTTCAATTTGGTTTTGATTATATTACTTTAGATCTGGTGTGAACACAAGCCAAGTTGTAGTTTTAATAAGATTGCTGAGAAATTATAGTTTGGGGAATTTACAGTTCCTATGAAAAGTATTCATCCCCTTGGAAGTTTTCATATTTTATTGTTTTACAGCATTGAATCACAGTGGATTTCATTTGGCTTTTTTGACACTGATCAACAAAAAAAGACTCTTTGTGTCAAAAAGTGAAAACAGATCTGTAGAAAGTGATCTAAATTAATTACAAATATCAAACACAAAATAATTGATTCCATTAGTATTCACCCCCTTCAAGTCAGTATTTAGTAGATGCACCTTTGTCAGCAATTACAGCCTTGTGTTTCTTTGGATAGGTCTCTATCAAGTTTACACATCTGGACACTGCGGTTTTCCCCATTCTTCTTTACAAAACTGCTCAAGCTCTGTCAGATTGCATGAGGATCATGAGTGAACAGCCCTTTGAGTCCAGTCACAAATTCTCAATTGGATTGAGGTGTAGACTCTGATTTGGCCAATACTTTGTTTTTAAGCCATTCCTGTGTAGCTTTGGCTTTATGCTTGGGGTCATTGTCTTGCTGGAAAACAAGTCGCCTCCCAAGTTACAGTTCTCTTGCAGACTGCATCAGGTTTGCCTCCAGGATTTCCCTGTATTTTGCTGCATTCATTTTACCCTCCACCTTCACAAGTCTTCCAGGGTCTGCTGCAGTGAAGCATTTCCACAGCATGATGCAGCCACCACCATTCTTCATGGTGTGTTTTTGATGATGTGCAGTGTTTGGCTTGTGCTTAATTTTGTTTTCATCAGAACATAGAACCTTCTTCGAGCTGACTTGTGTCTCCCACGTGCCTTCTGGCGAACTCTAGCTGAAATTTCATGTGAGTTTTTTTTTTCAACAGTGGCTTTCTCTTTGCCACTTTCCCATAACGCTGTAACTGGTGAAGCACCCAGGCAACAGTTGTTGCATATGTGCAGTCTTTCCCATCTTGGCCACTGAAGCTTGTACCTCCTCCAGAGTTGTCATAGGTCGCTTGGCCTCTCCTGCTAGTCCCCTTCTTGCAACGGGTCACTCAGTTTTTGAAGATAGCCTGCTCTAGATATATTCACAGCTGTGCCATATTCTTTCCATTTCTTGATGATTGACTTGAAAAAGGGATACTCAGTGACTTGAAAAATTTATTGTATCCATGTACTGACTTGTGCTTTTCAATAACCTTTTTGTGGAGTTGCTTGGGGTGTTCTTTTGTCTTGGTGTAGTCTTTGCCAGGATACTGACTCACCAGCAGTTGGACCTTGGGTGTAATTTTACCACAACTAATTGAAACACCTTGACTGTACCCAGGTGATCTCCATTTAACTAATGTGACTTCTGAAACCAACTGGCTGCATCAGTGATGATTTGGTGTGTCATATTAAAGGGGGGGTGAATACTTATGTAATCAATTATTTTGTGTTTTTTATTTGTAATTAATTTAGATCACTTTGTAGAGATCTGTTTTCACTTTGACATGAAAGGGTCTTTATCTGTTGATCAGTGTCAATAAAGTCAACTTAAATACACTGATTCAATGTTGTAAAACAATAAAACATGAAAAATTCCAAGAGGGGTGAATATGTTTTATGGACACTGTCTGAAGTCAAAGCTAGTTGTTACAAAACTCTCCAAACCGATTAGACATTATTTTGTCATGCTAAGGGAGTTTATGAAATAGTGGAAAGTTATAACTGAGCACAGTTTCTCTATTGTATGGAGCTAATTTGATTTGTCCATCTGTAGAAAATTTTGTTTAAACCTGCCAGATTGTTCATGGGTGGGTTGTAATTTGTATACTATATCAGCTTGTTGGACATAGTCCTATTTATCAAGGTCTTAATTCGTGGGGAAAAGCCGCTGGTTATTCTTCTGCATGTGAAAACAAGTGTTTTTTAAGATCTAACAAGGTACTTCCATGGAATTGTCATTGCTGCAAAATGCTTTTATATGCCCTTTAAAATTCCTTATTAATGTGTAGAGATTTTAATTCTGGGCAGAACTTCACTTTTAATACTGACCAACTCTATTTTGTGTTTGACATAAATCCTGTAGGAAAGGTAGTTTGGTAACTTGTCCATCACTTGGCTTCGTTTTGTCAGTTTGCTCTGGAATCTGTTAATGGAAAAAATAAACTCTGCATATCTAAAATTCACATTGCAACACAAAGGGATTTTCACAAAACTTTTAAGTTTGTACAATGGAAAGTGGTGACCCTCTTCTGGTGCATTTACTGCTCCTCAATCCACCATCAAAAACAACATTGTGACAAACTTAAAACAAACCTTTTAGTGAAAGTTTATTCAACCATACTAGCTGAGATGTGTATTTTTGGTTGTTGTCGTAATTTTATAAGTGCATTTGATTTTATGGAATGTTTGTGTTGTATTAATCATTATTTGTGTACATCGTGACTGTTTTTTTTTCTATTTTGCCTGATTCCCTTTCCTGCAGGATATAGCACAGTATGAACAGGTAGGACATGTTGCTGGGAAATATTCCCAGCAGTCAGCTTAGCTCAGTTTCTCATGCTTCTCCATATCAGAAACAACAAATTCAACGGCTGGATTGAATGGTACATAACACTCATTTAGTAACTGGAACATGCAGCACTAAAACTTGATGGCACAACTATGTTGGCATTTCATTTTATCTGCTTAATGCACTTTTCTGTGGTGATGTCCAGAGTCAGCCCAAGTTCTTTTGCTTCATGTCTGTGGCCTTGTTCTTTTGTCAGCCTTGTTTAGTATTGCCTATATTGGCTCCTGCCTGTAAGGATTGCATTACCGACTGGTGATTATGTAGAACTGAGAAAGATCCAATGGTTTCTTTTTTCTTTACAGAAGCAGAAGAATATTGCAGGTGCACTTGCCTTTTGGATGGCAAATGCATCAGAGCTTCTCAACTTTATCAAACAAGACCGCGATCTGAGTCGGATCACCTTGGATGCACAGGATGTTTTGGCTCATTTGGTGCAAATGGCTTTCAAGTATGATAATTAAAAGGCAATGTCTGTGGTGCTTGGCTATATTTTCTTTTTGCTAAACAAGTAGATGAACTTGACTGATTCTATTGTTTGACTTATCACAGTTCCCTTTTCCAGTGTTCACACAGTCCTCCTCAAAAATATTTCTTTGAATTTGATGTCAAGCAGCTATGATATAAAATTTTTTTAGTTATTTACACTTGAAATGCTCAGTAAAGATAAACCACATCGTTCTTTTTTGTCATTGATGTATGACAGCCATAGATTGCTTTTATAAGTTATCCTCAATGCCGAATTTAAAGCTGTAGAAAAGGTAGTCAGAATATAATACTTAGCTGTGAGTAGCAACTTTTTAGAAAACCTTGTCAATTTTACTGTTGGTGTAAAATATTTTACCAAACATTAGCAGATTGTATTTTAAAATCAGCTTATGTTTTTATTTTATGAAACTTGTTGCACTTCTAAACTTAACCTAATCTGAATGCTTCTTTTCCTTCTGAATTATATCATTTTGTGTAATATAATTGGATAAATTTTAGATTCTGTGTTAACTAGAGAGTAAAATGCTTCTTGGTACACATATTTTGCCAATTTTCCCCATTTTCACACATTAGGATCGTATCCATCTATAACTTGCCTATTTAAATGTGTAAGTGCCTCTTAAACGCATCAAATGTATCTGGTTCCACCACCTTTGGCACAATCATTTTACGTATATATTTTTAAAAAAACTTGTACATCATCATGCTCCGCAGATTGCGTTTAAAATTTCTTCCTTGCATCTTAAACCTATGGTCTCTTCTTTTTGATATCTCTACCATGGGGAGGAAAATTAGTTAATTATCTACCCTATTTATTAATTTGAAACCACGTGCACCCACAAATGCAGTCTTAGATTTTTGATATATAGCATTAAAAATAAAAGTTAATGCAGTACTCAAGGTAATCAGTTAGGCAAAAAACTATCCAGTACTCGGATATCCAAAAATTTAGAATGGCTATCAAACTTGGACTTGAGCATGAGCAATAGCAGTGTGCTTGATGTACCATTATATGTTCATTCAGCATCAAACATGGATTTTAATTGTAACATTTCATTTCTAAACTTTTTTACAAAGTCTCCTAACTGCAAGAAATTCACCTAATGCATTGTGGTTTAGCTTTAGGGCTAAATAAAAAACGCTACGTATTTTCTTGAGTCTGGTCATTTTAATATTATGTCCCTCAAAAAACAGCAGAAGTGCCTGCTCTAATTTTCAGTATTTGTGAATCTGATGCATTTTTTTTGTAACTAGCCTTCATTTGTGGCTTAGCTTCTAAGCCCGGCAGAACCATTTCTACTGACAGGAAAAGGGCAAAGGCAGGTTATTGGTGCCTTAAAAAGTCGTTTTGGGCAAATGGGGCTTGTAAGCCAGCCGTGGTTGGCAGCTCACCCAGGAGAAGGAAAACTCTGATCTCAAATCTCCGCTGCCTTGTGACTAATACCCACTCATGGGGAAGGCTTTGGGAGTAAACCCCAAAGGAAAAACCAGAGCTGCAGTCCCTAATACAGTTCTACATTGAGTTCAATGCTGACAGGCAACTCCTGCAATGCTGCTGGTACCAATCTGTACCTGGCTTTCCTTTTCGTTCAGCAACTGCGTGGAGAGAGGGAGCTTTCTACATGAGCAGCAGCTTGGTCTCCATATCGTACGGCCCAGGCTTGCATATCTGGACAGCTGGGACGCAAGACCCTTGGTTAACTCTGACCGATGGAGGCCTCAGTAGCTTTGAACTTCATAAATCCTAACTGCTGTATTTATAAACTAATTTGGATAAAAGGGCATTTGATACATTATTCTTGTCTTGAAATATCTTGTAAAGCAAATTAAGGTTGCTTGGGAAAAGACTTCAAAGTGACTTAACTGATTAAATTTTTTTCAGTTTACAAATCAGCTCCAAGATTTATTAGCTTAATAGCTTTATCATTGGGAAAAAAATTAAGAAGGTAAACATATGAACCAAAATATTCCAGAGCCTTTTCACTACTCAGATGTTGTAAACATTTCAACAGGGAAGTGAAGTAATTCACTTAGTCTCAGCAAAAATCGCTGCCTGCGGAGTTGATATGTGGAAAAAATATGATGCTGTTGAATATCTGCAGGCTTTTTCCAGGAGAATAATGTTATTTGTGGATGACCAGAGATTTGTAATACTTAAACACTTCTTTGAATGAGAGGTATTGCATGAATTTAGGAATCCTTAATATTTGAAATATTTAAACTATGAATTATGAAGTGTATTATGAATTCTGTGTTGCAGATACCTGGTACACTGTCTTCAATCTGATCTCAACAATTACATGCCATCGTTTCTTGAAGATCCTGAGGAAGCAAGCCTACAAAGACCCAAAATAGGTTTGAAAGTCAAAATTCTCTTTTGCTAAGATATAATTTGATACTGTTTATTTACCAGGAACACTTGTGGAATTAAACATTTTGGGGTTTCTATATGGTATCCATAATGCTTAAAGGGCATGTGCTTGTCTCCTTGAAATTGGGCATATTTCTGAATTGAACCAATGTTTAACTTGTATTTTATATAATATATACAATCACACTCGTGTGTTAAACACTGGTCCCTACGCTCTGTTTCAAGGAGCAAAGTAGTTGATGACCACTGAGGAAATGTTTAAGCATGATGAGGGGGGGTGGGGGAAGAAAAATTTTAAGCATTAATCATAGGAGGAAAGGAATAAAAGATTTAAGTTTCCCGAGGCTGGAGTATCTAGAACGATAGAGGCATAGATTCAAATGAGACTGCCATTCACTTTGGAGGTGCTGAAACCTTTGAGTTTCTCTACCCAAGAAATCGGCAGTATTTCAGTTTGCTCTAGGCAGATAATTTTTAGTAATTAAAGAATTGAGATTTATGGGACTTTTGCAGGAAAGAGATGCTTAGGTAGGAGATCAGCCTTGATTGTACCAAATTTCAAAGCAGACACTAAGAACCAAATCTTTCTGTCGTGAGGAAACGCACAAGGCAGCAAGTTCAGTAGCTAGTTCTTGCAAACCCACTGAAACAGCAATTGTCTGCTGTCAGTGAATTTCAGGGAAAGGTATACGTGACTGCAGAAAGTTAAATAGAAATCAGTATGATGAATGAATCAGGAATTCAGATGAGGGAATTTAACCCCATTAAGAAATTAAACAACATGGTCTAATCAAGAAATGTACAGTTTTATTGTCATTGATGTAGTTGCAGTTTATTACAAATGCTGAAAGTCCTTGAATTTAAAATTTTAATAAACAAAAGTATCTGGTTTTACCAGAACTAAATGAGAAAACAACCTGAACTAAAATTTTCACGCTAGGAGGCTGAGGTACCCCAAGTGAATGAAGTTGGAAAATGAAGTTTCCAAGTGTGCCACTGATAGGAAAATAGGTGGGTGGGCATATTGCAATGAGAATATTGGTCTGTAAATTATTTTGTAGATAGACTGTAAATGTTCTTGTTTAAAATTAAGTATTGCAATTTAAAAAAAAACAATTTTATTTACTGACCATAAGCATTGTTTGGTGTGTCTGCTTTGCCAGCTTGATAGCATCAATATATCAGAGTTCTATGACTGATGGCAAGACATCAGTCATTGTTGGAAAAGATAAAATCCATGCAAGAGATTGTTGTTTCTTTGCAAACAGCTTTCTTTAAAGTCATCTGTAAGAGTTATGCTTCCACCGAATGCAGAATACAGGCAAATGTTTTAAATAACACACATCAAAGTTGCTGGTGAACGCAGCAGGCCAGGCAGCATCTCTAGGAAGAGGTACAGTCAACGTTTCAGGCCGAGACCCTTCGTCAGGACTAACTGAAGGAAGAGTCAGTAAGGGATTTGAAAGTGGGAGGGCGAGGGGGAGATCCAAAATGATAGGAGAAGACAGGAGGGGGAGGGATGGAGCCAAGAGCTGGGCAGGTGATTGGCAAAGGGGATATGAGAGGATCATGGGACAGGAGGCCCAGGGAGAAAGACAAAGGGTGGGGGGAACCCAGAGGATGGGCAAGGGGTATAGTCAGAAGGACAGAGGGAGAAAAAGGAGAGTGAGAGAAAGAATGTGTGTATAAAAATAAATAACCAATGGGGTACGAGGGGGAGGTGGGGCATTAGCGGAAGTTAGCGAAGTCGATGTTCATGCCATCAGGTTGGAGGCTACCCAGACGGAGTATAAGGTGTTGTTCCTCCAACCTGAGTGTGGCTTCATCTTTACAGTAGAGGAGGCCATGGATAGACATGTCAGAATGGGAAAGGGATGTGGAATTGAAATGTGTGGCCACTGGAAGATCCTGCTTTCTCTGGCAGACAGAGCGTAGGTGTTCAGCAAAGCGGTCTCCCAGTCTGCGTCGGGTCTCGCCAATATATAGAAGGCCACATCGAGAGCACCGGACGCAGTATATCACCCCAGCCGACCCACAGGTGAAGTGTCGCCTCACCTGGAAGGACTGTCTGGGGCCCTGAATGGTGGTAAGGGAGGAAGTGTAAGGGCATGTGTTGCACTTGCTCTGCTTACAAGGATAAGTGCCAGGAGGGAGATCAGTGGGGAGGGTTGGGGGGGATGAATGGACAAGGGAGTCGCGTAGGGAGCGATCCCTGGGGGGGACTTCCGGTAGCGCTCATGGAGTGAAGTCGCGTTCTTGACTCGCTCCATTACCTCTGAGTTTTTTTTCTCTATGGTCAGCTATACTTTAATTAACCATTAAGGCATCAACTCTTACAATACTTTGAATTAAACTGAATTCTCCGACAACTGGATGGAACTTAGATCTGCTATGTCTAAGAACGGGAAAAACGGCAAGGATGGTAAACCTCCGGTTAAACCGAAAGCTACGGATCTCCCCCCGACTGAATCACCGGTGACTTTGAAAGCTATATCGGAGTTAATTCAGAGGGAAATTTCAACCTCTGTTAGGGAGGTGATTCGTACGGAAATTGCAGACTCTGTTAAAGACTTGATTCATACGGAAATCTCAACTAATCTTCAGAAAATTGCCGATTCAATTGATAAGATGCAAACATTTATTGCGGAACATCAGTCGGCTATATCTGATCTTCAAAAATTCGCGCAACAAAGTGAGCTTAGGATGGGGAAAATCGAGGAAACAATTAATGTAATGAAGAAGAAACTTGACTTTCTGACTTTTAAAAACTCTGACTTGGAATCCAGGATGCGTCGGCAGAATTTACGAATGATTGGGGTGCGGGAAGCTGTAGAATCTAACAACCCCATGAAGTATTTCTCTCAACTTTTAAAAGATGCATTCCCTACTGTATTTCCTGACCAACCACCGCTACTGGATCGTGTTCACAGAATCCCATCATACTCGTCTAGGTCAGATAGACCTAGGCATGTTATTTTACGTTTTCATTACTTTCAAGACAAGGAGAGACTGTTTCGATTCGCTCGATCTAAAGGTTTCATCGATTTTTCGGATCTTAGGTTCCGATTCGTGGAAGATTTCAGTAAACCAATCTGGGACCAACGGGTTCGCTACAGATCTGTGATGTCGGAATTTTATAAGATGGATTTAAGACCAGCGCTGCTGTACCCTGCACGTCTAAGGATTCGCATGTCAGATGGAGCCCTTCGTTTTTTTGATTCTCCATCGGATGCCCAGAGTTATCTGGATCAATTTTCACCTTCAACATCTTAATTGCTATTTTTTTTAATCATTTCTGTTGATCGGAGGCTGTGAATTGGTTGGTTTTAACTTTTTCGTGCCCTATTTGGGCAGAAAAGTTTATTTTTGATTTCTTAATATGGTTGCTAAACTTTCTTTTCAACTGCGTCATTTCTTTCTTTTCCCAGGGGATTCTGGGTGGTTACTTCCTGTTTGTCATTTTACGTATTTCCTGTGTGGCCTTAAATTTTGTAGTTTTTTTAAAATTTTTTTCTGTTTTGCTTTTTATAACCACTTTACGTCAATAATCTTATTTTTTTTTTGTTGCTGTGTTTATTTATGGGTTTGGGGTTTATTGTGGTTTTTTTTTAATATATATTTTCTGGCTTTTGTTCTGTTGTGTGTGTATTTTAATTGAGCTACCTTTTTTTTTACTTTTTTTACTGTTTTACAATTAGCTGATCTTTTTCATATTCATACCTTTTTTTTAGGGAGCATATACCGGAAGTCATGGGGGTAGTTTTAGCGCTTGCTTCTTTCGGGCGGGTCTGCTTTAGATTTTGCCTTGGGGTCTTGGGGCGGGGGGGGGGTGGTGGGAGGGGCTTCACGTTTTGGTTTGTTTCTCTTTGGGCTATATACATTATTGAAGTACTGGTTGCGTCCTTTTTCCTGGTATCTTTCGTATGTTCTGTTTCCTCTCCGGGTTTGTGGGTCGCGCCTATCGTCAATCCTCCTAGTTGTGGGTTGACTTTAGGATTTATGGAGTCTATTATTAATTTTGTCTCCTGGAACACTAACGGTCTTAATCATCCTATTAAAAGGAAAAAAGTTTTTAAAGTGTTCCGGAGACTTAAAGCACAAATTTTATTTTTACAAGAGACCCATGTACGGAGGGGGGACAGACTACGTTTTTTCAAATTCTGGAAGGGACAACAATTTCATTCGAACTCCAATGCTAAGATTCGAGGTGTCTCTATTTTTATTGATTCCTCAGTTAATTTTATACAACAGGATATTATTTCTGATCCGAATGGTAGATTTTTATTGGTTAGTGGTTTACTATTTAATAAAAAAGTAGTTTTGGTTAATGTTTATGCTCCTAATATGGATTGTCCGGAATTTTATAAATCATTGTTTAATCAGTTTCCGAATTTGAACGAGTTTTCATTGATTTGGGGCGGAGATCTTAATACCTGTTTGTCTCCAGCTTTGGACCGTTCGGCTCCTTTACGGACCTTACCTAATAAATCTGCAAATTTGATTAATTTTTTCCTTTCTGATTCTGGGTCGACGGACATTTGGCGTTTTCTGCATCCTCAGGAAAAAGATTTTTCCTTTTTTTCACATGTTCATCATTCCTACTCAAGAATTGATTATTTTTTTATTGATTCTCGTCTTATTCCTTCAGTGATTAAATGTGATTATGATTCTATAACCATTTCGGATCATGCTCCACTTAAGCTTTCTATTAAAATTATGGCCAATATACCAAATAATAGACAATGGCGTTTTAATTCGCTGTTGCTTCAGGACTCGGACTTTGTTAATTTTATGAATGAACAGATTGAGCTTTTTTTTACAATTAACCATACAGAAGATATTTCGGTTAACACTCTTTGGGACACTTTTAAAGCCTATATTCGGGGTCAGATTATTTCGTATTCTGCTGCTTTGAGGAAGAAACAGAAGCAGGAGGAGATGGCAATTGTGGACAAGATTAAAGAAATTGATAAGAAATATGTTATGGCTCCTTCTGAGGAGTTATACAAACAAAGAACTGAACTTCAAATGGAACACAGTTTACTACTCTCGTCCTCGATTGTAAACCAATTAAAGAAAACAAGAAGTGACTTTTATGTTCACAGTGACAAAATTGGCAAGCTGCTGGCTAATCAATTGAAATCTAATTATGTTAAATCTCAAATCAATCAGATTTATAACCAAAATGATCGATTGATACTGGATCATGTGGGGATTAATCAAACCTTTTGTGATTTTTATTCTTCTTTATATTAATCAGAGTCTCCTCAAGATTCTAAATATATGAATGATTTTTTAGATAAGTTAGACTTCCCTCAGATTTCACAGGATATGTCTTCTTTATTAGATACTTCCATTACAATGGATGAGATTAAGAATGTTATTTTTTCTATGAATCTGGGGAAAGCTCCTGGCCCGGATGGGTTTACCGTTGAATTTTATAAATGTTTTGCTTCTTTATTGATTCCTTGGCTCTGTAGGGTTTTTGAGGCTTCTCTGAAACTTAGTAAACTTCCTGAATCTTTTAATAGAGCATCAATTTCTCTAATACTAAAGAAGGATAAAGACCCTGCTCAATGTGCATCTTATAGACCAATATCTTTATTAAATGTTGATTCTAAAGTTTTTTCTAAGTTATTAGCAAATAGACTAGAAAAAGTACTTCCTTCTATTATTTCGGAAGACCAAACGGGTTTTATTAAAGGTCGTTACTCTTTTTATAATATTCGTACATTGTTAAATATCGTTTATACTCCCTCACAAAATGTTCCTGAGTGTGTTATTTCTTTAGATGCCGAGAAAGCTTTTGATAGAGTAGAATGGCCTTATTTATTTAAGGTGCTTGAAATGTTTAATTTTAGCTTGAAATTTATATCCTGGATTAAACTGTTATATCATTCCCCTGTAGCCTCGGTTTGTACTAACTCTTTAAACTCACCTTTTTTTTCTCTCTTTCGTGGTACTCGACAAGGCTGTCCTCTTAGTCCCCTATTATTTGATATTGCATTAGAACCTCTTGCAATTGCTATTCGAGAATCTTCAAATATTACTGGGATAACTCGGGGATTAAAGTCCCATAAATTATCACTCTATGCTGATGATTTACTTTTATATATTTCTAATCCTGAGAAATCTATTCCTGCTGTTTTAGAGTTATTAGCACAATTTGGTTTTTTCTCAGGTTATAAATTAAATCTTAGTAAGAGTGAACTTTTTCCGATTAATAAACATCTTCCCTTATATTATAAATTTCCATTTAAATTGATTAATAATTATTTTTCATATCTTGGGATTAAAATTACTTGTAAATACAAAGATTTATTTAAGATTAACTTTTTACCATTAATAGACCATATTACTCAACTTTCATCTAAATGGTTTCCCTTATATTTAACTTTGATTGGTCGTATTAATGCAGTTAAGATGTTTTTTTTGCCAAAATTTTTATATGTGTTTCAGGCATTACCAATTTTCGTTCCAAAATCTTTCTTTGATAAAGTTGACTCTAAAATTTCTTCATTTATTTGGCAGAATAAGAATCCGAGACTGGGTAAAATACATTTACAGAAAGCTAAGAGAGATGGAGGTTTAGCATTACCTAACTTTAGATTCTATTGTTGGGCTATTAATATTCGACATATGAAATTTTGGTTACTTGACCAGGACATACTATCTATTCCTAAATGGGTAGCATTGGAATTACAATCTGTTCAGGGTTATACACTTGGCTCTATTTTAGGCTCCTCTCTCCCTTTTGATTCGAAACGCCTTAAGCAGGTCTCTAACCCGATAGTTAAATATGCCTTGCGCATTTAGTTTCAATTCAGAAAATTTTTTGATCTTAATCAATTCGGGTTAGCGATTCCTATTTTAGGTAACATATTTTTTCCTCCCTCCTTTACGGATCGCGCTTTTCAAACTTGGAAGACTAAGGGTATTTTACGGTTTTTGGATTTATTTTTAGATGGTTCCCTTATGTCTTTTGAACAATTATCTAATAAATATAACTTATCAAGAATACATTTTTTTAGATATTTACAAGTTAGAAATTTCCTAAGTACTATACTTTCTTCCTTTCCAATGCTTCCTCCTACATATATTTTAGATTCGATAATTAACCTTAATCCATGTCAGAAAGGTGCATCGGCTATGATTTATAATATTATTATGAAACTTAGGAAAGCTCCATTTGATAAGATTAGGGTAGATTGGGAACAGGAATTGGGGCTTACCATTTCTGTGGATGATTGGGGGCAGATTTTACAATTAGTTAATACTTCCTCTATTTGTGCTAAACATTCCCTAATTCAATTTAAAGTGGTTCATAGAGCACATATGTCCAAAGATAAGTTAGCGCGTTTTTACTCGCATATTAATCCTTTCTGTGATAGATGTTCGGGGCAGATAGCCTCTTTAACTCATATGTTTTGGTCTTGCCCTACTTTGGAAACTTTTTGGAGAGATATTTTTAATATTATTTCTAAGGTATTAAATATAGATATCTCTCCTCACCCTATTACTGCTATCTTTGGACTACCTAAAATTTCTAGTAATCTTTCCCCTTCAGCCCGTAGAATGATTGCATTTCTTACTTTAATGGCGAAAAGATGTATTTTACAACATTGGAAAGAGCTTAATGCTCCAACTACCTTTTTTTGGTTTTCTCAGACGATTTTATGTTTGAATTTGGAGAAAATTAGAAGTAACCTTTATGATTCTTCATTTAAATTTGAACAGATTTGGGGACCTTTTATTCGATATTTTCATTTAATGTAATATTTACCCTTCTTGTTTTTTTTTCACTGTTTTTAATGGAGGTCGGGATTGAGGACGTGATTTTAAGTTTAACTCTGTTTGGTTTCAAGTTAGCCCATTGCTTTGCCTTGCTTTTAGTTAGTTGCACGGTGGTTTTTTTTTGGGGTTTTTTTTTCTTTTTTTCCATTGATATATATAAAATTTAGTATACTATTATGTTATCTTGGTTTCTTATGTTTAAATTACATTGTTTGTAGTATTTTTTTTTGGTATTGATACCTTTTGGAATTTTATTATACTTTAACATTGTATTAATGTTTATATGGCTTACCTTTTTTGTATACTTACTCAATAAAAAGATTTAAAAGAAGGGAGCGATCCCTGCGGAAAGCAGAGAGAGTGGGGGAGGGAAAGATGTGCTTAGTGGTGGGATCCCGTTGGAGGTGGCGGAAGTTACGGAGAATAATATGTTGGACCCGGAGGCTGGTGGGGTGGTAGGTGAGGACCAGGGGAACCCTATTCCTAGTGGGGTGGCGGGAGGATGGAGTGAGAGCAGATGTGCATGAAATGGGGGAGATGCGTTTGAGAGCAGAGTTGATAGTGGAGGAAGGGAAGCCCCTTTCTTTAAAAAAGGAGGACACCTCCCTCATCCTGGAATGAAAAGCACTTGCAAAAATGCCATCCCCTTCTCGCAATTCCTCCGTCTCTGCCGCATCTGCTCTCAGGATGAGGCTTTTCATTCCAGGACGAGAGAGGTGTCCTCCTTTTTTAAAGAAAGGGGCTTAGTGCAAAAATGCCATCCCCTTCTCGCAATTCCTCCGATTCTGTCGCATCTGCTCTCGGGATGAGGCTTTTCATTCCAGGATGAGGGAGATGTCCTTTTTTAAAGAAAGGGGCTTAGTGCAAAAATGCCATCCCCTTCTCGCAATTCCTCCGTCTCCACCGCATCTGCTCTCAGGATGAGGCTTTTCATTCCAGGACGAGGGAGATGTCCTCCTTTTTTGAAGAAAGGGGCTTCCCTTCCTCCACTATCAACTCTGCTCTCAAACGCATCTCCCCCATTTCACGTACATCTGCTCTCACTCCATCCTCCTGCCACCCCACTCGGAATAGGGTTCCTCTGGTCCTCACCTACCACTCTACCAGCCTCCGGGTCCAACATATTATTCTCTGTAACTTCTGCCACCTCCAACGGGATCCCACCACTAAGCACATCTTTCCCGGCCCCCCCCCCCCCCGCTTTCCGCAGGGATCGCTCCCTACGCGACTCCCTTATCCATTCGTCCCCCCCATCCCTCCCCACTGATCTCCCTCCTGGCTCTTATCCTTGTAAGCGGAGCAAGTGCTACACATACCCTTACCCTTCCTCCCTTACCACCATTCAGGGCCCCAGACAGTCCTTCCAGGTGAGGCGACACTTCACCTGTGAGTCGGCTGGGGTGATATACTGCGTCTGGTGCTCTTGATGTGGTCTTCTATATATTGGCGAGACCCGACGCAGACTGGGAGACCGCTTTGCTGAATACCTACGCTCTGTCTGCCAGAGAAAGCAGGATCTCCCAGTGGCCACACATTTCAATTCCACATCCCATTCCCATTCTGACATGTCTATCCACGGCCTCCTCTACTGTAAAGATGAAGCCACACTCAGGTTGGAGGAACAACACCTTATATTCCGTCTGGGTAGCCTCCAACCTGATGGCATGAACATAGACTTCTCTAACTTCCGCTAATGCCCCACCTCCCCCTCGTACCTCATCGGTTATTTATTTTTATACACACATTCTTTCTCTCACTCTCCTTTTTCTCCCTCTGTCCTTCTGACCATACCCCTTGCCCATCCTCTGGGTTCCCCCCCCCCCTTGTCTTTCTCCCTGGGCCTCCTGTCCCATGATCCTCTTATATTCCCTTTGCCAATCACCTGTCCAGCTCTTGGCTCCATCCCTCCCCCTCCTGTCTTCTCCTATCATTTTGGATCTCCCCCTCTCCTTCTCAAATCTCTTACTAACTCTTCCTTCAGTTAGTCATGACGAAGGGTCTCGGCCTGAAACGTCAACTGTACCTCTTCCTGGAGATGCTGCCTGGCCTGCTGCATTCATCAGCAAATTTGATGTGTGTTGCTTGAATTTCCAGCATCTGCAGAATTCCTGTTGTAATTGTTTTAGATTCTTGTTCTAGTAGGTAAATATTTTTGTTCTGCCTCCTTGGGTGCTGCTTGACCTTGAATATTTCCAGTATTTTTGGTTTGCATTTCTCATTTTGAATAAGTTTCTAGCAAGAATTCAAATTCCTGTGATTGTCCCTTTTCAGCTAGGTGTTTACTACTAGCTTTTCATTTGTAGCTGTTTCCCTTCAGATAATACAACATTTTCTTTCTAAAATGTACCTTAGCTATGCAGCTACTTCTGTATTTGTGACTTTACAGGGCTCTGTTAGTAATTTCATGAAGGACTGTAATACATGAGAAGCCATCTCATTGTACTGTCTGTTGTATTCTATTTTTGGGTGTTCGGTGTTTCTGTGGGCCTTGAGATTTGGTTTGCAAAATATTTCCATTACAAATAAGTGGCAAATTAAGAATTTATGTAGTACTGTTACCCTGCTAGCTGAAATTGACATTTCGTAGGCTGTGTACATACATCTATTGATGCTTCTGGACACATCTTCAGTGATGTTCCTGGAATCATCGGGTGTTTCGGGTCTTTCAACATCATACAACCTCCTCCAGGTGACCCAGCCGGGGCTGATCAGACCCCAGCTTGTGTCCAGATGGCTAGCTACTTATGACTCCATGTCTCCCCTCTTTTGAGCCACAGCCATCTTGAGGCCCTCTCTGCCGCATCGGTGGTACTGCGGATGGCTCTCCTCTTCCTCTCTCCCTCGATGCCCAAAATGCTGAAGGCCCTAACTAAAGAGTGGGTTATGAATCCCCTACAACCAACCTCCACTGGGAGACACCTCGCTCTCCATCCAGCCTGCTGACAGTTGCTGACCAGTTCTGCATACTTGGAGAGCTTCCTTTCAAAGGCCTCCTCCAAGCTATCTTCCCATGGGACTGTCAGCTCCAGCAGCACCACTTGCTTCGTAGACTCAGATTTGTCTTATCTATAGAAATAATGCCATTTCTCAGTGGTTATTGAATGATCAGCTTGTTTTTATCCAGTGTGTACCTGCCCATCTAAATTTTAGTGGTTTAAATTGTGGGGATAGTGATTTTAAAAAGTGAGGAAGAGATTTGTAGAAATTTTTACAAGAGTAGAAAGTTTACTGCTAAACTGAGAAATATTAAAACTTGAAAATCAGTTTGTGACTGAAGAGTTTAGAAAGCTTGCTTAACCTGCTTCTCATTTTATTTTCTAGATGATGTCTTGCATACCTTGACTGGAGCAATGTCTTTGCTGCGACGATGTCGTGTGAATGCTGCCCTCACTATCCAGTTGTTCTCTCAGCTCTTTCATTTTATTAATATGTGGCTATTCAATAAATTGGTGACAGAGCCAGACTCGTGCCTCTGTTCTCATTATTGGGGTGCTATCATCCGGCAACACCTTGGTCATATTGAAGCTTGGGCTGAGAAACAAGGTTTGGAACTGGCTGCAGACTGTCACCTTAGCAGAATAGTACAGGTGAGTTACTGGGACATGTGGACAGTGTTATTTCTGTGGTTTCTTAATTCCATCCCAGTCAATATTTCATGGGTGTGTCTTTGAATTTTTTTATGTGGTAGTGCCGTGAGTGAAAGTTGACCTGTTTTTTCAAGTTGTTTAGTGGTATAGTTCAGCAAAAGGGGAATGATTGTACAACACATTGTTAGATGAACCACTGTATTAGAATTAAATTAAGTATTTGGGTTCTTAGAGTACACTTATGATATGATACCCGATTGGAGTTGAGCCAGTCTTGGTTTACAAAGGTGAAGCCCTGAAAATTTCTGAATGAAGCGTTTTTGAAAATTTACAACACCGGATCACACTGTTTTGTGTGAAACAGCATGTAGGTCAGCACTGGTTTCTTTCCAGCCCAGTTAGTCAGTATTATCAATTATTACTGTATTTCAAATAACTTAATACTATTAAAAATATCAGTTAATATGTTTCTAATAATTGAGCTGATTAAAATAATAAAAGTCTGTGTTATGTCTGATCTTTCCTGCATGATCTGGGTGGCAAGGCACAATTAAACTGTTTGAAACCAAATATCTGTCAATTTCATGCTCATTTTTACACCAATCCTTGGAAAATTAAGTCTTTAGTTGTGAAATGTACCTTGGATGTCTAACCACCAATATCGCATGCAGCATTATTTTCCATTAGCCTTTAAATTCATACAATAACATTTAATACAACCCATGATTCAAAGGTAGCACTGTATACTAACATAGTTTTTATGTGCTGTTTGAGAGCAACAGAATTTTCTATGTACCATCAAATATCAGCACTCCCATATTGACCAAATAGACCTTCAAATCAATTCTAATGTTTGATATGCCATAATCACTGCTGTTGTGATAGCTTCTTGATTGCAGTCACTCATTTCATGTTGTGTATATGTGAATTCTGATTCATCAAACAGCCAAATGGGAGCCTGATCAGAAGAACAAAACTCCATGAGATTTATAGTGTCTGGTTGCTTCAAAATGGTCCAAAATATAATCTCTGAATGTTTTATGACCAGTAACAATGAGGTTAAGCTTGGCTTAATGAAAGGTGCCTTGCTTTCAAGTTATCTATTAATGATTGACTTAAACTAAAACTATGGATAGGAAATGATATAAAAGTTGGCTGTGGTTCAATCGCAAATTTGTTTTTTTTTACTGTGGGGAGAAGTGTCAGCATGTAGCATGATACCTTTTATTGATGGAGGTATGGAATATCAGAATGGGGTGATTTGTGCTGGAATCTTAACACTAATTAGACTATAGCCACACTGCAGTGTTTACTTCTGATTTCCACATTATAAATAGTGATGATGCTTGAAAATTTACAGAGGAGCTAAGGATGCTGACAAGGCATAGGAAGTAATATTAGTTGGGCGGGAAGGTTGGGATTGTTTTCTTCACAGCAGAGAATGTTGTGAGGAAATTCAATCAATGATATTGAGGTTTTTTCAAAATAGGAAGTACTTAACTAATTTTGAAAAAACCATAAGCAGTGAATGTGAAGAAGAAGAAAGCCCTTAACTATGAGTGGAATCATCGGGACACCGTCATGACGGTGGTTTTTTTTTTAGCAGGTTTTCTTATTTTTATGAGGCCAAGTTGCTAGCTCGACGCTCAACCCAGCACGGATGGAAAGCGTGCAAGCGAGCCGGCTGGATTCGAACTTGGGAGCCTTCACTCCGAAGTCCGATGCTGATGCCACTACACCAGCCAGCAAGCAGTGAATGTAGATTTCTGAAAATTGGCAGTAGGACTTAAGGGGAGTTGAGGAAACATCCTTCACATTTAAAGAGAAGTAGGGACTTGGGACTTGCATCTAGAAAGGATGCTTCAGGCAGAATCTTCAAATTTTACACAGTTGGTTGTGGCATGACCACTAAGATCGCAGACCGAGAACTCTGTAAATTGTGATTAATTGCCCATTTGAAACTGGGTGTGATGGGTAGGTTGACTGCCTTCATTTCTAATTCTGATTTGACCCTCAGCTGAACTCAGCATCTGTGGCAATATATTTTGTATTAGAATCTCCCTGGTGTGGATCAAGTTTTCTGCAATCATCCCCCATTCCACTGTCTTACAAGAATAAAGCCTTACATTTAATTTCCTTAAATAGTTCATTTCAGATTGCTTTAAGGTACTATTAATAAGAATGCCATGTCATGAATTGTTTATACATTCAACTGAGAAATTTTTAGTTCCCCTGCTGGTCCTTCAGTACATTGTAACTTTCCACGAAGCATAGGAAAGGAACTTTAAGAACGATATTCCTCAAAGACAGATCTGCAGTGAAGTGCCCAGGGTCCTGCATAACATTGCCAACAGTGAGGAAGATTTTGGTGTGCATTTAAAAAAAAAAATAAAATTGGCATGATCAAACCCATTAAACAGTGCAAAGATTTAAATATGGGTAAGTATGGTAGCATGGAAGAAGTGTGATAGTGCCTTTATCAAAAGTTGTAAAGCAGTGAAATAAGAAACTAACATTACTGGGGGAATCAAAATACTTTTCTTCCTTTTGTAATTCACGTAAGTAATTTCAAGGCATCTGTATTTTGAGCTTTGAATTTTTTTACCTTGCCACTGAAAGTTCACGAAAGAATATCATCATAATAGGGAAAAACAAACATAAATTTTGCTGCATGTGTTTGAACTTGCCTGTTACTTTTTTAGGCAACCACGTTGCTCACAATGGACAAATATTTGGCAGAAGACGTTTCAAACATCAACAACACCTGTTTTAAGTTGAATTCATTACAGCTGCAAGCATTGCTTCAAAGTTACCATTGTGCCCAGGATGAGCCCTATATCCCACAGGTATCTAAATTACCCAACAACAATTGCATTTTAAACCCAAGTATGGATGTCACAGTATTGTTTGTCATTAAATCTTTTGACAAATTTAATTAATTTGAAAAAGAAAAGGATGAAAAGAGAGAAATGTAGTATATTGGGAAGGAATTGTTTAGAAGTTCCTGTGTTTTTTTTGGCCAAAAAAAATTCTAGGCATCTGGTTATATGCTTTTCATGGGCAGCTAATGAATTAAGTGTATTTGCATCCAGATAAATGGAAAACTTTTATTTTCTAAAGCAGTTGTTACTGTGCTGAAATTTGTATGGTAGAAATATTATGATTTCATTTGATTACTTGTTATTGTGGAGGTAATGATTATTTTCCTATGCCTGAGAGAATACAAAAAAAACTACAGAAAGCCTTGTGGCAATACGTGATTTAATGTGTTTAATACTGTTAATTTTGTTTGGGTTAACGCTGCCTCTGACATGGCCATCAGTTATTGTGTTTACAGAAACAAGTATGTTTTATAGTGACTATGGCTAACTGTATCTCCAATACCATAATTAAATTTACTGACGGCACCACTGTTGATAGCCGAATCAAAGGTGGTGACAAATATGGCATAAAGGAGGTAGACTGAAAATCTGGTTGAATGGTGCCTTAACAATGACTTCTCCATGAACATCAGCAAAATCAAAAAGTTATCATTGACTACAGGAGGAAGAAACTGGGGGTCTGAGTCAGTCCTCGTTAAGAGTTTGGAGGGGGTAGAGTCGGTAACTTTAAATTCCTTGTCACTATCATATCAGAGGATCTGTTCTGGGAACAGGACGTAAGTGCCATTACAGTGAAGGTATGGCAGAACCACAACTTTATTAGCAGCTTGCGCAAATTGGGCATGTCATCTAAAACTGATAAACTTCTACAGATGCACAGTGAAGAGTATCCTAACTAATTGCCTCACAGCCTTGTACAGAAACTCCAATGTCCAAGAATGGAAAAGCCTCCAAAAAGTAGTAGATACAGCCCAGTCCATCACAGGTAAAGCCCTCCCCACCATTGAGAACATCTACGAGAAGTGCTGCCGCAAGAAAGCAGCATAAATCATCAAAAAACCCCACCATTCAGGCCATGCAAAAAAAAGACAGGAGGTACAGGAGCCTTTTGTCTCACACCACTTGGTTCAGGATTAGCTATTACCATTCAACTGTCAGGCTCCTGAACTAGCGTGGATAACTTCGCTCATCTCAATGCTGACCTGATTCCACAACCAGTGGACTCACTTTCAAGGAATGAATATCTCATCTTCTCAGTATTGTTTTCTATTTAGATATTATAACACCATAAGATGTTAGAGCAGAATTAGACTATTCGACACATTGAGTCTACTCCACCATTCCATCATGGCTGATATATTATCCCTCTCAATTCCATTCTCCTGGTTTCTCCTTGTCAAGAACCTGTCAACCTTTGTTTTAAATGTATTCAGTGATTTTGCCTCCACCAGCATCTGTGGAAATGAAATCCACAGATTCACCACCTTCTGGCTAAATAAACTCTTCATCTCCATTATAAATGGATGTCCCTCTACTCTGAGGATGTGCCCTCTGGTCCTAGGCTCACTGACTATAGAAAACATCCTTGCCATGGCCACATCATCTGAGCATTTCAATGTTCAATAGGTTTCAATGAGATCCTCCCTCATTCTTCTAAACTCCAGTGAGTACAAGCCCAGAGCCCTCAAATGTTCCTTATGTTAACAATTTCATTCCCGGAATCATTCACATGAGCCTTTGTGAGATCCTAATTCCAGCACATCTTAGATAAGGGGCCCAAAGCTGCTCACAATACTCTAACTACAGTGTAATGAATGCCTTAAGACTTCAGTATTATATCCTTGCTTTTATAGAAACATAGAGAACCTCCAGCACAATACAGGCCCTTTGGCCCACAACATGTCCCTACCTTAGAACTATGTAGGTTTTACCCATAGCCCTCTATTTTTCTAAGCTCCGTGTAGCCATCCAGGAGTCTCTTAAAAGACTATCATTTCCGCCTCCACCACTGCTGCCGGCAGCCCATTCCACACATTCACCACTCTGCATAAAAAAAACTTTCCCCTGACATCTCCTCTGTACCTACTTCCAAGCACCTTAAAACTATGCCCTCCCGCTAGCCATTTCAGCCCTGGGGAAAAACCTCTGACTATCCACATGATCAATGCCTCTCATTATCTTGAGCACCTCTATCAGGTCACTTCTCAACCTCCGTCGCTCCAAGGAGAAAAGGCCAAGTTCACTCAACCTATTCTCATAAGACATGCTCCCCAATCCAGGCAACATCCTTATAAATCTCCTCTGCACCCTTTCTCTGGTTTCCGCATGCTTCCTATAGTGAGGTGACCAGAACTGAGCACAGTACTCCAAGTGGGGTCTGACCAGGGTCCTATATAGCTGCAGCATTACCTCTCAGCTCTTAAACTCAATCTCATGATTGATGAAGGCCAATACACTGTATGCCTTCTTAACCACAGAGTCAACCTGTGTAGCAGCTTTGAGTGTCCTATGGATTCAGGCCCCAAGATCCCTCTGATCCTCCACACTGCCAAGAGCCTTACCATTAATGCTATATACTGCCATCATATTTGACCTACCAGAATGAACCACCTCACACTTATCTGGGTTGAACTCCATCTGCCACTTCTCGGCCCAGTTTTGCATCCTGTCAATGTCCCATTGTAACCTCTGTCACCCTCCACACTATCCACAACACCCCCAACCTTTGTGTCATCAGCAGATTTACTAACCCATCCTTCCACTTCCTCATCCAGGTCATTTATTAAAAATCACAAAGAGTCGGGGGTCCCAGAACAGATCCCTGAGGCACACCACTGGTCACCGGTCTCCATGCAGAATATGACCTGTCTACACCCACTCTTTGCCTTGTGTGGGCAAGCCAGTTCCTTGGATCCCATGCTGCCTCACTTTCTCAAGCCTTGCATGGGGTACCTTATCAAATGCCTTGCTAAAATCCATTTACACTGCATCTATGGCTCTACCTTTTATATTCTAGTCCTCTTGAAATGAATGCTAGCATTGTATTTGCAGGAACTTTGGGACTATCTGGTGGTGTTTAGTATTGTGGCTTTCTGAAGATTTACAGAAATATTGCTGTACTGTTAAATGCTATTGTATAGTGACTTTGATAGCAGTTGTAGATATTATTGGGATGGTGTTAATACCCTGTTCACGTTCATAGTATTTAATTTCCTCTTTTAATTCAGTATATGTTTTCACTTACTGATTTTCATATGTTATGTGTGTTTGGAATGGCTATACCTATTAAGTAAGTTGTTCTTGTTTACCCTCTAATATAGATAGTTCTGGATTGTCCTATCTGTAATGGATTTTTTATTATTATTATTTGACTTTGTATTTGCACAGTTTGTTTACTTTTGCATATTGGTTGTCAGTCTTATGTATGTTTTCATTGATTCATTAGTATTTCTTCTCTGGATGCCTGCAAAAAATGAACCTTGGGCTAGTATATGGTGACATATATGTACTTTGATAAAAATGTTCTTGACTTTATTTGAACTGTTGGCATAGTTATACATGTGGAAGTGGTCCTCTGGTTCAACTCTATATTTTAGCCAGTCCCATTTATTCAGTGTGCTACCAGCCTTGTTGTAATTTAATAGGCAACCATTAGTCTCGTGAGACCATGGATTTGCGCCTTGGAAGGTTTCCAGGGCACAGGCCTGGGCAAGGTTGTATGGAAGATCGGCAGTTGCCCATGCTGCAAGTCTCCCCTCTCCGTGCCAATGATGTTGTCCAAGGGAAGGGCACTAGGGCCAGTGTTGTTGCAGAGCAATGTGTGGTTAAGTGCCTTGCTCAAGGACACAACATGCTGCCTCAGCTGAGACTTGAACTAGCGACCTTCAGATCACTACATCTGACACCTTAACCACTTGGCCATGCGCCAACCAGCCTTGTTGTACTGAGCGTGCTTAGCCTGATATCTGGATTTGTATCACTACCTGCACCACTTCCCTTCCCCAGATACTGCCAATGATAATTGTATTGTTTCTGAAATGTGGATTCAAGGTCCCATTTCAGAGACAAAGTACATGAAACAGACTGGTGCTCCAGCACATGCTGAATCTTGAAGGTCTTTTGGATGAGATGGTAAGTGAGTCTTTGGCCATGTGAAAAATCTCACATTATTATTATTTATTTATATAAGAGTTTGAGATATGTATGATCTCGCCTGTGTTGGTCCATGAAAAATTTTTGCCACTAGCAAGTAGTTTTGTCACTAACTTCATTTTTCGCTAGGGCTTCTGTGCATTGTCAGGTTTGTTTCCTCTATCACAATAGCACACTTCAGACGTTCTAATTTTTCCACTGTCTTTTGTTTTATTCTTTGAAAATGGAAATGTGTAGCTATTACTTTCTGAAACATCTCTTTACAACAATACATAGTTTATACTTTCATAATTGGGTGATATTTAACCTGCATCAATATGGCGCGCATCACATTTTTGTGTTTTTGTAACGTGTCCTGACAGCAATCATTTTGTTGTTCTAGGAGCTGATTGAAAATGTAGTGGCATTAGCTGAGAACACAGCTGATGAACTTGCTCGCAGCGATGGTAGAGAAGTGCAATTGGAAGAGGACCCTGACCTACAGCTGCCTTTTCTGTTGCCCGAAGATGGGTATTCTTGCGATGTTGTCAGGAACATTCCCAATGGCCTTCAAGAGTTCTTGGAACCACTGTGTCAGAGAGGTACCTTCCCCTCTTTTTTTAACTAGCGTTGTGAGTGATACAAAATATTCAGTCTTTCATAGATGTGCCAAATGCAGACTTATTTACTACTGAATTATTTGCCACATGCACATAATTTTTTGAATACTACATTCTTTTAAAATGCTAAAATCAATCAGAGTATATAGCTAAACATTTAGAAAAGCTGAATAAAACTACCTATTTTATGACAGTAAATTTTTTTGCAAACTTGATTAAGGATATAATGTGGAGAGATTGGGGAAAATATGTACTGAATTAATATTTCGAAAGGCATTTGACAAGGTGACACATGAGACTGCATTAATTAAAAGTTAGTGGTAATGGAAATTTGGCTGTCACAGAGTTGGAATGAGTCCTTTTCAGACTGTTAAGAGATGAAATGGAGTATTGTAAACATCATCACCATCAGCATAGCAGCACCACAAGGCTGCATGCTTAGCCCCTGCTCTCCTCGCTTTATATCAATGATTTGTGGCTAAGTACAATTTCAGTGCCAATTTTAAGTTTGCTGATGACACCAGCGGTGTTAGTTGATTCAATGGCATATAGGAGGGAGATTGAAAATCCAGCTGAGTGGAGCCACAGTAACAATTGCTTACTCAATTTCAGCAGAATCAAACAGTTGATTATCGACTACAGGACAAATAAGGCAGAGGTCCACAAATTAGTCCTCACTAGGAGATTGGAGGTGGAGAGGATCAGTAACTTTTAATTTCTTCGTGTTACCATATCAAAGGTTTTGTCCTGGGACCACCACATAAGAATAAATGCCATCACAGAGAAGGCACAACAATACTTTTACTTTCTTAGAAATTTGAGTAGGTTATGCATTTCTTCTAAAACTCGGACGTGCATTTGAGAGTATCCTACTGGTTACATCAGTCTTTTATAGAGCACCAATGCCCAGAGTAGAAGAATCTATAAAATGTGGTGGATATAGACCACATTTCCCTCATGCAAAGCCCTCCCCACCTTTGAGCACAATTACAAGGAGCGCTACCATAAGAAAGTGGCATCCATTATCATGGACTCCCAATATCTGGGTGAGGCTCACTTCTCGCTACTACCATTGGGCAGGAGGTTCAGGTGCCTGTATCCCAAAGTACCAGGTTCAGGAACAGTTATTACCCTACAATCATCTCGCTCATGAACCAGCTTGGGTAACTTTCCCCAGCTCAACACTGAACTGTCTCCACAACTCACTCACTTTCATGGGCTCTACAACTCATGTTTTCAATATTTTTTAAATTATTTACATGATTCATCTTTTGCACATTGGTTGTCTGTGTTATTTATGATTTTCCATAAATTCTGTAAATTCTATATCTTATTTTCCTGTAAATGCCTGCAAGAAAATGAATCTCAAGGTAGTATATGGTGCCATATATGTATTTTGAGAATTTACTTTAAACTTTGATCAGTTCTTGGACCACAGTTGTTCACTATTTACACTAATGACTTGGAGGAAGGAGCAGTATGTAAAATTTCCAGATTTGCCAACAATACAAGGCCATATGATGTGGATACTTTGATTCTGCCACTGGATATAAATAGGTGGAGTAGGTGGGCATTAGATTGGCAAATAGTTTAATGTATAGAAGTATGAGATCTTTCTCTTTGGCTGATAGAATTCAAAATAGATCATCAAATGGAAAGAAACAGCAACTGACATAGAGCATTCCAGTCTTTTAGTACATGAATCAATCAAAGATAATGGGCAGGTTCAACATGTAGTTAAGAAGGCATTCTGGTCTTCATTGCAAAGGAGTTGGGGTTTGAAAATAGAGGTTTTCTTGCAATTGCACCGTGTTGGTGAGGCATCACTTGGAAAACTACAATTTGTTTCCCTTGCCTAATACAGTTACATTGAAGGCAATCCAAAGGTTTACCAGGCTAATTTCTGTAATAAGCGGGTTGTTTAATCAAGAGAAGCTAGATAATTTGGGCATGTATTCTTTGGAGTTCAGAAGATTGAGAAGTGAATTTGTATACAAGCTCCTAGGACAAAGTTGATATTGGGATGTTGATGCAGAGAGTGTCGAACAAAATAAAGGAGAAGGCATATAATATTGCAAAAATTTGTAGGAAGCGAGAGAATTAGAAAGCTTTTAAAAATCAACAGAAGGCAACTTTTTTTAAAAGTAGGTGTTAAGGGGAGAAAGATGAAATATGAAGGCAAGCTATCCAAAATTTTAAAAAAGGATACCTAAAGTTTTTTTCAGATGCATAAAAAGTAAACTAGAGGAGAGAGTGGATATTACTCTACTGGAAAATGAAGCTTCCATTAGTGTCATTAGGAGAGGTAGTAATGGGGGACAGTATTTTGTGTCAATCTATACTGTGGAAGACACCAGCAGAATGTCAAAAATTAGTGTGTGTTTGGGGTCAGTAGTGAGTGTAGTTGCTACTCCCAAGGAGAAGGTGCTTGGGAAGCTGAAAGGTCTACAGGTGGATGAATCCAACTGATCCTATGACCTAGGATTCCGAAAGGGTTAACTGAAGCGATTGTGGTGACGTTAGTAGTTATCTTTCGAGAATCACTGGATTATGGAATCATTCCAGAAGATTGAGAAATTGCAAATGTTATTTCACTCTTTAAGAAGGGAGGGAGGCAAAAGACAGGAAATTGTAGGCTTGTCAGCCTGACATGAGATTGGGAAGATGTTGGAGTTAAGGATGAAGTTTTGGAGTACTTGGAGGCACAGGATAAAATGAGTATTGTTTCTGTAGGGGAAATCTTGTCTGACAAATCTGTTGGAATTCTTTGAGGAAATAGCAGGTAGGAGAGACAAAGGAAAGTCAATGGATGTTGTTTACTTGGACTTTTAGAAAGCCTTCAGTAGGGTGCCACACATGAGGCTACTAAACAAGATAAAAGCCTATGGTATTACCGGAAAGATACTAGCATGGATAGAAAATTGGCTGACCGACAGGAGGCAAAGATTTGGAATAAAGGGGTCTTTACTGGTTGGCTGCCAGTAACTAGTGATGTTCTGCAGGGGTTGGTGTTGAGCAAACATCTTTTCATATTATATGCAAGTGATATGGGTAATGGAACTGATGGCTTTGAGCCAAATTTGTGAATGATACAATGATAGATGGAGGGGCTGGTAGTGTTGAAGAAGCAGGGTGTCATGCAGAATGACAAACAGGTTAGGGGAATGGGTAAAGAAGTGGCAAATGGAAAGCAGTGTAGGAAAGTGGTTATGCGTTCAACCTGACGTAGATTGACAATCACTTTCAGCACCTTTTCTCCAACCACAACAGGCAGGATTTCCTGATGGGCAACCATCTTAATTCCACTCCCCATGCCCAATTCCAACATAGCTGCCTCTACTGCTACAATGAAGCCATACTCAAGTTGGAAGAACAACACCTCATTCTGTCTGGTAGCCTCCAACCTGATGGTGTGAACATCAATTTCTCCAGCTTTCCAGTAATTTTGGTCCTCCTCTCCTCTCTTTTTCCACTTCCCCATTCTGGCTCCTTTCTCATCCCTGCTGTTCTCCCCACCTGCCTAATCACCTTCCTCTGGTGCCCCTCCTTTCCTTTTTCCTATGGTCCACTCTCCTCTGTCAAATTGACTAGGCTGCTTCTCAGTTCATTCCCTCTCCTCCCTCTCTCTTTCCCTCTCCTCCCTCTCCCCCTCCCTCTCCTCCCCCTCCCTCTCCTCCCCCTCCCTCTCCTCCCCCTCCCTCTCCTCCCCCTCCCTCTCCTCCCTCTCCTTCTCCCTCCTGCCCCCCCGCCACCACCACCACCATCTTTCCTTTACAATCTTGATGAAGGGCCTTAGCCTGAAAAATCAACTGGTTATTCCTTTCTATGGATGCTGCCTGACCTTTTGAGTTCCTCTAGTATTTTTTGTGGATTTCCATTATCTGCACAACCTCTGGTGTTTGTAACTAGGTGCTTAAAGTGTTCAGAAATGTAAGAAGCAGGGCATCAAGGGTAGTAATTCAAGATTGCACCCAGTGTCACGTACTGCAGAGGGCAGGTTCTTGGAACATTGAGGTCTCTTCTGTCATAGAGCTGATGTGTACAAAAGGAACAGGTTGCATTTGAACCAGAGAGGGACCGATGTCCTTGCAGGGAAATTTGCTAGTGCTACAAGGGATGGTTTAAACTAGATTGGCTGGGGTTGGGGATGTGGGTTTGAGGTTCTGAACAGGAGCAAGACTAGAAATCATGATAGCTGGGGACACAGTAAAAGTAGGGAAACTACGTTTATTTTAATGTTCAAGCTTTAGTAGGTAAGACAGCAAACTTAAAGCGTGGTTTGGCTTGGAGGACTGCGATGTTATAGCCATGACAAAAACATGGCTAAGAGAAAGGCTGGACTGTCAGCTCAGTGTTCCAGGCATGGCAGAGATAAAGGTAAGGGAGGAGGGTGTGCAACCTTTTTGATTAGGGAGGATGTACCAATGGTACTGTATACATTTTTGAGGGATTGTCTAGTGAGGCCATATAGATTGAATTTTGGAACAAGCGGAATGTCACTCTAGTGGGGCTATATAATTAGATCTGTTAATAGTCGGCAGAACCTTGAGGTATATAGAGAAACTGCTGATAGTTGTAAGAATAATAGAGTTATATTAATACTTTAGATTTTAATTTCACCAGTTCAAGGAGGAATTTGTGAAGTGTGTCCAGGAATGTTTCCTGAGTCTTTAGATTGAGGGTCCTGCTCAGGAGGGTGCAATACGGGACAACCTGTTAGGGAATGAGGCAGAGCAAGAAACTGAGCTGGAGATCAGGAAGCACTTTGCCTCTAAGTGACCATAATTCCGTTAATTTTAAGGTAGATGGAAAAATGATGGGCGGAAGGTCCACAGGTGAGAGTCCTAAACTGGAGCAGGATTAATTTTGTGGGAATTAGGCAGAGGTTGATTGGGAGAGCCTGCTTGAGGGGAAAGGAATGAATGGCAAGTGGGAGAATTTTAAAAGTGATATCAGAAGTCCAGGAGCAGCATGTTCCTTTTTAGGGTGAAGGGTAAACCTGGCAAGTTTTAACAGATCTTGGCTAACAAGAGATGTTGAGGGTCTCAGCAAATAAAGGGAGGCATACATTCAGTTTAGAAGGAAATCCCTTTGACCATAAAAATAATAGGAATACTGTTAAGAGGGGAATTAGGAGAGCAAGAAGGTATGAAATGGATTTGGCAGGTAAGGTTAAGAAAAATACCAAGAGGTCTATAGCTCTTTGGAAATAAAATGGTGCCTAGGGAGAGGTCCCCTTAGAGAACTGCAGGATCAGCTATGTCTCAAACCATAGGAGATGGGTGTTTTAACTGGGGGGGAAATCATGGTTGCTCCAGAGATGAGGGAAAAATAGTAAAGATGTTTTGAAGAAAATTTGTTATCAGGGAGAAGGTACTTTCAGTCTTATAGCCCGTTAAGGTAGTTAAAGCTCTCGGGCCTAACTCAGTCTGTCCTTGGACTTTCAGAGGCCCTTGCGGAGATAGCTCATTGTTAGCCACTGGTGAAGTTTCTGAAGACTGGAAAATGGTTAATGTTGGTTTATTGTTTAAGAAGAGTAGCAAAACATCCTAGGGAACTACAGGCCTGTCGGCTTAAATCAGTCATAGAGAAGTACTGGAGGACAGGATCTGTCAGTATTTGGATAGACAGTTTGATTAAGAGGAGTCAGCATGGCTCTGTGCTTAAGTCGTGCTTGAAAAGCCTATCATTTTTTTTTAGAAGTAAACAAAAAACTAGAGGGCAGGGAAGTGGATGTTGTCTATTTTGACATTTGATAAGGTCCAACATGGTAGACTGATCTGGAAGATTAGGTCCCATGGAATCCAGGGAGAGCCAGCTAGGTGGATTTAAAATTGGCTTAAGAGATGGGAAGCGGGGTTGAGGTTGTTTCTCAAAATGGAGGTTGGTGACTACTGGTGTGCCATAGAGGTCAGTGTTGGGATCCTTGTTATTTTTTATTTATATAAATTATTTAGATGTGAATGTACAAGGCTTGCAGGTGACGCAAAATTAGGTAATTTTGATAGTAAAGAAGGTTATCATAGGCTACAGGGAGATCTTGATCAGCTTGGAAAGTGAGTCGAGAAGTAGCAAATGTGGGCTGAATTTGTTGAAGGTGGCTACACAAGTAAACAGGATAGTGGAAAAGGTGTTTAGCATGTTCATCAGTCAGGGTATTAAGTATAATAGTTGGGCCATTATATTGCAACTGTGTAAGTCGTTGGTGAGGTTGTGCTTAGAGTATTAAAGTATTGTGCTTACAGTTTTGGTCACCCTATTTATAGGAATAATGTGATTAAACTGGAAAGAACACAGAGAAGATTGGAAAAATATTGTCTGGACTGGAGGGCCCAAGTTATGTGGAGAGATTGACCAGGAACATCTTTATTCCTTGGAACATAGGAGAATGAGTGGTGACCTTATAGACGTGTCTAAAATTAAGAGGCATAGATAAGGTGGATTGTTAGTCTTTTCCCAGGGTATGGGAGACCAAAACTAGGGGTATTGACTTAGGGGGATTGGAGAAGTATTTAGGAGAACTGAGGGGCAGCCTTTTCCACACAGTGTGGTGAGTACCTTTAGTGATCTGCCAGAACTGATACTATTGCATCTGCTTCAACCGCTTTTAAGATGTGCTTGGTGAGGTACATGAAGGGGTGGCCTTAGAGAGATATGAGCTGAACGCAGGAAATTGGGGCCAGCTGGGTGTTGGCATGGGCTGATTGGGCTGAAGGGCCTGAATCCGTTATGTTTTGCTCCATGACTCTGACTAAGCTCAGTCTCAAAATGTGGAGTCAGTCATTCAAGAATGTGTTGTCAAGATTCCATTCTCTTAAACAATATTACATTTTTGTATCCAGAAGGGTTATGAAGGTTCAGTTATTGATGTGTAAATACTTGTTACAATAATTCTCAATGTCTAAATGTGAAAAGTTCAGTATTTGTTATTTCTGCCATCTTTGCTTATTCTGACCCAGTTGTTGTGTCAGCCTCACAAATATAGTTGACTTTTAAGAGTTTCCTTAGTTCTGCAGCAATTATGGATAAATAGCAAATGCTGATTTTTTTTATCAGCAGTGGCCATGTTTTGTGAATGAATAAACTATTTTAAATCTGTAGCAGTAACCAAGTTTTAAATGTACTGCTTACCTGCTACGAAAATGCTTTTAATAAATCAAAGGTTTGAAGTCATTACTGCTAAATAAATGAAATGGGCATCTAAAGAGAGCATGTTGACGCACTGGGTTAAAGAAAGACTTGGGAGGTTACATCATACAAATGTGCTTGAAATGCTGTTTTCCTACCTTTAGTTCAAGCGAATCACTAACTGCTTATTTGCAAGATAACCTTATTTCACACATGACAACTTCAGCAAAATACAGTGCAAAATAGATGTGTTAATTACATTGTGTGATGCAAGACTAGATCTTTCAAACTGATGACACAATCTACCGCAGTTTATCAACAGTACATATCCTGAGGATTTGTTCCATTAGTTTTTTTTCTTCCCACAATCGTGATTTACCTATTAACTTCATTATGTGATTTTTCTATCAGTGAAGCTGGTAGCATACTAAATCCTTTCAAATATTATGGCTGGGTGAATGTAGAACACGAAGTTCTAAATGCAATTTTAGTCAAATTTTGCAAGGCTACTGCATTTTAATGATACATGTAATGATACATTGGCAGAAATGTAGAATTCTGGTTGATTAACGAATTTAACAAATGCACCAATATTCCTGCAACCAATACAGGTAAATATTTCAATTGTAGTCATCTGTAGTTTTGCAGTTTATTAGCAGGCATGTTTGGATACGTCATATGTCACTTTATTTTCAGGAACTGGACAGCAAGTTGAGGCTTGAAACCACTTCCTAGCCATATAGTAGAAGCACTGTATTCATAATAGCAAATTGATTTAAACATGTGTGTCTCTGTTCTGTGACAACAATAAGTCTAGTACAGTGATGGTAAATAAGATTCCTTTACTGCTCATTTTACTAAATGTAAAGAGACAAGATAATTATCATAAGTTGTAAGACATTTCAAGTCAGAATATTGAGAGATAAAGGCAAATGCTACCAATACCAGAGATGGGGGATGTATTTTCACTTCTAATGTCTTGTAATTATTTCTAGTGTATTTCGGTTATTCAGTATCTGCAATTTTCTGCTGTGCCCCAATCAGATCCTCTTCACTGGGAGATTCAGAGGGCTTCATATGTATTCTTGTGAAATCTGCCATTCAATTTTCCTCAATGTAATGTGTCTTGCTTAAACTGAGAGAGATTAAAATATGCGTATGATCTAACTGAAAGATGCGTTAGACTGTTGGTGCAACACACACAAAATGCTGGAGGAGCTCAGCAGGCCAGGCAGCATCTACGGGGTAAAAGAAAGTACAGTGGACATTTTAGGTGGAAAGCCTTCGGCAGGACTGCAGGAAAAAGGCTGAAGAGTAGACTTAAAAGGTGGGGGGCGGGGAGAAAGAAATGTAGATTGGGAGACCACTTTGCTGAGCATCTATGCTCTGTCTGCTTGAACAAGCGGGATCTCCCAGTGGCCACCCATTTTAATTTCACTTCCCATTCCAATATGTCCATCCATAACCTCTACTGTCGTGATGAGGCCACAATAAGGTTGGAGGAATAACACCTTGTATTCCATTTGGGTAGCCTCCAACCTGATGGTATGAACATCGATTTCTCAAACTTCTGGTATATGCCCCCTCCCCCTTCACCATTCCCATCCCCTTTTCCATCCCTCGCCTCATCTCCTTGCCCACCCATTGCCTCCCTCTGGTGCTCTTTCCCCTCCCCCCCATTCCCCCTTTTCTTTCTTCCATGGCCTTCTGTCTCTTTCACCAATCAATTTCCCAGCTTTTTACTTCATCCTTCCTCCTCCAGGTTTCACCTATCACCTGGTGTTTCTCTCTCTCCTCCCACCTTTTAAATCTACTTTTAGCTTTTTTCCCTCCAGCCCTGCCAAAGGGCTTCGTCCTGAAACATCGACTGTACATTTTTTCATAGATGCTGCCTGGCCTGCTGAGTTCCTCCAGCATTTTGTGTGTGTTGCTTGGATTTCCAGCATCTGCAGATTTCTCTTGTTTGTGATTAGACAGTTGTTGTGCTGTTATCTGAAATTAATGCTACCTCTTTAATAATTTAATCTTAAAATTATTCAATTAATTGAAACAATTTTCAACAAAAAATCTTAAATTAAGTTTAAAAATATAGTTTCTGTTTAAAAATAAACAGTGAGTTAATTTATTGAAGGTCTTAGCAGTCAAATGGGAACCTCATTCCTCCTTTATCCCCTTTCCTACTCCAAAATTACTGTCTCACAATAGGTATCCATTTTGTAGTGTTGGTGTCTATTTTTTTTTAATGCACTATAAGGCACCATCTATTTAAATGTGTTCTTCCTTGCAGGCTATTGTAGGCTAACATCGCATTCACGATCACCAGGCACTTGGACAATTTATTTCGAAAGTGCTGACTTTGACCATTTTCCATCTGATACTACTGAGTTGGTAGGTTGGTTTGAATGCGTAGATATTCTTTTGTATGACTACTGAAGTGTATTTTAAAGGGTTTAGAGCAAACTTAGAAGTAGTGTAAAGGTACATTTTCATTGTAGTTGTAATGAATGGAAGTGCACCTAAAAATACACTGTATGACTGAAGTATTTGATACTAACATCAAAAACTACGATACATAAAGAAAATATTAAAAATTTGTAGAGTGCAGGGAGGTATTGTAATCATACCATTGTTTTTTCTTGTCCAATTTGAATCAGCAATGTGAATAAGTTAGAACATTAAAAGCCTGTAGATGGAAAAGTTTCATTCTTCCAAAGAAGTCATCATTTCCAACAAAAATGTTTTTGTATCGTGTCCAAATGCATTTGTTTTATTAACTTTAATTACTTTTTTTAGAGTATGCATATGGGGTGCTTTTAAATATGCACATTAAATTTTACAATACCATACCACCTTGGACATCAGAAAAGGTGATTTTTTTTTTGAGTAGTGCTTTAGTATTGTAGCTACTTAAATGACTATGCCCCTTTATTTTTGTATATTTATTTTTAATGGAAAACTTTCCCTTTTTTTGTCACTGTACATAATCAAGTGTTTTAATATTTCGTCCTTTATTGGATATGAGCAGGTTTAAGAGTGGTCAAGTTTTATTTCTGAAACAAACGAAATCTGTGGCTGTACAATTAATAAGTTTTGCTGAATGTGTATTTTGGAATGTAATCATTTAACCTAATTTTCATTGTATCTCCACAGCTGATACTTCATAAATATCTGTACTTTGTGATCTTTCATCACTGGTTTAAGTTGCAACCAGCAGCAACCTATATACAATTTAGCCTCTGAACGTTTTGTTTGTATTTAATGGATTTTTGATGGAATTGTATTAGTGTTTCCCTAGTTTGAACATTACTTTGAAAGGGTTGCAGTTGCAACTTAAATTTATATTAATTTGTAATGGGCACCCCTCTAATTTGAGGCTCTGCCTTCTGGTCCTAAACTTCCCCACTATAGAAACATCCTCTCCACATCCACTTCAATATTCAATAGGTTTCAATGAGATGACACCAACCACTCCCCCCACCCCCACCACCAAATGCTCCTCGTACTTTCTCATTCTCGAGAACTTCCTCTAGACCTTTTCCAATGCCAGCACATCTTTTTTTAGATAAGGGGCCCAAAACAGCTCTCAATACTCCCGAGGTGCCTGACCAGTGTCTTATAAAGCCGCAGCATTTCCTCCTTGTCCCCTCAGAATTAATGCTAACATTGCTTTTGCCTTCCCTACCAACTCAACTTGCAAGTTAACCTTTAGGGATTTAAAAAGTAAGAAGCCCATGATATAGTGTAAATTTATAATTTCTATTAAAATCATACAGTAATGATGCATGATGTTTACTAATTAAATGTGATTTTTACACTTGATCAATTGTTTATGTATTTGAGCTGAAAACAACTATTTTAGCAGCTGAATTAAAACAAGCTGATAAATCCCTTCTATTACTTGATGAAATGAAGATTGTTTACTAAATTTGCTTTATTCAGGATCCTTTTTTTTACAGGTTGAACCGAACCGCAAAGAGCCAGAAATAATTACAGTGACATTAAAGAAGCAAAATGGAATGGGACTAAGCATTGTAGCAGCTAAGGTAAGCAGATTCGTTTAAAGTCATCTGAGAATGATATTACCAGTATGAAGGAAGGTCCCTCAAGCAGTCTCTGTCATGTGAGATGCGTATTCATCAGCAATATAATTTATTGAGGTGCGTTCCAAAGTTTATTAGGTCATCAGTACCTCTATCTGGTACTTTCTAAAGTGTATGACATTTGTGTACAATTAGCGATTGCTTGTATGTGTTGAACTAATGAACAGTCTTGCAACATACAAATTTTTAATACCTGGGATAAGTGTGAGACCTTAGGACCTGGCTGTCAGTTATGACTAATTCAATAATGGTATAGAAACTTGTCTTCACTGTGAAATAAAGAAATAGGTTAACGAAAATCAGCATTTGAATTAGTTGCTTAGGATTCTTTTCATGGGAAAATGCTGGCTGTCAATGTTATCTTGTACAGTAGACGAAAACTGCTATAGGAACTCAGCTCAGCATCAGTGGAGGAGAATAAACAGTCGGTGTTTAAAGGCCTTCATTAACATGGAATTGGGGGGGTGGGGGGAGCCAGAATAAGGTGGAGGGGATAGTGAAGAAGGAATACAAACTGTGGGTGAAACCATGTGAGGGAGAAGATGAGTGGGAAAGGGGGGAATAAAATAGGAAGCTGGGACGTGATGGGTGGAAGAGGTAAAGGGCTAAAGAAGAAGGAATTTGATGGAGGACATTGAACCATGGAAGGTAAAGGGAATCTGAAAAGGAAAATGGAAAGTGAGAGGAAGGAGTGGGTGATGTTACTGGAAGCTGGAGAAATAAATATTCATACCATCAGATTGGAGGGTACCCAGATGAAATATGAGGTATTGCTGCTCCAACCTATTGTAGCAGTAGAGGAGGCTCTGAACCAATATATGGGAATGGGAAGTCAAATTGAAATCAGTGGCCACTGGGAAATCCCACCTTTTGTGGCAGATGGAGTGAAAATGTTTGACGAAGTGGTCTCCTGGTCTATGTTGGGTTTCACCTATGAGGAGGACACATCAGGAGCATGGGATACTGTAGATGACTCCTGACAACTTTGAGGTGAAGTGTCACCTCATCTGGAAGAACTGTTGGGGGCCATGAATGGTAGTAAGGGAGATGTAGGGGCAGGTGTAATACTTGTCAAACTTGCAGGGATAAGTGTCAGGGAGGGAGGCATGGACAAGGTGATCCCTATGGAAAATGGGGGCGGTGGGTTGGATGATATGCTTAGTGGTAGGATTTTGTTAGAGATGGTGGATGTTATGGAGAATGATGTGTTGGACACCCTTCCAAGTTGCGATGGTGAGTGAATGGGATAAATGGAGGAGATGCAGATGAGGTCAGTATAGATGGTGTAAAGGAAACCCTGTTCTTTGAAGAATGAGGACATCTCAGAAGTTGTAAAATGGAAAGCACCATTCTGAGAAAAGATGCAGCAGAGGAACTTGGAAAAGGGAATAGCATTTTTACAAATGATAGGATGGAAAGAGGTATATTCAAGATAGCTGTGAAAGTCAGTAGGTTTGTAAAAGATGGTCTGACTTTACAGATAGAAACAGAGATTGAGAAAGAGGAGAGAGGAGTCAGAAATGGGCCAAGTAAATCTGAGGGAAGGGTGGAAGTTGGAGGCAAAGTTAATGTAATTTATGAGCTCAGCATGGGTCCAGGAAACAGCACCAAGGCAGTCATCATTGCAGTGGAGAAAGAGTTGGGGAACATTATCAGTGTAGACTTGGAACATGGACTGTTCCATGTGGCTGATGGAAAAAGCAGGTATAGCTGGGGCCCATGACTGTGGGTTTGATAGTGAGGTTGGGATTGGTGCTGAGAATGTGTAAGGGTGTGCATTCAGAGGGTGCGAAGTTCAAAAAGGAGAAAGAAATGCTGAAGTCAAGACAGTTGATGTCTCATCCACAATTGGAGATGAAATGAACCAGAGCCGGCAGAAGACCAGAGTGTAGCCTCCAAGAAGAGGAGGGCTGAAGACAGGAAAAGAGGGTCATTAGTGACGTGTGAGGAATCCTTGCCAAAAAAAGGTAGGCTCAGAGATGGAGAACTCGGCATCATGCCAGGTGCAGAATTCACTGAGGGGTGCAGGGGATAAAAGTTAGATCCTTGCTGAGACAGAACATTTCCACTTAGATGGGGAGGTCAAAGGGAATGGTGAAGATAATGGAAGCAATTAGAGGTGGGGTCAGGGAAGGGTTGAGTGTTGGAGGAGTCAGAGGAGAGGGGAGGTTTGGGATGTTTAGGGGGAGATGGGGTGGGGAAAAGATACAGGGGCTCCTACGAACAAAGGGTTCATAGAATGAGAGGTAGAGGGGTACCTGAGAATCCTGGGGTGTTTCATCACCTCCTTAGATGGTGCTGGACTGGCAGAGTTTCCCCAGTATTTTGTGTTGTTTAAGATTTCCAGCATCTGCAAAATTTCTTTGTTAATGGTGCAGTCTGAAATATACACTCTGGTCATGTAGGTGTTATTTTAGGTTTTATGTGTTATTGGTATGATTTGGTAGGTTATTTCAAGTTCAACAGTGCGTGACAGAGAATGAGGAAAGGTGCAGCTGACTCATATCGTTTCATATCGCCAAATCATATTGTTTCCTCGTGGCCCGGTAGCACATGCTTTGCGGCCCAGTACCGGTCTGTGGCCCAGTGGTTGAGGACTACTGGCTAACTGTGGACTCTAATGTTAGCCATATTTGGATCACTTTATGCATTACATTTCTTGCTATATTGTATGTTATTGAGAATTATGAAACCCATTTTAACTCTCGCCATTTTATTTCCACCATCATCCATTTTGATCAAATTTCAATTTATCTGTTTGGGCATACACTTGTTCCTTTCTGTCTTAATGTTCACATTTGCCAAGGTAACTCTGCTGCATAGCTGTGACTTTGCACTTTAAAGTTTTCCTCTTGCCCAAATCCTTCCAAACTCCTTCCCTGTTACTAATTTAAACCTGCCTTAATTTAAGGCCCTAGTCTAAACAGATTGTTCTGATTCCCAGTGTTGGTGGCTGTCCATAAATCAAAATCAGTGTCTTGCTGATTTTCAGATATGCATTTTTGTAGTTGATTTTGACCCTTTAGCAATTTTTATGTGATTTGAATAACAGACATAAAATTATAGTGAGGTTTATATTTTAATTTGATCCTAGTTCATAAAACTTGCTCTGAAAAATAAATATTTAGAATTCTGCCTTTATTGTTTACAGTGAGAGTCATAAAAACTGAATCCTCTTCCTTTAACCTTCATTTTTTTTTCAACCTTAATCTTGCTAACAATGTCAACCAGACAGGCAGGCACAACCTTTGATTGTACCTTTGATAAGTCTCTGATTGTATAACTTTGTCTACCCTGTTCATGCTTACTTGCACCATTTGAATAGCACCGAACAGTGAATTATTATGCTATGGTCAATTGAAGATTTTTTTCACTGTCTTTGTTCTTGTTCTTAAAGTAGCAAGTACCTAGTTTGTGCTTGGTATTGGCCAAAGGCCGCAATCCAGTTTCAAATGAATGCTCAGCCTGTGGCTGTCACCTTCCATTTGGTGCTGGTACTGCACACCACCTGCTCAATAACCTTGTTTGCAGATTTAATTGAAGTTTCATATACTCAGTATTGTTGTAAGTTGATTTATCTAGTTGTATTTGAAATCTATTTGTTGCTTTCTTTGATTCTTTTGTCACGTTTCAGGACATCTCGTGTTACAAATTGGCGTTGTTGTTCCTGCCATTTCCTTTTACAGTAATTTACTTGAAGTATTAAGAAGTTTATTCATTCACTCAGTCACAAGATTGAAGCTAATTTGCATCTTAAAAATTACCCATTGCTTAGTAAGTTCAGCCAGAATTAATCACCGGAAAATGTTCGTACTCTTTGATAATAAACTTCCTTCAATGTCTTCAGGGTGCAGGACAAGAGAAATTGGGAATCTATGTTAAATCTGTTGTAAAAGGTGGAGCTGCTGACATGGTAAGAAAGTTTTTTTTCTGATTAAGAAGAACTAATTGAAATGCCATTGCACAGATAAATTTGAATAGCATTCCAAAGTGGGAAATTTCATGCAATTTTGTGAGAAAAATATACATAATCCAAGAAATTTTATTTTTGTACTTTTTGAGTTGAAGCCATTATAACATGGCAACGAAGATGCAGGAAATGCAGAACGATTTCCAGAGATCCCCAAGTGAGAACTGGCAGAGTTGGGTCTGATTGAGAGAGGCTTAGTATATTTATTCTTCTGGCTATTGAGTGACAGTACTACCAGCTGTTTCCAACTGTACTTCAGCAAATTTATTGTTTGGTTGAACATAATCTGTAATTTCATCAACTTATTGAAGAAAATTGTCAAGGCTGCTAAAATGGTCTTGCATTTGGATTGTAATCATTGGAAGCTGAATAGCTAGCATCCATTCAGTAGTGGGTGACGATCATTGTAGCAGTTCAGTAAACAGTATTAAGAACACTGTTAAAGTAATAATACAAATTGGCTTGACTCCTGAATTAACTAAATTTTTTTTTATTATTGAAAACCATTACATGCATGTCATGGAGCAAGCTGACAAAGATGTGATGCATATTGAAGTACTGTATATCCAGAGGAATCCTCCAATACATAAATTGACAAAGTCTTTGTGAGGTCAAAGGAGGGTGTGTAGAGAAGTTTGTTTCTCCCACTTTCCTTGCTGTGCTAAACTGTGCAAGTTATTTGATGGTTTAAATTCGTATTGAGATTTTTGGGAAGACCTACAAAAATTTTTTATTAGATGTTGTTCCTGTGAAGGACAATGAAGTGATGCCTCTAATTTCCGGAGTCTTGTCAAGTTAAATCAAGGTCATGCTATCTGGAACCCACTTCGGGTTTCCTCTTTATTTCCAGATCCTCAAGATGAGGATGATGACATTACATCATTGACCTGAAGAAGTTTGTTTTTGATTAATCCAAAATCAAGCTGTTGATTTATTGGTATGCATGGAGAGAGAACTTGAATTAACTTTTTAAGGTAACCTTTTATAAGAACCTGGAAAGGTTCATTTATATCTGCACAGATGCTGTCTGCTTTGTGGAATATTTCCAGCATTTTCTATTTCAAAGGTACATTTAATGTCAGGGAAATGTATACAATATACATCCTGAAATTTTTTTTCTTCGCAACCATTTCAGATTTCCAGCATTAGTAGTTCTTTTGCTTTTTGTTCAAGTTTAATTGGTGGTAATGATCCCCCAGTCTCTCCATACTGTAGATCACAGACCCCCTCAGGCCAAAATGAAGTGCAACACTAATGGTAGACTATTACCCAGAGCCCTCAAGACAAAACCAAAAATAAACCTTTAACTATTTTGTACTGATTTTTAAAGCATATGTCAGAATTTCTCTCAGATCCTCCACGCTGCCAAGAGTCTTACCATATAATATTAATGGTAAGACTCTTGGCCGTGTGGAGGATCAACGAGATCTTGGGGGACACTCAAAGATGCTGCACAGGTTTACAGTGTTGTTAAGAAGGTGTATGGTGTGGTGGCATTCATCAACCGTGGGATTGACTTCAGGAGCTGTGAAGTAATGTTACAGCTATATAAAACCTTGGTCAGATTCCACTTGGAGTACTGTGTTCAGTTCTGGTCACCTTGCTACAAGGAGGATGTGGATACTATGGAGAAACTGCAGAGGAGATTTGCAAGGATGTTGCCTGGATTAGGTTGAGTGAGCTTGGCCTTTTCCCTTGGAGCGACGGAGGATGAGAGGTGGCCTGATGAAGATGTATGAAATGATGAGAGGCTTTGATCATGTGGATACCCAGAGGCTTTTTCCCATGGCTGAAATGGCTAACATGAGGGGGCATAGTTTTAAGGTGCTTGGAAATAGGTACTGAGCAGATGTCAGGGGTAAGTTTTTCACGCACATAGTGGTGGGTACGTGGAATTCCCCACCAGCGGTGGTGATGGAAGCAGATACAATAGGGTCTTTTAGGAGCCTCTTAGATGGGTATACGGAGCTTAGAAAAATAGAAGGCTCTGCACTAGGGAAATTCAAGGCAGTTTCTAGAGTAGTTTACATGGTCGGCACAACATTGTGGGCCGAAGAGCCTGTAATATGCTGTAGATTGTTTTATGCTGTATGTTTTATGTTGACTGGTATATTTCTGAACTCTTGTTAGACACTTTAGTTGACAAGTTGAATTAGAAGTATTCACAAACAGAATAAGGCTCACTGTTAGCAGAAAAGAGAAGGGCAAAATTGTTTGCTCTGATTTGCTGTACATTATTTATCTTCATGCCTGAAAATGCTAATTTGGATTAAGAGTGGTCAAATGATCAGAAATCAGTGTGATTAACTGGGTTTGATGCCAAAACCTAGTGAGATTGAGTAGGGTTCATTGCTTGGGCCCCAGTTCATAATCTGTAATCAGTGATTTGGATGAATAGGCCAGGAGTAATATGTTTAGCCTTGTTGATCATGTGAATTTTGGATGCCAGGGAGGTGTGGAGAGGATATAGGGAGACTTTAATGGGATAAAAGTAGGCTAATTGAATTGGTGAGGCCATGGCAATTACAGCATGGAAATATGAAGTCATCAACTGGTAGAAACAAAATAGGTTAAGAAAATGTCTTTAAGATGAGGTAGAAGTGTTGGTGTTTATTGGAAACCAGGCATCTATTAACAGAATCATGGAAAGCTAATGTGCAGTAAACAGTTGAGACAGTAGATGGTATGCTGATATGTATTGCAAAAGGGCTTGTAAAAGTAACGATGCTTTAATGCAATTACATAGGATCCTGATGAGGTTTCACTTGCAATACTGTATTTAGACCTGGTCTCCCTACCCAAAGAAGAACATTATACACTACATGATGGCTCGCAAAATTGGTTCCTGTGATGGGGATTGTCCTTTGAGAGATTAATTAGACTTGAATACAATTTCCACAGTACTTGACAGGTTGGCATAAAGTTGATGTTTTCTCTAACTTGAGTTTCTAGAACAGGGTCACAGACTCAAAAATAGGGATTGGCCATTTAGGACAGATAATGAATATAATCATCCAGAGAACAGTGAATCTTAGTTATCTCTTCTTTCAGTTTGTCCTGACGAAGGGTCTCGGCCCGAAACGTCAACTGTGCTTCTTCCTATGGATGCTGTCTGGCCTGATGCGTTCCACCAGCATTTTGTGTGTGTTGCTTGAATTTCCAGCATCTGCAGATTTCCTCGTGTTTGAATCTTCGTTATTTCCTCCTAAGAGGGCTGTGGCAGCTCAGTCACGAAATGTATTCAAGAGAGACTGATGGATGTTTGTATATTAAGAGAATCAAAGGTTGGTATAGGGATGTAGCGCTGACGTGAAAGATCAACCAGAACTAATTAAGTGGTTTTAATGACAAAACATCAGCTATTGTTTCATATATGTATCTTATCTGAACATTGCTGCAAAACTTTTATTTAATTCTGTCCAAATCATAATAAGTTACTTCTATCTGCAGGATGGTCGTTTGGCAGCTGGAGATCAGTTACTTAGTGTTGATGGACGCAGTCTCGTAGGGCTTTCACAGGAAAGGTGAAGTACTTCCTTGCAGTTTGCTTAAAGCACGATGAGCTCAACTCAAGCGTTAGTAACATGGTCTTTGAGTCCAAATGTTCACACCCTCTTCACCTGCAATAAGAGTGTCATATGGAGAGGCAGTTCTTGTACTAACTTCAAATATCTCGTGATGGTCCATTAAAGTATTTAAAAAAAAATCAAGGGTCAGTTGGGGGTGGGGGGGGGTACTGCATGCTCTAAGTAGGTCATAAGGAGAAGACAGCGTAAACTTTTTTAATTGGTCATTTGTATCCAAATTGTGCAAACTGAACAATTCCAGAACTTTGTCAATTGTGATTTCAGTCAATTTTAAACTATAATTAAAATTTTAAGGAAATGTTCTCTTTCAGGGCTGCAGAGCTAATGACAAGAACAGGTTCTGTGGTAACCTTAGAAATAGCAAGACAAGGAGCCATTTACCATGGTTTGGCTACTCTACTTAACCAACCTTCTCCAATGATGCAGAGAGGCAAGTTCTATATCAAGATTTTGAAACAATATATTAAATTGCATATTAGTCTTGTACTTTCCATATATTTACTGTATTAGGACATAAAAATATATTTTTGCTCTAAGTCCCTGCTGGTTTGCTGCACAGGTCTTATTCCCCTGCATTTCTGCAATTTATTACCTCTTGTGTGCCTACCAGCTTTCGCTTTTAATTTTCAATATGGGGTCATTTATAATGGTCATTTAACCTCCCTGAACATCTTTGGTGTGTGAAGAGAAACTGGAGCATCCCAGAGACATCATCAAGTCTTTTGGAGTAAAATATGCAAATTCCACATGGTAGCAACTGTTACGTACCCCGTAACCGGGTTGCCAAACCAGCAGAAATGGACCACTTAGTTGGAGTCTGGATTACTGGAACTAAGAAAGTTTTATTAAAGAAATAAGCAACACAGTACTCTTATCAAAAGGATATAAATGCAACAGTTTAGCAATGATAAAACACACATGTACACAGAACTAGGATAATAGGATCAATCAAGCTGTATCGCAGTCTAGGGGTAAATGATCAGTTTCAAGTGACGCAAAGTTCAGTTCAATTTAGTTCAGTTCAGTTCGCAGTAATCGCTGTTGTGCCGTTGGGTGGGGAAGAGAGAGAGAACGAATGAATATGCAAATCGGTTTCCAAACAGACCTTCGATATTCCTCGCAGTTAGCTTTCGGGCGAGCCCTTTGTAATGACTTCTGAGGTCACCGGCTGTGACCCTTCCGTTCCAGATACGATCGTTCTTCTGCGGTGAACCCAGCACCCAGGCAAGGGCGGACACACACACCAGGTTCCCGCCCGACCGTATCTTTCCACCCTGTGCGTCTATGGCTGGTCCCGCGACCAGACCTCCAAAAACTCCCACCAACTTGTGGGGGGGGGGGGCACACTGCTTCCAGGGTCTCGTTACCTCGTGGTGTCGTGTGTCTGTTGCCTTAGTGAACCTGTCCCTTTTTATCCCCCTGCTGGGGTATCGCCTGTGCATCAAACTTCAAACAGTTCAAGGTTCAAAGCCACTGGTCTCTGACAATACTCGGAACCGTGTCTCCTTTCGGTAATCTCTCTCGTCTCTCTCTTTTTAGCACCTTGCGTGTTCCCCCATTGTCCTCTTATCGGCATCAATCTTCTGATAACTGGTTCTTTTGTCACACAACCAAAATCAGGATCAAATCTGGATTGCTGGAGCTTTGAGAGAGCAACACTAACAGCTGTTCCGTGCCAAACGAGACTCTTAAAAATCCCGTTGTGCTGCATCTTTTCAAGTTAAATAATATTTCTTTATCCTTGGCAGTCATTATGTTCATAGCTTTCTTTATAAAGCCTCCAGGTGAAAGTAAAAGGACCAGTGGTTCTGTTTAAGATCAAAATGTTCTTATGGTATCCTTGTCCAAAATGTATTACTCGTTAATTTTAGATCTAGCTGTCTCTAAACCAATTGTTTTATTTGTTTATCTATATACTTCCAAAATAGTTTATTGTTTATCATGTGATGAAATGCTAAGGAATGTTTTATTTTACTACCCTCATTGGTCAAAACTTCCTGGAAACAGTGAGCTATCCTTGCACCACTCAATTTCCTGGCATATCTGCATTTACACTGGAATGTATATTTGGAAACTTGGTTCTCCTCATCATCATTGTAGCATGTTGAGTTATATGACTTGCACCAACAGAGTATAGTCAGCAAATTGCAAGCTTTTCAGAAAATCATTTGATTTTGCTGAGGGTTCAGAGCCTTTGCAGTGCTTGAGGGAATCCAGATGGTTAGTGAGGTTAATATTAGAATTCCTGAGGGAATGGGACAACTTAAAACAAACTGTAGATATTTAGATTGTAGATTTAAATATATTGCCTATTTGTGCCTCGGATATTTATGTTAAATATAATTTTAATGAGTGGTATTGAGCTTGCTGTGCTTTGCAAAATTAGGATAAGGTATGGAAAAGGCCAGCTGTTCTATTCTTAATTCCTTCTGGCTTTGTATGATGGGTGTTACTGCTTACACTGGGCATATTCTTAATTTAAGATGTTGGAGCTGTGTGTTTGACATCAGCAGGAAAAGGGATCATTGTGTTCAATTAAATAAATTTGAAAATGATAATCATTTTGTTTGTCCCACTTTTTTTTACTACTATCATTTGTTTCCATTTTAACCAGCTTGAGTGAACTAGATTCAGATTTATTATATGAACATCAAAACATACAGTGAAATGTGTTGTTTACGTTAACAACCAACATAGCCAAGGATGTGCTGGGGGCAGCCTGCAAGTGTTGCTACACAATCCAGCACTAACATAGCATGCCCACAGTGTTCAACACAATAACATAAACAGCAACAGTAGAACAAAAGCAAGACAGCCAATAGCAGTATTAGCTCTCTGAACCTCCAGTTCTTGCTTGGATTCTGACTCACTGTCATTGGGCCTCCAACCTCAGTCCCTGACCCAGCTGTTTTCTTTTCACTTAACTTACAACTTAATGCAAATTAATTTTCATATTTTCAATACTTGAATCATTCAAGTCAGTCAAATATTCCAAATTCACAAGTGCTATGGATAATCCCATGATGTTCATATTTTTCTTGAAGATTTCCATTATTTTCTGCTTTTATATTAATATTTGAACAGATGTTTTTTAAAATGGGTATTTTGAGAACAATTATATTCCAAATCAGGTTAAATTCTAAAATATTTTCTCCCATTTTCAGCTTCTGATCGCCGTGGCTCAGGTAAACCTCGCCCAAAGAGTGAAGGTTTTGAATTGTACAACAATAACCCTCAGAATGGAACACCGGAGAATTCACCAATAGGATGGACTGAATACAATGAACCAAAGAAACCATCTGGGGATGACAGATTATTGAAAAACCGAGCAGACCATCGTTCTAGTCCCAATGTGGCAAGTAAGTAAGAATTATAACATAAATCTAGCTGCATATTCACTATTGTCAAGCACGTTGTGGCTCATAGGTGGCGAGTATATGTAATGGATTTTAAAAAGCCAAGACAAAAACTTCCTGCCATATTTTCAGAATTATTATTTGAGCACTTCCAGTTTATTTTAAATACAAATTGATCCGAATTTTTCCCCTGGTTTTCTCTCCAAGTTTCTGTATGTGGTGATTTACACTGTTATTTGAGAGTTTATATAGAAAGGTTTTTTTTTGTTATTCGGATAGTATATTTCTCCAGATGACTATAGGAGCAAGCTCAGGGAGATCCAAGTAGAGCATACAATATGTGTCTTCATGTATGAAAATGTTGGTCATTAATCTCTCCTTCACTATATGACATCAGACAATGGTTGCCCAAAGGTGAATGTCAGAAGCTAGGATTTTTAGCTACCTGGTATTTTCTTTACATTCAAATAGTTACATTGATTAAAAATTCTGAAGCTGGTTCCAGATTTGATTTGGAAAGAATGTGTTTGTGTCTGGTGCTGAAGGTTAATTTCCTGATAACATAGATGTAGTATGGATATTAGGTGCTGCATGTAAGGATTTTTTTGTTTAGCTTTAGGAAATAAATGCTACTACCCGAATATCATTAAAACTAATTGATACAAATCCCTAATTAACAGAATAAATTACCACATCCAGGAATGTGCAGAAAAAATTAGTGGAAAAAATTCAGGTCCACTTAAATTTAAAGTACACTAAAAGTCATCACTTCTACCATTGCTATCGTGGACACAAGGTCAGGTACGTTTATTCCTGGTATCGGTTTGCTCACTGCCTGCCACAGATTCGGTCAAACAGCTACAGTTACAAGAAAAAGTACTTGACCCTTTGCAATTACCTGGTTTTCTTCAATAATTGCTCATAAAATATGGTCTGATCTTCGTCTGTTACAAACACACAATCTACCTAAACTAATAACACACTAACAATTGTACTTCTCGTCAATACTGAATACACCATTTAAATAATCAGTCTACGTTTAAAAAAAAGAATGTGAACCTCTGGGGTAATGCCTTCTACAAAAGCTATTTGAATTCAGGTGTTCCAGTCGGTGAGATGAGACTGGAAGTGAGGGTTGTAGAGGTACCCTGCCTGATTTTCTTTTAAAAAAAAAAGGTTACTGACAGAGCCTGTTCTTCTCAAGAAAGATCTGTTTATGTGCCTTGATCAAAACAACTTTCAGAGAACGTTGGAAGAATTGTAGAGATACATGAAGCTGGAAAAGGCAACAAAAGCATTTCTAAAGACCTGGGTGTTCATCAGGAAAAAGGGCACTGCACGCCATTACCAAAACCTCATCCCAGCTGTGGAAGGAGCATCATAGTGTGAGGCTGCTTTACTGCCTCAGGGCCTGGACAGCTTGCAATTGTTGAGGGAACAATGAATTCAAAATTGTATCAAGACATTTTCCAGGAGGATGTCAGGATAGTGGTTCATCACCTGAAGCTTAATAGAAGTTGGATGATGGCAATAAGACAATGATCTGAAACACAAGAATAAATCAACAAAAAAAGAAGAAAATTTTGTAATGGCCAAGTTAAAGTTCTGACGATAACCCAATTGAGATGCAGTGGCATGACCTGAAGAGGGCTGTTCATGCGAGGTATCCCAGAAATACTGATGAACTGAAACAGTTTTATGGAGGAATGGTCTAAAATTTCTCCTCGCCATTGTGTAAGTGTGATCAGCAGCTACAGGATATGTTTGGAGGTTATGGCTGCTAAAGAAGGCTTTACCAGTTATTAAATACAAGGGTTCACATACTTTTTCCTGTGAATGATTAAACACTGTGTTCAATAAAGACAAAAAGTAGTTGTTTGTGTTATTAGTTTAGGCAGATTGTTTGTTTAGTACTGTGACTTAGAATTGAATTGATTTAATTTCTGACATCCTTCACATACATGAGGAGTAAAAATCTTTGTTAAATCTCCGTCTAAATGTGCAATGTGCAATCATAATAATTTATGATAAATAGAACAGTCAATGTAACATAGAAATACACCCAAATCAGCGTGAGTTGATCAGTCTGATGGCCTGGTGGAAGAAGCTGTCCCAGAGCCTGTTGGTCCTGGCTTTGTGCTGCGGTACTGTTTCCCGGATGGTAACAGCTGGAATAGATTGTGGTTGGGGTGACTGGGGTTCCCAATGATCCTTCGGGCCCTTTTTTCACACCTGTCTTTATAAATGTCCTAAATCAGGGAAGTTCACAACTACAGATGTGTTGGGCTGTCTGCACCACTCTCTGCAGAATCCTGCGACTAAGGGAGGTACGGTTCTCATACCAGGCAGTGATGCAGCTAGTCAGGATGCTCCCAGTTGTGCCCCTATAGAAAGTTCTTGGGATTTGGGGGCCCATACCAAACTTCCTCAACCATCTGAGGTGAAAGAGGTGCTGTTGTGCCTTTTTCACTACACAGCTGGTGTGTACAGACCACGTGAGGTCCTCGGTGATGTGGATGCCGAAGAACTTGAAGCTGTTTACCCTCTCAACCCCAGATCCATTGATGTTCATAGGGATTAGCCTGTCTCCATTCATCCTGTAATCCACAACCAGCTCCTTTGTTTTTACGACATAGAGGGAGAGGTTGTTTTCTAGACACCACTGTGTCAGAGAGATGACTTCTTTCCTGTAGGCCACCTTGTTACTGTTTGAGATTAGGCCAATCAATGTAATGTTGTCACCAAATTTAATTAGCAGATTGGAGCTGTGGGTGGCGACACAGTCATGGGTATACAGGAAGGAAAGGAGGGGACTTCGTACACAGCCCTGAGGGGCTCCTGTGTTGAGAGTCAGAGGGATGGAGGTGAGGGAGCCCACTCTTACGACCTGATGAGAACTCCAGGATCCAGCTACACCTGGCAGGGTCAAGGCCAAGGTCCCTGAGCTTCCTGTAGAGTCTGGATGAAATTGTAGTGTTGAATGCTGTACTGCAGTCCAAGAACAGCATTCTCACATAACCATCCTTCTTCTCCAGATGTGTAAGGACAGACCACATTTTGTGAGTAATTAATGCAAGTAATTGCAAAGGGTTCACAAGCCCCTTGTAACTTTGTGTTTTTTTTCAATGTATTGTATCTCCATGAAGGAGCACTGATTCATCAAATGAAGGAATGTGCTGTAGTAATCAGGTCTATTTCAGCTGATTCCATAAGTCTTCCTAGAATTTGGAGTCAATTTTCAAGGGCTGGGATGACTTTAACAATTGGGAGGGAGGCTGACATAGTGCTCTGATTGTAAAGATCTTCAGACTATTTTCAATGTAGGGCAGGTAATTTGGCAGGCATTAAAATCACGATTTTCCTCAAAGAAAATAGACTCCCTCCCTCCCAATTTGTGTATAGCCTGTATATATGACTAACATTTGAGAAACTATTAGCATGGATTTACTGGCTCGTGGGTCTGTAGGCATATTCAGTCTGGAACTAGATTCATTGCTGAAATTCTGTCTTGAGAACTATCTGGTTATAAACTATCCTAACCTAGGGACAACCTTTAGGAAATGGGGTAAGGTGACTGTTCTGGAATTTGCTTGATTTGTCTTTTTTGAAAGAAGCCAACAACAAAAAAATTGTTTAACCAACATTTTTCTTGATTTTTTTTAATATGGCAAATGTACTTTAATGGGACTATATTTCAATGTCTTGGTTTTGCATTGATATGAATCTTGAAATGAAATTTCAGCCAATTTTCTGTACTGAAGTTGAAGAACATGATACATAGATTATTTGCACTTAAATTTTTGGGCAATTAAAATCATCAGTGGAGTAAAATTTAACATTGTAACCTGTACGCTTGTCCAGTGTTGCTACAAAGCTGAGGCAAAAGCTTTTCAATTCATTCTCCTTTTAAGTATAATTTTCAAACCAATTATATAGAAGTTTCTAATTAAAATATTCTTGTAATAATGTAACTTGTAATTACTTTATTTCTATTTTTGGTGAAAAGACCAACCTCCAAGTCCTGGGGCAAAACCTGTTTATTCTACTGCACCTACCTCCAAAATTCAGTCTGTCTCTACTGGGAACCTCTGTGCTGAGGTTTGTATGCATAAGAATTTGCTACTTAATCTGTAAATATTACAAGTATTAGTTTTAATCACTAGGTTTTACATTGTTTCTTTCTGGTTTTCACTTAATTATTTGAATCCATTCTATACTACATACTTAGCAGCCCGATATTCCTGGATAAAATGAATATAAACTTTTGCTCTGCTATAACTAAATGATAATCGTTAAAATAATTACTAAAGCAAGTATTTTTAAAGTAGTTCATATAGCCTGCTTTAGTTGAGTACTGTGTTAATTGACTGTCTAAGCATCTCACAAAATGCTGGAGGAATTCAGCAGGCCAGGCAGCATTGATTGGAAAAGAGTAAACCCTTCTGCTGAAGGGTCTGTGCCCAAAACATCGACTGCTACTCTTTTCCATAGATACTACCTGGCTTGCTGAACTCCGCCAGCATTTTCTGTCTGTTGCTTGGATTTCCAGCATCTGCAGATTTTCACGTAATTGACTTTATATCTTGTCTGTGCCTCTCAGCTTCTAAATTATTGATGTTTCAATTGAAGCTGTCAATAATGTTTATTGATTTAATTAAATTGCTAATTTTGCTTTTAGGAGCAATTATTGCCCACAAGACCTGAAGCGTATCCAATTCCCACACAAACGTATACTAGAGATTACTTTACCTTCCCAACGTCGAGATCCCAAGATCGAGTGAGTCCAGTTCCTGGTCAATGGCATCACTATGATGAGAGGGCAGTAATGCAGGATCAGCCCTTTACTAGCACTGCACAGGTAGGACTGCTGACACAATACTCTGTAGGTAATACCTAAATGAAAGAAATCATCCAAAGCAGATTTTGAAAAGTATATGAAGAATTGTATTTCAGGTTTGCACGGTTACCTAATAAAGTGATTGGCAGGGTAAATTACAACTTAAGACTAGCAATGCAAGCTTCCTCCTATAGAGATTTAATTTGATTAAACATTGTCCATAATGCTTTGTTTAAAAACAAACTATCCTTAAAAAAAATCAGCGATAGAATATGTGCTTAACTATTGAATTTAATATGACACTCTACCTTTTATACGTTTATGGTAACTCATTAATTTGGCAATTTTTCACATATAGGCAAATCATTAGCAGCTATTTTAAAAATGGCATTCTATGGATGGACTATAAAAGATTCCTATTTGGAAATATGAAAATATTACAGGACCTTATGAATAAAAACTGTCTTGCAGTAATTAGTGAAAGGCATGAAATATAAACAAGCTTGGCATTTCCAGAATGCTGTGAATACTATGAATGAGGTATTGATTGTGAGTTTTTTAAAAAACTTGGTAAGGATCTTGTTGTTTCATTCTAGTTTAATCTTCTGTTTTGCTGATTTTGGCCTATTTGCAGGACTGTTATTGCTTGGTTTAGTGATTTTCCTCAGAATAATTCATTACTTCTAGGATTAAAGCATAAGAAGAATAGCAGAATTGATTCTTGCCAAGATTCTTGAAGCACAAGAATATGATAAAATAATCACTTTAGATTAATAGATTTTCATTAGAGCTTGTATCTGCCAGGGCGATTGGGAGAAGCTGTGGCCTGTAGCTTTTCCCACTCAGGAACCTGCTTTAAATGTGTTTAAACCTTGACAAAGAAAAAGTTTTAGTATGCCAGTTGTCACATGATCAGCAACAATGAATTACGAATTGAGGCAGGTTTCATAAAAACAAACGAACATTTAGTAAACTCTGCTCAACAAATAGCGAAAAGTATTCAAACAACTTACATAACCGGAAGTTAACTGCTATACGGCAGCTCTGGGACAATTCTTAAAAGGGTAAATGCGAAAACAGTTCTTAAGGTGGTAAATTTGAGCCCAGTCTTTAAAATGGTAAATTTGAAAGTCCAAATGATTTATGCAGTGAATAAGGAGAGACTTCTCTTGAAACGGATTTCTTCGAAGACGTGACATTACTGCTGATTCTCCAAAGGATTCACGACGAAGGAAATAATACGGCTTAAAGGAACTGACTTTTTCCTGGCAACTTCCCTATTTTTGCAGGAGTTATCTTGGATACAGGTCACTATATTATGAACGAATCCTCAATAAGATCGATCCCTTATAAAGCCGCCGAATGACTTCAACTTTATTCCAATCCTTCAGGTTCCCGTCCTTTAATAAAGTCTTCACTCTCCAATACTGCTGAAAAGGGGAAATTATAGATGCAACACACAAACATGGCAGCACTTGGTGAAATTGCCAGCACCAATCTTTGCACCTTAAAATAGAAAGGAAAACTTTGTTTTAAAGCAAAACTGCGTCATGACAAATGCACAGCATAACGGAGTAACTGACGAACTAACATAGAACTAAACTGGAAAAAAAACTGCATCACACCAGAGGTCTGCTTTATACCTGTTGAGAACAGGTCATCATATGACCTCACACTGGCATGAAAATTACATCATGTGACCTCCGCAAGACCATTATATCATGCTCATAAGACGGTCACAAGATCCCCACAGGGTATGTAACACCTCCCTCCAAAAAAGAAAATTTTGGTCTTTTAGGAGCAAAATTTTAACAACTGTTTACACAAAAAAAACGAATGTATAAAATCTACAACATTCCTATTATACACAGTATTATCATACAGCATCTTGCAAACTAATATACAGTAGAAGTGTTACAAATGTTAAAATAACACCCAAAAAAAATTTTACATTGTATATTTAACATCTAGATAGACAGTGAGCGATCACATTCTCTTTACCTTTAATATGAGTTATCAAAATATTATACTCCTATAACATCAAACTTTGTTGCTGAATTGGTGTTTGATTTATTTCCTTAACCGTTTTCTTTAACTGAGCTCGGACCTACAACATAACCAAGGTAGGTCACCGTGGCATGACCAAATTCACTCTTACCTAAGTTAATAGTTGTTAGCTTTTGAAAGCCTTTCAAATAGTTTCTCCACCACAGTAATATGTGCTTTCCCAGTATCATTTCCTGTAACTAAACCATCAGTATAGGCACCTGTATCTTTTAACCCATGAATCACAGTATTAGTCATCCGCTGGAAAGTACCTGGTGCATTCTTCATCTCAAAGGGAAGAACATCATATTCATACAACCCGGATGGCTTACAAATGCAGAAATCTCTCTACCTCTATCCGTCAATGGAGCACACCAATAATCTTTTAACAGATCAATCTTTGTAAGGAACTTTGCTTGTCCAACTTTATCCACACAATCATCCACTCCAGGGATTGGATACGCATCAGTTTTTGTCACAGCATTTACCTTCCTGTAATCTGTACAAAACCAAATACTATTGTCTAGCTTAGGCACCATAACACACAGTGAGCTCCAATTCGAATTAGAAGGTCTAATAATAATATTATTCTCTAACATATACTTAACTTCTTGTTCAACAAGTTCACATTTTTCCCTGTTCATCCGATACGGATGTTGTTTTATGGGTTTGGCATCTCCAACATCTACATCGTGTAAAGCTACTGTGGTTCTTTTAGGCAAACAACAGGAATTCTGCAGATACTGGAAATTCAAGCAACATACATCAAAGTTGCTGGTGAACGCAGCAGGCCAAGCAGCATCTATAGGAAGAGGCGCAGTCGACGTTTCAGGCCGAGACCCTTCGTCAGGACTAACTGAAGGAAGAGGGGAACGTCTGGAAATAAATCCCTATATTTAAAAATCAGCTGTTTCATCTGCTGCCTCTGCTCTGGCTGTAAATGAGCTAATTTCTCCAATATTTTCCAGAATTGTTGGGTTTGGTAATCTGGCAGAAATAATGTTGGGTTTAAAATAAGTTTCAGATGAATCATCCATTAAGCTCCCAGTGGGATCAGATTCATTATTATTGACCACAACAGTCATAGTAGCAGACTGTTTCGCATAATACGGTTTTATGATATTTATATGACACAGCTGTGTTGGCTTTCTTCGATCTGGGGTTTTTATCACATAATCCACATCATTCACTTTAGATTTAGTCTCATAAGGACCATGAAATTTAGCTTGTAACAGGTTCATTTGCACCGGGAAAAGAACCAACCTTATCTCCAGGCTTAAATGACCTTATTCTAGCTCCTTATCATACTAAGTCCTCATTTTCTCCTGAGCCGATTTTAGATTTTCCTTGGCTAAGCTACAACCTTTATGTAATCTTTAAATTTTAAAACATAATCCAACAAATTAGTGTGTACCTCTTTATTAATCCACTGTTCTTTCAACAAAGCCAAAGGTACTCGAACTCTATGCCTGAACACAAATTCAAAAGGACTAAAACCTGACGATTCTTGCACTGCCTTCTGTACTACAAAAAGTAGTAAATGTACGCCCTCATCCCAGTCATTTTCATTTTCCACACAATATGTCCTAATCATAATTTTAGGGGTAGAATGGAACCTCTCCAAGACACCTTGCGATTCTGGATGATATGCAGACGAGGTAATCTGTTTTGCTGCCAGTTTATAAACTACCTGCTGAAACAATCCAGCCATAGAATTACTATCTTGATCAGATTGTATTTACTTAGGTAAGCCAAAACAAGTAAAGAATATTATAAGAGCCTTTATTACAGTTTTAGCCGTTATATTCCTGAGTGGTATGGCCTCAGGAAACCTCGACGCTGTGCACATGATGGTCAGCAAATATTGATGTCCTGCTTTAGTTTTTGGCAATAAGCCTACACAGTCTATAATAATTTTGGAAAATGGTTCACTAAATGCTGGAATCAGTTGCAGTGGAGTAACTTGAACACGAGGAAATCTGCAGATGCTGGAATTTCAAGCAACACTAGTGAACGCAGCATGCAGTAGTGAATTTAAAAACGCAAACACCTGACGAAGGGTCTCGGCCCGAAATGTCGACTGTACCTCTTCCTATAGATGCTGCCTGGCCTGGAGTAACTTGATTAGGTTTACCCACAATTTGATAAGTACGACACATTCTGCAAAATGTTGCTACATCTTTTCTTAAACTGGGCCAGTAAAAATGTTTAAAAACCTTGTTCATAGTTTTCTTTACGCCTTGATGGCCATCCAAAGGCATACTATGAGCCATAGTTAAAATCTCATTTCGATAAACTTTAGGAACTACTACCTGGTGATTAACGTCCCATTCCTCACTTGCAGGAATTGTAGATGATCTCCTACAATTCCTGCAAGTGTAGGAATGACTTCCTCATTAATACTCCCTTTTCAAAATAATATCCTACTGGCACTTCCTCAGTTTCACTATCTGGAAGAGCTTGGTCCTTTGATAATCTCAGGATCTCTACCCTGCTCTGCTATCATCTCCTTCCGAGCTAACGGCAAATCTTCATGGTCAGACTTACTACAATATTCTTGTTCAAACAATGAAGGTAAGAAAGCTTCTGACACATACTCAAAATTTGAATCCCGAGTTGAACAGTCATGGATAACAGACCCATCTTGCACATCAATTTTTTAGCCATAGCTCGGGTTGCCACACAGGAGGAATCCGTGTTAGAATCCACCTGTGGTTCCTCAGATATGGGCTCTATTATCAAATGCACTTCAGGAAAAACTTGTCCATCTGCTAAGTCATTTCCTAACAATAGAGAAACACCATTCACGGGTAAACTGGGTTGTAGTCCTACTTTAACAGGCCTTGTAACTAACCCTGACCTTAAATTTACTTTTGCAAATGTGCCGGCATAAGGGCATTCCCAACTCCTCGTATATAGTTTACCTCACAGATGTCAGACTCATCGCTAAACTTTCGAACACTGTCCAATATAAGTGATTGAGAAGCTCCAGTATCCCTGAGTATTTTTTATTGGCACAGGAGTGGATCCCTCTTGCAAAGATACAAATCCCTTTGTGATAAAATGTTCATCCCCTCTTAACTTGGGTCAGACTCCAACAAAACTTACTTATTTATTTATTTATTTACTTATTTATAAAAACTTATTTATCGAACTCTGTGGATTTACAGGTGTTTCAATATGCTGCACACAAGCATCTGGGACTGCTTCCTTCTCTTTCTTTTTCACTCAAAAACAGTTAGCTATTACATGTCCAGATTTCTTAAAATAATTACAAATAGGACCCAAATGTCTTTCCTTCACACCTCTCCCTTCATCCTTACCTTTCTCATTAACTTCAGATTTAATTTCTGGTTTACTTGACTCTCTGTGCTATTTTTCCTTTTAGAAGTTCTACCCGGAGAAAATTTACTCTTATGAATTAAAGCATACTCATCAGCTAATTTAGCAGCCTCCTGCAATGTAGCAGTGTCCCTCTCATTTAAATATGTCTTTACTTCAACAGGAATGCTCCTTTTAAATTCCTCCAATAAAATCAACTCTTTTAATTTATTATACTCCCCATTTACATTTTTAGAGGAAACCCATCTCTCAAAACACACAGATTTCTCGCAGGCAAATTTCACATAAGTTTTTTCCACAGATTTCTTAAAATTTCTGAATCTTTCTCTATAAGCTTCTGGAACCAGATCATACACTTTCAATATATGCTGCTTCACAGTACCATAATCAAGGGCTTGCTCAGCAGTTAAAGCTGTATAAACTTATGCCTTACCTCTAATTATACTTTGTAACATCACTGGCCATTTATCTTTTGGCCACCCTGAAATCAGAGCAACAATTTCAAAATGTTGGAAATATTTATCCACTTCTGTCTTATTAAATGGAGGAGCCAAAAGAACTTCTCGACTTGCTACAAACTGTTTCCTAGAACCAAAAGCCTGATTCTTGGACTTTAATTTCTCCATTGCTAGCTCAAACTTCCTCTGTTTATCTTCTTCTTTAACTGCTGCTTTCACTTTAAATTGCTCTAACTTTATCTGTTCGATATGTAACTGCATCTCCAGTTTACTCATTGGAAACATACCTTCATCAAAATGTCCAGAATTTATATAGTGATCTGCGATTTTTCTCTGAATTACGGGCTTTGTTGTAACCTTCGTAATTCCTTTAAGATCCAACCTTCTAGCAATCTCGGATACATCACCTTTTTTTTTTGCACTCACTAATAACTCCGGGTCTGGAGATTCCATAAAGTAGTCAGTATTCCATAAAGACATTACTGCTGATTCTCCAAAGGATTCACGACAAAGGAAATTATGCGGCTTAAAGGAACTGACCTTTTCCTGGTGAGTGAACACTGCACAGCTTCCCTGCTTTTGCAGGAGTTATCTCAGATACAGGTCACTATATTATGAACGAATCCTCAATAAGGTTGATCCCTTATGAAGCTGCTGAACGACTCCAACTTTATTCCGATCCTTCAGGTTCCCGTCCTTGAATAAAGTCTTCACTCTCCAATACTGCTGAAAAGGGGAAATTATAGATGCAACACACAAACATGGCAGCACTTGGTGAAACTGCCAGCAGCAATCTTTGCACCTTAAAATAGAAAGGAAAACTGTTTGAAAACGAAACTGCGTCATGACAAATACGCAGCATAATGAAGTAACTGACGATCTAACACAGAACTATGAAAAAAAACTGCATCACACCAGGGGTCTCCTGTTGAGAACAGGTCATCATGTGACCTCACTGGCAGGAAAATAAAAATCATGTGACCTCCACAAGACCATATCATGCTCATAAGACAGTCACAGGATGCCCACAGGGTATGTAACACAGTGTAACAGTGTGATGCAAATGCCTGTTCCAATTCAAATTGGCAGTGTTTGTTTTTTGACAAACTGTCCTTGTGACGCTGACCATCTCACAGTTAACAGATTGATAATTAAACTCTACTGCTATAGTTCAGGTTCTTTTTTGAGTTGGATATGTTGAATGGATTAAAAAAAAGGTGAGCTTGTGAGGGAGTGGTGATGACCAGACAATAAAACGAGGTATGAGACTAATGTGATTTCTCTGCTAAGAACCACCATGGATGCATTGTGTTGGAATAATTTGGTTGTACTGAGGTACGTGAAATTTTGCAATACATAATAGGTATCTGAAAGTGAGCAATTTGGTTCTCCAGAATCCTGTGTTCCAAGTTTTTAAAAAGTAGGAAAACATTTCTAGTGCTGTTTTAGTTCTCCAGTATCATCCACAGAGGTGCTTGCTATTATTAATTTAGTTTTCCCATCTACATCCTTTGTTGGTAGCAGGTGTTTAGGCAGTATGTCTTAATCATGTGGACAGCACAGTAGTGTAGTGGTTATCACAACACTATTACAGTTTGTCCTGGGTATGACTCTAAACTGCAACTGGTGATGTGGCTCTGATTGGGGACTTTCAGAGCTTTGGGGAAAGTGGTGTTACCCCTTAGTCATTCATTGCTCCCAGGGCTGCTCTGACCTAGAACGGTAGCACCTGCAAGGGTACCTGCTCAGGATACAAGCGAAGGCCAACGGTAGATCCAACAGGTTCAGTAACTGAACTTGAGATAGAGAAGGCAGATGAGCTAGGACCTCAAATATTAACGGCTATAGTACAGGCGGATGAACATTTGGGAAGAGAAATGGCGATTTCTTTAGTTCGCCCAACGGTAGGCAATAGCAAACCACCGTTGCTAGATACTAGGTTTCATAGAATCTATTTGCTAAGAAAACCATGGTCAAACTCACAAAATGTATGACACAACAACAGCATCAAGAGAATCTTCAAGACAATTCTGAAGATATTTCGCTCGGTAGGGTTGATTCTGTTCAGCAGGGGATCCCCGACCGCCCTCAAGCTCATAAAATTCAAGGAACACAAAAGAAAATTATTGCCACTTGGAATGTAAGAACCCTATATCAAGCAGGAAGATTGGACAATGTGATAAATGAAATGGAAAGGCTAAAGATTAACATCATGGGAATTAGCGAAGTTCGTTGGATAGGTGCTGGAACATATCAGAATAGAAATAAAACACTAATTTATTCTTGTGGAACATCCTATACTAATGGAGTAGGAATTCTTATGGATGAAAACATGGCAAAAGGTGTTTTAGGACATTGGGCAATGTCAGAAAGAGTGCTCCTTGTTAGATTCAGAGGACAACCATTTGATTTAGCAGTTATATAGGTATATGCGCCAACAACAGATGGAACAAATGAGGATATAGATAAATTCTATGAAGAGCTTGAACAAGCAAAGGATGGATGCAAATCTCAAGATATTGTCATGGGAGATTTAAATGCTAAAGTAGGACAAGGTGCTGTTGGAAATACCATAGGAAAATTTGGACTGGGGAAAGAAATGAAAGAGGTGAGAAATGGGTAGAATGGTGCAAGATGAATAATCAGATCATTATGAATGCCTACTTTAAAAACCATCCAAGACACTTGTGGACCTGGAAAACTCCAGGTGATAACACCAGAAATCAAATTGACTTTATTACTATAAACCAAAGATTTATAAACTCAGTGACTCAATGCAAAACATATCCAGGTGCAGACTGTAATAGTGACCATAACCCAGTAATATGTCATGTAAAAGTAAAACTTAAAAAGCTAAAGAAGCAAAAGCCTGAACAGTCCCTTGACTACTCGCAATTAATTAAAGAAGAAAACTTAAGACAAAAATTTACAATTGAAGTAAGGAATAGATTTCAAAGTCTAGAAATAGAATCTGTTGAAGCTGATAGCAATCATGTAGAAATGAAATTTAACACTGGAAAGGATGCCTTGGTAGAATCAGCAAAGTCAGCGATTCCTAAAAAAGAAAAAAGCACAAAGAATAAATGAATGACAGATGAAATCAAAAATCTAATGGAAGAAAGGCAAATCCTATAGAATATAAGTCCTTAGATAAAAAAGTTGAAGGCTTATGTCAAAAAGCCAAAGAAGGATGGTGAAACCAGGAATGTGAGCAAATAGGAAGAATCCCTATTACTGATCCAAAAAGATTACATTAACAAATCAAGAATATCACTGGCAAAAAGCTCCTCTGTTCTTCAGGTGGATGTTTGAGAGCAAAGGATGGTACCATTATCATGGAAAAAGATGAGGTTATAAACAGATGGACTGAGTATATTCAGGAATTGTTTGAAGATGATCGAGGCAAAAAACCAGAAATTAAGAAAAACATTGAAGGTCCAAGTATTTTAAAATCTGATGTTCGTAATGCAATAAGTAAGATGAAGAAAGGAAAGGCAGCAGGTCCTGATGAATTAGTAATAGAACTAATTATCGCCCTTGAAGATTATGGAATTGAAAAACTTACTGATTTAACTAATGACATTTATGAGACTGGAATATTACCAGAAGAGATGAAAAAATCATTTTTTTATCACTCTTCCTAAGAAACCTGGAGCAATAGAATGTGAATTACATAGGACCATAAGTTTAATGAGTCATATCACCAAGATACTGAGAATTTTGATGACAAGAGCTAAAAGTAAGATGCAAGCTGAAATAGGTGAAGAACAACGTGGTTTTGTGAAAGACAAAGGTATAAGAAGCACAATATTGATGTTAAGGATACTATCAGAACGAACTATTCAAGTGCAAAAAAATTTGTTTGTTTGATTGACTACACAAAAGCATTTGATAAAGTGAAGCACAATAAGTTATTTGAAATATTACAAAAAACTCGATCTAGATTTGAAAGACCTCCACCTAATCAGAAATCTGTACTGTGAACAAACTGCCACTAAGAATAGATGGAGAAGTGAGTCAGTTTACGAAAATCAAGAGAGGCATTAGACAAAGGTGTGCTTTCTCCTCTGATTTATTTAATGTGTACAGTGAAACAATATTGCAAAATATAAGAGACATCTTGGGAATCAAAGTTAGCGGTGAAAACATCAATAATTTCAGATATGCAGATGACACTGTTAATTGCAAGTACGGAGGAAGAACTACAAAACTTAATTGATATAATTGTTGAAGAAAGTGCAAAAGTGGGTCTATCTATCAATTGCAAAAAGACAAACTGTATGGTGATACCCAAGAAGAAGGAGAATCCTATCTGCAGGCTGAGAATAAACGGGGAAGACATAAAACAAGTACAGAACTTTTGCTACTTAGGAAGCTGGGTGAGATCAGATAGCAGGTGCGACATGGACATCAAAAGAAGAATAGGGATGGCAAAAGACACCTCTACGAGAATGAAGAGTACACTGACCGATATTAAACTAGGCATGACAACCCGCCTCAGAGTACTGAAATGTTATGTTTTTCTAGTTATATGGCTCAGAATGTTGGACAATATCTAGTAACATGAGGAAACGAATTGTAGCAGCAGAGATGTGGTTTTTGAGGAGGATGCAAAGAATATCATGGACGAAACGAATATCTGACGAGGATGTCATGAACAGAGCAAACACAAGAAGAGAAATGTATGAGATCATGAAAAGGCAACGTAACTTCATTGGACATGTGATTAGGAAAGAGGAGTTAGAATGCACGGTAGTCATGGATAAGACTGAAGGGAAGAAAACAAGAGGAAGACAAAGATAAATGATGATGGAGACAGCAGCCAGAGAACTGGAAATGAATACCAATGAATTGATCCACTTGACCTGAAACAAGAGTGTGTGGGCCATGGCAGTTAAAGCTGAAACTGGGCATAGCACCTGATGATGATGATTATTACAGTTTGGGGTTGCAGAGTTCAGAGTTCAGTTCCAGCATGGTCTGTAAAGAGTTTACACTTTCCCTGTGACCAAGTAGGTTTCTTCTGGGTGCACCAGTTTCTTCCCACGGTCCGAGGACGTACTGGTTAGTAAATTGTCCTGAGGTTAGACTATAGTTGCTGGATAGAGCAGGTCATTGGGTCAGAAGGGCCATTTCATGATGTATTTAAATGAATAATGCCTCTGTTTCACTAAATAGGTGCAGGAAATATTTGAGATGCAGTGAGTGTTTACTGTGATGGTGTGGTTGTGTACAGTTTACTTTTCACATTTAGCACATCTTGAAATTGAAAAATAAAACAAAATATTTTAATGGTCATGTAAATGTTTGCAGTGAAGTGTATGGGTTGGTTGGTGGCATCCGTTAGTCTCACGAGACCATGGATTGGCACCTGGAAAGTCTTACTTCTGTGCCGTCACGGTGAGGTGACGCTGGAGCATCCTCTTCATGGCGCAGGCCTGGGCAAGGTTATATGGAAGACTGGCAGTTGCCCATGCAGCAAGTATCCCCTCTCCACGACACTGATGTTATCCAAGGGAAGGGCAAGGGCCGATACAGCTTGGCACCAGTGTCATCGCAGGAATTGCCAGAACAAGGTTGAAGGCAACGTTGGACTACCTTAGGGACTCCAGCTCCGGATTTGTCCTCAGGGTTTACTCCTGAAGCCTTTCTCATGGGTGGGTATGGCCGCAAGGCAGCGGAGATTTTAAATCAGAGTTTTCCCTCTCTTAGATGGACTGCCTTCCCAGGCTGATGAGCTCCATCTACCCGAAGCACTGGTTTTAAGGCGCCAGGACCTGCCTTCGCCCCTTCTCCTGTCAGTAGAAACAGTTCCGCCAGGCTTAGAGGCTAAGCCACATGAGAAGGCCAGGAGTTGGACTTGGTTGTCAGAAGTGTATGAGCACTCTACAATAAAACAGATGTTTAGAAAAATATGACATATTTCTGACATTTATAACATCCTACCTAGCAACCCTCATCACTCTAAATTTTTGGAAGACTGTTGCAGGAGCAACAAGTATGCAATCATTGAGACAGTTTGGAAGCCAACGATGCCTTAAGGCCCAATAGTTTGTAATGCGTGGAATTGAGACAATCTAAATAAAATAATGCATTATTTAAATACTAGGAGTGGGTGTAAGGCCATTTGTTATTGAAATAATGTTAATAATAATTTGAATTGTACAAATTCACAGTGCAATTTTTATGCTGTTATTACTGGCTTTATATGGTAATAGAATAAAGTTAGCATTAGATCATTAGTTGAATAGTTTATCGTTGTCATTAATCTCTGCATTGTATTATGCCATTGAATTTTGATGAAATTGTATAAATAATAGAATCTACACAATTAGTTGTACATTGCTATCTAAGCCGGCTGGTGACATAGTGGCATCAGCAGCGGACTTTGGAGCAAAGGCTCCCGAGTTTGAATCCAGCCGGCTCCCGTGGCACGCTTTCCATCCGTGCTGGGTTGAGCGTCGAGCTAGCAACTTGACCTCGTAAAAAAGAAATTGCCTGCTACAGAAACATCAACAGCAAAAAGTTGATGGCCTATGCTCTCTCATGAGTTTAAAGGCAATTTCTCTCACGTTGCCACTAAGTAAAATGCATAATTATGCAGAGAGAACACAAGCGTCTTGAAGTTCAATTCACCGATTAGATTCGCTTTATTTCTCGCATGTACATCAAAACACAGAAAAATGTTTTGTTTCGTGTCAACATCCAACAGTCCAATGATTGTGCTGGTGCAGTTCGTAAGTGTTGTCATGCTTCTCGCACCAACATTGCACACTCACAACTTACAACCCCTAACTCCAGTCGTACGTCTTTGGAGAGAGCAGGAGCATCTGGAGGAAACCTGCGCCGCCCCGGGGAAAATGTACAAAGTCTTACAGCCGGCTTTGGGAATCGAACCCCGATCGGTGATTGCTGGCACTATAAAGCGATTGCTCTAACTGCAATGCTACTGTGCATGCCACAGATTCTTGAAGCAGCAATATGGTTTAATACACTTGTTTGGATAAAGCATGGAATACAAGAGCAAAGAGCTTCATTAGAACTGCATTAAATATTAGACTATAGGCAAAATACGCCATAGAATTCTATCATCAAATTACAAGAAGCAAGTGAAAACAGAGGATACAGAGGACATTTACAAAAAAAAAATACATATTTAAATTGTACCTGGATACAGTTGGCGCCACGGTAGTCAGTATTGCAGCTTGGGGGGGTCAGATTTCTGAGTTTAATCCCAGCCATCTGTATCCAGGTATTATTTAAATATGTAAATCTTGTGCCTCCATCAGGAAGCGGGTACAGACCTCTTCCTCTTGAGTGAGAAATGTTGTTCCTCAATTCACTTACTTTCAAGTCTATGTTCCCTTATTCTGACCTTACCAGAGAAAAATGGGTTTTCTTTGTACTTGATTTATTTCGTCTGTCTCCTATGGTTTCAATGAGGACAGTTCCAGCCAATCCAAACCCTCCTCTAGAAAATTCTGTAGGTTTTTCCCCAATTGCTTTGGTTTCCCCTCAGTTCAAAGGCGTACTGGGTAGGTCATTGGTCATTGTCAATTGTTCCGTGATTAGGTTAGGGTTAAATTGTAGTCACCAGAGGTTGCTTGGCAGCATGGCTCAAAGGTTAAAAGCTAAAATTTAAAAGCAAATAGTTTATCAAACCAAATGTTGCAATCTTGAGTGCTACAAACCCCAAATAAAAAGCAATTGACTCTTTCTTTCTCCCCTCCCCCCACCCTTGGCTACATGATAGGGTGAATGATTCCAGACCACTGTCACAGGCAGAACTACCAGGCTCCTTCTGTAGAATTTAATTTTCTTTCATTTGTAGGCATCTCTTGCAATTTAACACTTCAACTACATTTCTTTGAATGTAATAACACAGTAACAAGAATTCACACCTGACCTCAGATGTCATCTTTGTGGAAATTTAAGTTCTCCATGACTGCAAGAATTTTCCTTTGGTTCTAGTTTCTTTTGACATCCCAAAAATGTGCTGCTAGGTTAATTGCTACTACAAATTAATCAAATGTAGGTGTGCACTGGGATAATTGGAGGCAGTTTATGAGCATATAGGGGAGAAGAGGACCAGTGGAAGTGCTCTAAGAGCTGACAAATATTCAGCAGGCTGAATTACTTCCTCCAATGTCTTAAGATATCTGAAAAATCTCAAAAGTTTTTAACACACAAAATGCTGGATGAATTCAGCAGGTCAGGCAGCATCTATAGAAATGAATAACAATTGAATTTTTAGGCCAAGATCCTTCTATAAGACTGAAGGAAGGGGGAAGATGCCAGAATGAAAAGGGGGGGGTGGGGAGAGGAGGAGGATATCTGGAAGGTGATAGGTGAAGCCAGGTGGATGGGAAAGGTAAAGTATGAAAAGTGTGTTATTTATTAGGTAACTGCATTCCATTAATACCATGTACAGTAAGTTTGGAAGTTTAGCATATTTTTGAGAGCAAACCCATTTACACTGTTCCTTTGAAACTGAAGAAAATTTGCATGTTATTTATTCTGTGTTTTTGTCCTGTAATGAATAAAAATCAAGTGTCTCATGACTCATGGGAAGTAGATTATTTAGGCTCTACTTAACGTTTTTTCATTTATAATGTCGATTGCTACCATTTTTATAGTTATTGATAAAGTAAAACATTACTGATCTTATTTGCATTAAAGAATGGTTTGATTATTAAGATTGAATTAAGTTGTTTCGCTTGATGTTTTGCATTTGCATCATTTCAGATCAACTAGGGAAGTATTTTGAACAAGTTTCTTTTCAGGACTTCCTCAATACAGCATTTGCAACTTTAAAATTAATGATCTTACTGGCCTAAAGTAGACAATAAACATTTTCAGTTCTGCATATTAAGTGTTAAGTAAACATTTATCACTTTTAATTGTCTAACAGCGTGGAACTCGTTCTCAAGAGGAATTGCATGAGGAGAAAGCTTTCCACCAGGAAAAAATGAGGCAGGATGACTTGCCCCGCAGGGTAGCAGAATACCGAAAGGACTTGGATTGGAAATTGGATATGCGGGCTAATCAAGGTTCAACTGTGGATTCCAGTACATCTAATCAGGAGCATTTGAGCTACTCTTCAAAACCTCTTCCAACAAATGTTATTGCTCCTCAGAAAAGTGGACCTGGACGCTGGAAAACTCCAGCTCCAAATCTAACTACTCCAATTGCTGTTTCTCAACCTATTCGAGTAGAAAATCAGTTGCCACCACCACCCCCTCCACCACCGCCAGTACATTACGCTATTGATTTTGATAATGCCCACACTGATCTACCCCTACCACCTCCACCACCTCCCCCACCAACTTCACAAGTATCTAGTCAAGGCTCTGCTGTTGATCGCAGGAAGCGAGAAGAACAACAGCGCTGGTATGAGAAAGAAAAGGCACGGCTGGAGGAAGAAAGGGACAGGAAACGCCGTGAGCAAGATAAGAAAATTGGCCAGATGCGTGGTCCACCTCCTTTGCATGTGAATCCACCTCAACCTGTTCATATTACCACTTCAATTCAACAAACAAGGCCAGAAAAAATGGCAAACTTAGCGCGGTCTCAAGATACAGTGATTCGTGAGCTTCAGCCTCAGCAACAGCCTCGAACAATTGAACGCAGGGATCTGCAGTATATAACAATTAGCAAAGAACAGTTACCTGTAAGTGATAGTCTCTCACCTGATCCCTGGAAACGAGATGCAAAGGAAAAGATGGAGAAGCAGCAGCAGCAACATCTTTTGGAAATGCTTAGTAAAGAGATACAGGAACTACAGAACAAACCTGATCGCACATCTGAAGAGAATGATCGCCTTCGTAAACTTATGCTTGAATGGCAGTTCCAGAAACGGTTACAGGAGTCGAAAGAAAAAGATGATGATGATGAAGAGGAAGAAGATGATGATGTTGATACAACACTTATCATGCAAAGATTGGAAGTGGAACGACGGGCAAGGGTAAGGAGAGTAAAATTATATATTTTTTAAAAGTTCCGGGTTTCCTGTACTTTGAAAGTGTTCATTGTGACATTTTATCATGAAGATATTAATATAAGCTAAGTATTTAAGAGAGCCCCTGGTCATATTTGGTTCCTGTGTGCCGCCCTGATATGTTATACTGTAGTTAATTCTAAATTGTTAACATTTCAGAACTGATGATCTATTTGAAACAGTATCATAAAAGGCAAGCAAGTTGAGAATCTTTGTTTTGATGATTTATTAATTTTTCAATGGAAAAAGCTCTTATATTGGTGTTTTGGCATCTTTTTATATAATTAAATTTGCATCTCTACTTCATCGGTAAAATACTTCTCTAAGGCATTGTGAAAATGTTTTGGTTCAAATAGAGTTCAATAATTTTAAACTTAGTTATTTAGATACAACAGCCAGTACCATTCATTAAGTGAAAAATAAGACTGACAAGTAAGCAACTGCCAGCAATTGTAACAATTCTAAGCAGCAGTCAATTTATTTTCAAAAAGTGGACATGCACTAAATTATGCTGCCAGAGCCTCTCCGTTTATCAGAACACTTCTTCCAAACACCAGCAAGCTGCCTGCATCATCTGGAGTATTTCTTCCAATATGCCCTTGAGCACAGCCTCCCATAGGGAAACCAGTCTCCGCAGTAAAAGACTGTTGTGACTGTTGTTGGTGCTCCCGATGTGGCCTTTTATATATTGGCGAGACCCGATGCAGACTGGGAGACCGCTTTGCTGAACACCTACGCTCTGTCCACCAGAGAAAGCAGGATCTCCCAGTGGCCACACATTTTAATTCCACATCCCATTCCCATTCTGACATGTCTATCCACGGCCTCCTCTACTGTAAAGATGAAGTCACACTCAGGTTGGAGGAACAACACCTTATATTCTATCTGGGTAGCCTCCAACCTGATGGCATGAACATCGACTTCTCTAACTTCCGCTAATGCCCCACCTCCCCCTCGTACCCCATCTGTTACTTATTTTTATACACACATTCTTTCTCTCACTCTCCTTTTTCTCCCTCTGTCCCTCTGAATATACCCCTTGCCCATCCTCTGGGTCCCCCGCCCCCCCGTCTTCCTTCCCGGAACTCCTGTCCCATGATCCTCTCGTATCCCTTTTGCCTATCACCTGTCCAGCACTTGGCTCCATCCTTCCCCCTCCTGTCTTCTCCTATCATTTTGGATCTCCCCCTCCCCCTCCAACTTTCAAAACCCTTACTCACTCTTCCTTCAGTTAGTCCTGACGAAGGGTCCCGGCCTGAAATGTCGACTGCACCTCTTCCTGGAAATGCTGCCTGGCCTGCTGCGTTCACCAGTAACTTTGATGTGTGTTGTCTGTTGTGACTATTTTGTTTTGCTCTGCCCCTAAACAGCCTTGGTATCTATAAAGTGCTGCCTCATGGTTCCTGAAAAAAAACGTTTAGCAGCATGTCCACTCAGAGCTAATAACTGAAATTGCCCTGCACTAGCAGGCTTTCACTCTCTTTCTCTGTAAAGAAAGAAACTGATACTTCAATTAACCTTCAATGTTCAGGTCCCTCAATAACTGTTAGGCAGGTTAGACTTGTGCAAATATTAAAGCAAAGCCACCAGTTATATACTTGTTAGCAATGGCATGTGGTATTGGTGCAGCTGCAGAGTTTATAAAAGTTGTAGACCTCACTGCAGAGGAATCTTCAATGTAGCTATAGACAGTGAAAAAACACTACACAAGCTTATGTTTAAGATACAATTCCATACCACAGAAGACCAAGCATCTACTTATTTGGAAGATTGCATAAATGCACAGAGGGAATATAAGGCTCAATCTTAAAAATTACTGAGCTGCTCCAGTGTTCATTGAGCACCAACACAAATTGTCATTCACAATAGTGGGAGCCATCTGCCAACCTAGGACTCTGGAGATTTTACTGATTCTTGAGTTTTATAAGAGTTCAGTATAATAGCAGCAGTCTCTATTGAAATGGAATGGGATTGCAAGGTAGGCAGCCTTTTCCTTGGAGTCTTATGGAAATTTTATTATTACCAGCAATAATTGCAAGTGGACAATCAGACTGCCCCATTTACATTTTTTTTGTTCTCAAATGCCCTCAATTCCATACTTTTCCTCCACGAGGTTTTGCTGGAACCCAATATCATTCATACTTGAAGTATTCCCACTCCCTGCAAGTTCTGCCTGTAATTAACTCTGTTCTTACTATATATCATACCTCTTGCACACACACTTCTGTGTTGCTTCATTTCACTGCCTCCTAACTTTATCCTGAAAATATTGAGCCAAATTTAAAAGGAAACATTATACAAGCAAGAGTTGTTCTCCTACAAATGGGTGTATGCAGTTCGGGGGGGGGGGGAGGGTGAATTAGAAACATAGGAAAATACAGAACAATACAGGCCCTTCGGCCCACAAAGTTGTGCCGAACATGTCCTTACCTTAGAAATTACCTAGGGTTACCCATAGCCCTCTATTTTTCTAAGCTCCATGTACCTATCCAGGAGTCTCTCAAAAGATCCTATCATATCTACCTCCACCACCATCGCTGGCAGCCCATTCCACGTACTCACCTCTGTGTAAAAAAAAAAGCAACAAAAAAAACATACCCCTGACATCTCCTCCGTATCTTCTTAAAAGCACCTTAAAATTGTGCCCTCTCGTGCTATACCCCTGACATCTCCTCCGTATCTTCTTAAAAGCACCTTAAAATTGTGCCCTCTCGTGCTAGCCATTTCAGCCCGGAAAAAGTCTCTGACTATCCCTGCACAATCAATGCCTCTCATCATCTTATATACCTCTATCAGGTCACCTCCCATCCTCCATCTCTCCAAGGCCAAAAAGGCCAAGTTCACTCAACCTATTCTCATAAAGCATGTTCCCCAATCCAGGCAACATCCTTGTAAATCTCCTCTGCACCCTTTCTATAGTTTCCACGTCCTTCCTGTAGTGAGACGACCAGAACTGAGCACAGTACTCCAAGTGGGGTCTGACCAGGGTCCTATATAGCTGCAATATTACTTCTCTGCTCCTAAACTCAATCCCACGATTGATGAAGGCCAATGCACTGTATGCCTTCTTAACCACAGAGTGGTTGAACTGCATCTGCCACTTCTCAGCCCAGGTTTGCATCCTATCTTTGTCCCACTGTAACCTCTGACAGCCCTCCACACTATCCACAACACCTCCAACCTTTGTGTCATCAGCAAATTTACTAACCCATCCCTCCAATTCCTCATCCAGGTCATTTATAAAAATCACGAAGAGTAAGGGTCCCAGAAAAGGCCCCTGAGGCACACAACTGGTCACCGACCTCCATGCAGAATATGACCCATCTTCAACCGCTCTTTGCCTTCTGTGGGCAAACCAGTTCTGGATCCACAATGCAATGTCCCCTTGGATCCCATGCCACCTTACTTTCTCAATAAGCCTTATATGGGGTACCTTATCAAAGCCTTGCTGAAATCCATATACACTACATCTATGGCTGTACCTTCATCAATGTGTTTAGTCACATCCTCAGAAAAATTCAATCAGGCTCGTAAGGCACGACCTGCCTTTGACAAAGCCATGCTGACTATTCCTAATCATTTTATGCCTCTCCAAATGTTCATAAATCCTGCCTCTCAGGATCTTCTCCATCAACTTACCAGCCACTGAAGTAAGACTCACTGGTCTATAATTCCCTGAACTATCTCTAGTCCCTTTCTTGAATAAGGGAACAACATCCGCAACTCTCCAATCCTCTGGAACCTCTCCCGTCCTCATTGATTATACAAAGATCAACGCCAGAGGCTCAGCAGTCTCCTCCCTCGCCTCCCATAGTCACCTGGGGTACATCTTGTCCAGTCCCAGTGACTTATCCAACTTGATGCTTTCCAAAAGCTCCAGCACATCTTCTTTCTTAATATCTACATGCTCAAGCTTTTCAGTCCGCTGTAAGTCATCCCTACAATTGCCAAGATCCTTTTCTTTAGTGAATACTGAAGCAAAGTATTCATGAAGTACCTCTGCTATCTACTCCTGTTCCATGCACACTTTTCCACTGTTGCACTTAGTTGGTCCTGTTCTTTCACATCTTATCCTCTTGCTCTTCACATACTTGTAGAAAGCCTTGGGGTTTTCCTTAATCCTGCTCGCCAAGGCCTTCTCTTGGCCCCTTCTGGCTCTCCTAATTTTATTCTTAAGCTCCTTCCTGCTAGCCTTATAATCTTCTACATCTCTATCACTACCTCGTTTTTTGAACCTTTCATCAGCTTTTTTTCTTGATTAGATTTTCAACAGTCTTTGTACACCACGTTTCCTGTACCCTACCATCATTTCCCTGTCTCATTTGAATGTACCTGTGCAGAACTCCACACAAATATCCCCTGAACATTTGCCACATTTCTTCTGTACATTTCCCTGAGAATATCTGTTCCAAATTTACGCTTTCAAGTTCCTGCCTGATAGCCTCATATTTCCCCTTACTCCAATTAAATGCTTTCCTAATTTGTCTGCTCCTATCTCTCTCCAATGCTATGGTAAAGGAGATAGAGTTGTCATCACTATCTCCAAAATGCTCTCCCATTGAGAGACCCGACACCTGACTAGGTTCATTTCCCAATACCAGATCAAGTACAGCCTCTCCTCTTATAGGCTTATCTACATATTGTGTCAAGAAACCTTCCTGAACACACCTAACAAACTCCATCCCATCTAAACTCGCTCCAGGGAGATGCCAATCGATATTTGGGAAATTAAAATTCCCACCACAGCAACCCTATTGTTATTACACCTTTCCAGGAGCTGTCTCCCTATCTGTTCCTTGATGTCCCTGTTACTGTTGGGTGGTCTATATATAAAAAAAAAAGTAGTTATTGACCCTTTCCTGTTCCTAACTTCCACCCACAGAGACTCCGTAGACAATCCGTCCATGACTTCCTCCTTTTCTGCAGCCATGACACTATCTCTGATCAACAGTGCCACGCATTGTATAGTATGAAAGACCCAGACAGTTGGAGGGGAAATACCTTTGGTTTTGAGCTTTTTAGATACAAATATTAAGACTTTAATTTGTTTATTTCAGATGCCCAGTGGTATCAATTTAAATAAGTTGATAAACATGAATGTTTGGGAAGAAATCTTTCACAAATGACGTTCCCCTTTGAAAACTTGCTATAAAAGTAACTCTCATGGGGATCTTTAAGATTGCCTGTTGAATGCTGTACTTTCTGGTGTTTTTCTGATATTTCATTTTCATTGTAGAATATGATTTCTTTAATAAAACACAAAATATGCTATTTTTCCTTTATATGTCTGACATTGAGCTTTGATGTCCTGACAAGAATTGGCTAATATTGCTACCTAAGGCAATTAGTGAAATGGATACTGCCAATTAACTAATAGTTGTGCTCCATCTTTCCTCCTCACCCCTGCTGCAGACTGTTCCAGCTATCTCAGTTCTAGATTTGGTATGTTCTTGTTTTTCCTACTTGTATTCCTGTCTGTTTATTCTCTCCTTTGCACATTTGTCTCCAATTCTGAAAACTGCATCTGGATATGGTAGTGATTTTAATCTAAAACTTTACAAAAGAAAATGCTGTAAGTACTCTGCAGGTTGGGTTGCATGTGTGGAAGGATAAACAGAAACCAGTTAGTGAGTTGGTTGCTCTTACTCCTCCTGCCTGACAGGCTGATTAATTCCAGCATTTTCTGTTTTATTTTCTAATTTTATGTATGTGGACTATTTATGGTTCTGCAGTGACTTAGTTTAATTTGCTGTTTGTAAAAGATCCAAATGTTCATTATTTTTTTGTTTCCTTGGAGGATCTTGATCTTTTTATTGCATTTTTTTAAAAAAAGCATGTTTATTATTGAGTTTTGGAATCAGAATTTGAATGCTTGCAAGAATCTTATTTGTCATTTCACATCTCTTTCAAACTCTCATGACTAATACATTATTAATTATGAACTAAAATGTTGACATTATTTCTCCAGGTTAAGAAGTTTACCCAACACTTTTGTTTTCACTGATTTAAGATGAGAGGTTGAGGCAAAAGCATGTTGGTTTAAAGCATTACAGCAATAAAGTATTTCGTTCTGTACCTTTTAGAAGTTGTTTTGCATTTTGGACTGTGTGGTATTCCAACTTGCTATTTATCCAAACCCTCTGCCCACAAGTATATCTGATTGTGTATGCTTAAGGTTGTGGAATATAAATATGCACTGCATGTGATAGAATGGTGGTAATGCGTGTATGGGGATGATTGAATGTCAAGATGCAGTTTGTTGCATAGCTTTTTGCTTTCTTCCTATTTCACATGTATTCTAATAACCAGTTTTTTAAAAACCTTATTCTAATATTGAACATTATAGTGTTCCTTATTGATTTCATTTGGTGCAGAATATTTTAACTTATTAAAAGTGTATTATAATTTATGGTTTGTAGATTAATGTGAGAATTTCCCATTGTGTATTATTAATCTCAGTTGTGATGATCAGTTATATATGACTCACCAGCATTGTATTTGGCCTTAAAAATAAGTACTGTCTTTGACAACTTCTGCTGCAAAATATTATTGGGGAATAGTATCTGCCTGGTGCATTCAAATAGAAATTTAAGGCTGTACAACAAGCTGTTAAAACACTTGCTATTTAAGTCAGTGGGCAACTTTGACAGTGGTAAGATTGATCTTCCAAGAAGTCCATTTTCTCCTGCCATAAGTCCTTATAAGAGATGACAGATTGTTAGAGCAGCATCAGGGTGGAACAAATTAATTTGTCTCTGCCTTCTAAGCTATCATGTTTAGCATGTTTATTATGTTTAAAATTAAAAACTGACATTAATTACAGCTACAAGATGAGGAACGCAGGCGTCATCAGCAACTGGAAGAAATCAGAAAGCGAGAAGCAGAAGAAAGAGCAAGACAAGATGAAGAACGCCTTCGTCAAGAGGAGGAGCGAGCAAAGAGAGAAACCGATGAAAAGGTTCGGTTTTGAGTATATGCTAAACAACCATTGTGACACTTTCTCTCAAATTTTTAATCTTTATCTGGTTAAACCACATGGATTAAAAATGAACATTTTAGTATCATTACTTGTGTGTTTGCATTTCAATGCAGTTAATGATATGAAAAAGTTTATTACCATGTTGTCATCATTACCATCCAAACTCCAGTAGAAAAATACTGGACTGAAATATGATGGCCACCAGTTCCAAAGGGATCAGCCAGCTATTAGCGATTCGAGCCCTTGGTAAGTCATGATCTGGCCCAATATTGACTTCAAGTTGCTGGTTACCTGCCCTGGAGAGTCATTTCAAGATGGCCACAAGCTGGTATGTTTGACTGTCAGGCTCATTGTTTAATCTACTGTATATTAATGAGTGAATTTTGGTTATTTTTCTGAGAGCCAGTCATTTTAAAAACCATTAAATTTGAAATAAATGGGAAAGTTTATACTTAAAGGTGATCAAGTATGAATGAAACAAACTTCAGATGCTGGGAATCACAAATAAAAATGGAAACTGATGCAATACTTTGCTATGCCACATCTGTAAAGAGAAATGGTTGTCAGATTGGAGACCTTTCATCAGAAGTGAAAAGGAGACAAAGGAAGCTTGTAACATTGTGTGAAAGGTTGTGGGGGAGGGTGAGTTATGTCTCATAGGTTGAAACCAGGGTGACCTCGGTGATAAGTTGTAAACTAGTTGGTTTGGTCAATGAGGAAAAATTGGTTTAGTTAGACAGTGAAAGCATAAAAAAACAATATAGGAGTTGTGAAATGTATTGCAGGAAGACAAGCCTTCCTGCTAATCTCACAGATGGATAACTAATAATTAAACATGTTTATTTAACATAAACATTTAATACAGTACAACTTATATGTAGAAAAATTAAAAGTAACTTGACCTCCCTTTCACCTTGTAACCCACAGCCCTATTGCTCCCATTGAAATCAATGAAATCTCAGATCCTGTACTAAGTCTCATTTGCTGCAGAGTTTGAGATTAATTGATCAGAGATTAATTTCTTGGCATTCTGAATCCAATCCTTATCTCAAGGTTTGAAGACTGACCTGAATGCAGTGGTGTCATCATCCCACTGTAATAACTCATGACTATGAACTCTGCGTCAAGCCTGCATTCTGAGTTTTGTGAGGAAACTTAAAGCTATTTGATATTTCAGAATCAGGTTTATTATCACCGGCATGTGACATGAAATTTGTTAACTTAGCAGCAGTTCAATGCAATACATAATCTAGCAGAAAAAAAAATAATAATAAATAAACAAGTAAGTCAATTACATACATTGAATAAATGTTTTCAAAGTGCAAAAACAGAAATACTGTATATTTAAAAAAAAAGTGAGGTAGTGTCCAAAGATTTAATGTCCATTTAGGAATCAGATGGCAGAGGGGAAGAAGCTGTTCCTGAATTGCTGAGTATGTGCCTTCAGGCTTCTGTACCTCCTACCTGATGATAACAGTGAGAAAAGGACATGCCCTGGGTGCTGAACGTCCTTAATAATGGATGTTGCTTTTCTGAGACACCGCATCCTAAAAATGTCCTAGGTACTTTGTAGACTAGTACCCAAAATAGAGCTGACTAGATTTACAACCTTCTGCAGCTTCTTTTGGTCCTGTGCAGTAGCCCCTCCATACCAGACAGTGATGCAGCCTGTCAGAATATTCTCCACTGTACAACTGTAGAAGTTTTTGAGTGTATTTGTTGACATGCCCACAGTACGTCCGACAGAGTGATCAGCAGCACTGGGGCTCCACAGGGAACTGTCTTGTCTCCGTTTCTCTTCACCATTTACTTCAACTACTGCACAGAGTCTTGTCATCTTCAGAAGTACTCTGATGCATATTGGATGCATCAGCAAGGGAGATGAGGCTGAGTACAGGGCTACGGTAGGAAACTTTGTCACATGGTGTGAGCAGAATTATCTGCAGCTTAATGTGAAAAAGACTAAGGAGCTGGTGGTAGACCTGAGGAGAGCTAAGGTACCGGTGACCTCTGTTTCCATCCAGGGGGTCAGTGTGGACATGGTGGAGGATTACAAATACCTGGGGATACGAATTGACAATAAACCAGACTGGTCAAAGAACACTGAGGCTGTCTACAAGAAGGGCCAGAGCCGTCTCTATTTCCTGAGGAGACTGAGGTCCTTTAACATCTGTCGGGCGATGCTAAGGATGTTCTACGGGTCTGTTGTGGCCAGTGCGATCATATTTGCTGTTGTATGCTGGGGCAGCAGGCTGAGGGTGGCAGACACCAACAGAATCAACAAACTCATTCGTAAGGCCAGTGATGTTGTGGAGATGGAACTGGACTCTCTGACGGTGGTGTCTGAAAAGAGAATGCTGTCCAAGTTGCATGCCATCTTGGACAATGTCTCCCAACCACTACATAATGTGCTGGTTGGGCACAGGTGCACATTCAGCCAGAGACTCATTCCACCAAGATGCAACACGGAGCGTCATAGGAAGTCATTCCTGCCTGTGGCCATCAAATTCTACAACTCCTCCCTTGGATGGTCAGACACCCTGAGCCAATAGGCTGGTCCTGGACTTATTTCCTGGCATAATTTACATATTTCTATTTAATTATATATGGTTTTATTACTGATAAATTATTTATGGTGCAATTGTAACGAAAACCAATTTCCCCCCAGGATCAATAAAGTCTGACTATGACTATGCCAAATATCTTCAAGCTCCTGATAAAATGTAGCCGCCATCTTGCCTTCTTTATAACTACATCGATATGTTGGACCCAGGTTAGATCCTCAGAGATCTTGACACCCAGGAACCTGAAGCTGCTCACTCTCTCCACTTCTGATCCCACTGAGGATTGGTATATGTTCCTTTGTCTTGCTCTTCCTGAAGTCCACAATCAGCTCTTTCGTCTTACTGACGTTGATTGCCAGGTTGTTACTGCGGCACCACTCCACTAGTTGGCGTATCTTGCTCCTGTACGCCCCCTCGTCACCACCTCAGATTCTACCAACGGTGGTTGTATTGTCAGCAAGTCTATAGATGGTATTTGAGCTATGCCTAGCCACACAGTCACGTGTATACAGAGAGTAGAACAGTGAGCTAAGCACACACCTCTGAGGTGCGCCAATGTTGATCATCAGCGACGAGTATTTGTTATCACCAATCTACACAGATATTGTGGTCTTCTGGTTAGGAAGTCGAGGATCCAGTTGCAGAGGGAGGTACAGAGGCCCAGGTTCTGCAACTTCTCAATTAGGATTGTGGGAATGATGGTACTTAATGCTGAGCTATAGTTGATGAACAACATTCTGACGTAGGTGTTTGTGCTGTCCAGATGGTCTGGATATTAGGTGCTCCAGGTAAAACGTCTGAAACTGCATCTTTTTGGTGTACTTGTATTACCAATAGCATTCAAGTTTAACATTCAGTATCAACTACTATCTTTTGAATAAATCACTTTAAGGCTTCGTACTGTATACATGGCAGAATGAAGATCAAGGGATAACTTAGTACTTTAACTGATTCATTGAGCAATAACTCAATATTTTTATTTGAATGATCTGTTTCAAGAACTGTGCGCTACTGTGATGGAATTTCGGTTTGAATCCAGCATTGATTGTTGGGATGAATGCCTTTTCTGTCAATGGATGACATAAGATTAAGCAATCTTAATTGTTTTTCCAGGTACCATGAAACCCCACAGTACAGAATTACCTCAGTTTAGCACTAACTTAATGTCACTTGGAAATGAGATTATAGATTTTGGGATGAGATCCTTTATCTGGAGCAACATGTCCAGATGAAGGATCTCATCCCAAAATGGTGACTGTCCATTTCCCTCCTATAGATGCTGCCTATCGTGTCCCTCCACTGCTTACGGTGGAAGAATACTTGAACTCTTATTGGCAATACATACCTGATCATTTTCATCTGTTTTTATTTCCTCCTGTTGCCTTTTGAGCTTTTCCCTTTTGGTCCAAATTTAAGCATCTGTCTTCAACCTTACTGCTTTGGAGAATGATTTTCCCCTGTTCTATTAGGCCTTTCAATAACCTTTCCTTGAGAGCAGCAATTTTCATAGTTTCTCCATGATCTCCAACTGTCTTTTGTAAACTGTCATGAGGTTATCAAATGCTTCATAAAACATGCAAAGCTGAAAATCGGTCATCATAGTCGAGGCAGGAATGAACTACTGTTTTCTATATAAATGATTACCTGTGTTAATAAAGCTAAGGATAAACAATTGTCTTGTGCTTTTTTCCAAGCACCTTAACACTATGCCTCCTTGTATCAGCCGTTTCCACCCTGGAAACAAGTCCACTCAATCGATGCCGCTTTTTCACTGACAAGATGATGGCTGTTATAACTGTTCTTATGCTGAGCTGAAGTCTCCATTTGGTTTCAATGAGGCAGCACAAGCATGCACTCTTCCCCTTCCTTGCCATTCCCACCACCCCACACCTCCATTGAAATCCATGGGAAAAACAACTGATCGTACATCAGTGGGTAGAATATTTTATGTAATTTACTCCAGATGTATTTAATTACTTCTGCATATGTGTATTTATTTTGATATTACTTTTTGTCTTTAGTTTAATACTTTAAAAATATTTCACCAGTGATCTTGTAAATTTGTAAATTTCCATGGCTGCATTGAGCCACATACAAAATACATCCAGCTTCCCATCAGAAGACAGTGCTTGGGACAACAAAAGAGAGCTGCAAGGAGAAGTGGTTGATGATCTTGGAGCCAACAGAAGATTGGTGCCATTGCCTCCTATCATTCTATTCCTTGTCACTGCTACATTTTGTAAATTTTCGTTTGTTTTGAATTTGGGGAAACTAGTTTTTGCACACTACCTGTTACTTCAGAGAAGGACATGAAAATCAGGAGAGAAGAACACTAAAATAAAGTTTGAAAATTATTTGACTTCCTGACAGAAATTGTTAAATATTTATTTAAATTTAGCAGAGAATAGTGGGTTTTAATATTTTGCATATTAAAGTAAATACTTGCGTGCTTTTTATAATACTGATATTTTACAGTATCAGCTTTTTGTTTTGAACTTTAAATATAAGGTAGATATACTGATTGCAGTATGTGCAAATTAACTAACAACTCTGGTTTCCATTAGAGAAGACAGGAAGAAGAGTATTACACACGTCTGGAAGCTGAAAGACGTAGACAACAAGAAGAAGCTGAGAGGAAGTTGCTTCAACCTGATGAACCCGGTCTGTACAGGCCTCCCCTTCCACGGGACTATGCTTCTGAAAGCCAGCAGTATGAAATTCCTCCCCCATCCCATTCATCTAACGCTCCTCCCCCTCCTCAGAGAAACATTTCTTACATCAAAACACAGATCGTCTCCCCTGACAAAGTTTACACTGCCAAGTTTGTCCCATACAATGATGAGGATGAGGAAGATGCAAATCTTTCAGGTCAGGATAAGTACTCCATTACAAGAAAATCGTATGGTGAACTGCCTTTTGCCCCTAGGCAGCCACCGTTTATTCGTCAACCCCGCCCGGTTTCAGATGGCTGCTATCTTTCAAACTCATTCCGACCGCCATTTGCCAATGCCAACAGTACTGCTTCAAAAACTGGTGTCCCACCTCCCCCTCCAACCAAACAGAGCTCCATGCCACAGAGTGGTTTGAAAGGTAGAGACAAGTACAAGTAACAACCTTGTACCTTTTTCAGATTTTCTTGCTTCTTGCAATTTCCTGATTGAGAATGTAATTATAACTGTTGCCTAACATACACGTCTCTTCCTCCAATATAACACAATTTTACTTGATTCAGGAATCAATCAATTTACCTTAAAGTTGCTGAATATTACTCTTCAATTTCTTATCTTCAACTACTTCTGTCCTATCCTCTCAAATATTTTAATTGTACTCCCCTAATAATCCTAATGAATGCATAATTTTTCTTTTTTTTTAAGTTGTTCCAATCAAAGTACTGTTGGTTTTGGCTTTGTTCTGTTCTGTGAATGAATGCTTCCCTAAACCCCTCTCCAGATACAGGAAGAGAATGTGGCAAATTGGAATGCTTGTGGTCTTTACTCATTTTGGGGATTATTTCAAACCTTATTCCTGTTGCAAAGGGGAACTGATCTGGTGTAACTTAACATAGCATTATGAATAATTAATTGTGAATCTCCAGTTTACCCTGTTTTTGGAGATTTATGTAAATGTGTACCAGTTAACCAGTTTACAGCAGCATTCAACGTTAATAGACAATGAAAATTAAATATTGTATTTATTTGAAATCATGATTACAAATAGAAAATACTGGAAACATTTGATGACGAGTCCTGGATGAGAAACATTTCTCTTTCCACAAGTGCTGCCTGACCTGGGCTTTTCCCCAGCATTTTCTGTTTTTTTTGTTTCAAAATTAAGAATTGGATGAACGAGCAAATTGTTTTCATTGGGTAAATGATGGTTTCACAATTGTTTATTAGTAATGCATGGAATGCAGTGTGGCTATATTTACTCTAAAAAGTTAGCCAGTCTTGCATTCACAATCTTCCATTGTCACCTAACACTCTCATCTGCCTGATACATTTGATTCCTAATTCTGGTGTTAACCATACCTGCTTTAAAAAGAGAGCTAATGCATTCTTTTTGAATGGTAGTAAAAACAAGCTAGTTTGAAATTTACATTTGACATAAAAATATCTCTCAAATTTAAGAAAAATTATACAAAGATTGCTATCTTTAAAGGAAGAATGTTTTCTGTGATGTGGTCATGTATGATTCAACTGCAGACTTTGTATTGCTTTGGAAAATTTTCAGTATGACATTTAATATTGCCTTTAACTTTTCATGATCTGTGAAAGGTCAAAACAAAGTAATGATGTCAAAGGTTAAAGAAAATTAAGTATTTAATTTTGATGAGCTATAGCACTGAAAAATCTGCAATATGTTACCTTAGCATTGCTGATCAGTTAAATGGATGTATTGTGGAATAAGAGAAATTAACAAAGTTTGAATAATCTTCGAGCAAGAATATCAAATTAGTTAAAGGTATTTTGAAGATAAAAGAACAATTTAAGAGTTTCAAATCTACTCTTTATGGATATGGAATTTCAATTTATGGAATTTCAGAGTTTATATGTAACTGCTGTGAAAGAAATTGATCCCTGTTTTAAGTCTAATGTGGCCGGTCACCATATTGCTAAACAATGACCCATAAATGATGATCCATATTTCCTTATGACATAGGAAGTTATTGCTAATTACAATAAAATCAGAGAAATTGATGGGCATCTGTGAGAGAAGCTGTAGCATATTGGGATATAAGCAGAAGAGGCAATGAGGCTAAGGAATGTCTCCTGTCTCTTCATAAGATGGTGGCAATCATAGGCTTGGGACATGAGCCGTAAGAATAGCCTTGGCGGGAAGCTGTAATACACTCTTTAGATGGCATATATTGCAGCTGCAGTGTGTCATTGAGAAAGTGAATTTTATAGGCAATGGATTAGAATTCAAAGGGGAAATGGTTACAAAAGTACAAAAGTCAAAGTTTTGTACCCACACTCATGCAGAAAAGTGGAGATTGTTCCTGGCTTGCGCTTGCAATTAAAGCACTAATATGGCTGTCATATCATTTACTGCATCATGTACAGCTTGGTAAGAAACCTGCACACATTGGCATCCTAAACAGTTTGATGGCCTTGGCTTATTTTATGATGCAGGTTGTGTGTTTTGGAATATGTTGTCAGGGTAGCTTAATTCAGGGGTCCCCAACCTTTTTTGCACTGCAGACCGGTTTAATATTGACAATATTCTTGCGGACCGGCCGATTGGGGGGGGGGGGTAGGGTTGCCAATGGACAAGAGTAGCAGTCAAATACTTTGTGTTTACCCCGAGAAAGACTACCATGACCATGAAGCCTTGCGCGGGCACCAGTGCACATGCGTGAACCTGCCGATTTTTTTCTACAAATCGTTTTTGGCGATTCTGTTTCGGGGGGGGTGTTAATCACGACCGGAATATAGGTGATAAGTGGCTAATACACTCAATTTCATTTCTAAAAGGGTTTCTCTAACAAATTTAATATTAAACACACAGCGCATATTTTCCTTGCATGGATATAGTGATACAGGTTTCCCCCGCCATCCGAAGGTAGAGCGTTCCTGTGAAACGGTCCTTAAGCCGAAATGTCGTTAAGCAAAGAAGCAATTACCATTTATTTGTATGGGAAAATTTTGTGAGCGTTCGCAGACCCAAAAATAATCTACCAAATCATGCCAAATAACACATAAAACCTAAAATAACAGTAACATATGGTAAAAGCAGGAATGATATGATAAATACACAGCCTATATAAAGTAGAAATACTTTTCCACAATCATTACTGTACTGTTCTCCGTAGCGAAAATCTCACGCAAGCGCTCTCAGCAGAAAATCTCACGCAAATGCTGTTGGCAAAAACACGGCGCAAGTGCTCTCCAGTAACCTTTAAGCTATGAAGCTGCCATATCATACCAAATAACGTAAAAATACACAGCCTATATAAAGTAGAAATAATGTATGTACAGTGTAGTATTACTTACCAGAATTGGTTCAGCGCCGAGCACACTGATGATGGTGTGTTAGACTGAGTCGTCGCAGGTTGGGTGGTGCAGTGGCCCCCACCCTCCAGGCAGCCGAGCGATACATTGCCGCGAAGCATGCAGGGGTGCAGCAGTAGCCGGGAGGCACACAGCACATCTTTAAGAAAACAGCCGAAATAAACCTGCTAATTAGTTAGGTGCAGCCCGGCACGTAATTGTCAGCCCAGATTAGTGCTGATTTCCGATTGTGGCGTCTCTGATCTGGGCCAACAATTACGTGTCGGGCGGCACCTAATTAATTAGCATGTTTATTTCAGCTTTTTTCTTAAAGATGTGCTGTGTGTCTCCCGGCTACTGCTGCATTCTCTGCGAATCAGTATCTGTCCGTGGCCTGGGAGTTGGGGTAGTGGGACACTGGGGTGTCATCTCGTCATCATCTGTTTCCATTAGGGCAGGCAGCTCATCTTCTCCCATGACTGCCCGCCTCAATGTCGAAGGTCGAGGTTCATCGTCTGCTGTGGCTGATGTGGAAGGCTTGCTTGACTGCTGAGCCTCGCGCATTTTTCTATCACACGGTTCTTTGTAAGGACTCAAACCATCCTGCAAATATCCCCTAAATCTACGTACCCTTTCACAATTAAAGTCGTACTTTATCATTACTCATTTGGTTTCGATTGTT